>NC_077227.1:507233239-507565739 GCF_027887165.1 Monodelphis domestica
AGCTAGAAGCAAGTTAATAGGTCATTTTAGTCCAGACCCCTCATTTTACAGAAGGGGAAACCGAGGCCCAGAAAGCAGAAATGACTCGCCTGTTGGTGTCAGAGTTGGAACCAAAATATTGACCTCCAGTTCTTGGTTTGGAACTCCAGCCACTGACCCCGTGTTTCCTCCTGAAGTACTTACCTGGGATATTCGACCTTACTGAAGCACCAGAGGATACACCAGGACTATCTTAGGTGTCACTGATGCCAACACAGCAGTGGCATCCAATGGTCTCTTAGTCTAATACTCTTAGACCTTCCAGGGCTGGCCCCCGGTGTCGTTAATTTTGTCCCTGCTTACTTCATGTTGCCTGGGATTTCACTGGCGCAGCACCCTCCTGGGATTGGTGGGCTGCAGGTATGACTCTAGGACACCTTTATAAAGTTGCAGGGTGGGATACATCATAGGATCATAGATTTAAACCTGGAAGGGGCCTTAGAGGCCACTCAGTCCATTCTCTTCATTTTACAGGGGAGGAAACAAAGGTCCAGAAATGTTCAGCGAATCTCATAAATTCACACCAAAATACCAAGTGGAAGAGGCAGAATTTGAAGCCAGGTCCTCTGTCTCCAAATCTAGTACTTTTTATAACTATGCCATTTTGTCTGACACTTTCTAGAAATCACATAATCACAGAAACACGGAGCTAGAAGGGAAATAGGTTGACTTTGTTTGTTTTTCTTGGATTAACAAATAATTATTCACATGTCTATCCTGCTGTAAAAGTTGCAAACCGCCTCATTTGGTGCTTGCAGTAGCCTTGTGAATTAAGTAACGTGTCTGGACATCTCTATTTGATGGATGAGGAAATCCACAGGAACTCAGAAGTGGTCTAAGTGACTTGGTCAAGAACCTTTCTCTCTTCCTTTTAACCTTACCTTCTGTGTTAGAATCACTACTAAGTAATGGTTCCAAGGCAGAAGAATGGTAAAGTGTAGGCAATGGAGGTTAAGTGACCTGTCCAGGGTCACACAGCTAGGAAGTGTCTGAAGCCAGATTTGAACTGGAGACCTTTCATCTTTAGGCCTGGCTCTCTTTCCACTGATCTACCTAGCTGCCCCTAAGAACCGTTATCTCTTGACTCCTAAGACCGGCATTCTTTCTTCCATGTTATGCTTGCTTTTAAATCCAAGAGACGACTTTCCAAATGAAGTCCTTCCATATCTATCCTGCTCAATAGCACCTCTCCCATGCGCTCTGACTTTTTAATATTGTGGATGCCCAGACAATGCTGAGGCTCTTTGGGCAGGTGCCAGTTTGGCATCAGAACACCACGATTCCCATGTTGCACTCCAGCCCATCAATACCACTTACATTCATCAGGGAAACAAAGAGTGAGAGGAAATGGTAACTGAGCAGATGGGCAAGGCCTGAAGCAACTATGTGCTTTAGATCTTATCTGCAAATTCCTTCTTTGTGCAAAGAATGCTTTTACCTCAAAAAATGCACTGAACCTTATTCCCCTCTTCCACTATGACATTATAGTTTTTGATGAAAATGGTAAAAACAAACCAAAAAAAAAAGGAATTCTAGACACTCTCCTCTTTTGTCCTTCACCTGCCAGATGGGAAAATATGTGTTTTCTCAGGAATTCTTAAAATTTTATGGATCTGAAGTCAAAAGACCTGGGTTCAAATTATGGCTATGTCATCTCTGAACTTGGCGTGAGACTGGGAAAAGTCACTTAATCACTCAAAACCTTAGCTTCTTCATCTGTAAAATAACAAGATTGGTCTAGATCAGTGTTCTCGACCTTTCAATGTGTAGCAATGAGAATACATAATGCATATCAGGTATTTGCATTCCGAATCATAACTGTAGCAAAATTACAGTTTTGAAGTAGCCACCAAAATAATGTTTTGGTTTGGGGTCACGGCAACATGAGGAACTGTACTGCGGGGTCACGGCATTAGAAAGGTTGAGAACCACTGCTCTAGATGATATCTCAGCTTCTGGGTCTAAAGTCAATATCTTGTGAAAAAAGATTTACATCAGTGATTTTTTTTACTAAATTACAAATTTTTCTGCCCAAAGAGACTAAGTGTATAATTTTCTTCTCACTCTATACTTTGTCAATCAATAAGTACAAAGTATGACCAACTATAAAGGGATAAAACTAAATTTAAAACGGGCACACTAGAACTCGGCCATTTAATCGAGTGTAGTTTACTGATCAGTGGGTCATACTGGGAGACTATGCATTCATTCGACCAGACTGCACCAGATAATTCATGGCATCTGTAAAACGGCCTTTAAGAACCAATTTACTAGGAAAGCCACTCTTGTAACCTTATAGCCACACTTCAGTTTTTAAAAAAATAAAAGTAAGAGTTACACATCTTTTAAGTCCTAGAGATCACCCAGGCCAACATTTCCATTTTAGAGATGAGGACTCTAAAGCCAGAGGCGAAGTGGTTTGTCCAAGGTTGCACAGAACTGCTACAAGAACCCCAGGCCTCTAGATTCTTAATCTAGAACTCTTCATCTTCTACAACTTGCCTTTTCCCAACACTAATGACCATTAAAGTCCTACTATGAGAAGATCCCAATGCATCCTGGTGGGGATGCAGGAGAGGGGGGGAACCAGGGTTCTACTTTAGGGCAACTCTACTTGGTTATTCCAGAAGGGGCCTCGAGTGACCAGGTAAACTATAGGCCAGTTTGGGTCCACTCCAGAATGGGACTGGATAGGGTTGGATGCTCTCTCCTCTCCCAGGTCTATCCTGAAGCTCCCTTACTACCCTTGACATTACTGGTTGAGATCTCCAACTTGGTCCAGCTCTTAGGAGACCAGAAGCAAAGCTGGAAGAGGGCCAGCCTCCCGGGGAGGGGACAAGGTACTGTTATTTAATTGATCCACAGTTTAGTTATTTAATTGATCCACAGAAAACGACAGTGGTAAGTTGAGTCTCAGTCCCCAGTCTCTTGCTATGTTATTGAAAATAGTATTTTAAAACCAACACTGATTTTACAGACCCTGGCTTTGCTGAAAATAAAATTAATAGCAGATTTCCCTTCAGCACATCACCCTGTCTGAAATTACAAAAACACTCCCCCATAGCAGTTGCAAGCTTAGAAAGCCACACTGGGATAATATCGTCCCAGCCTGCTTAACTTCAGCGGCTATGCTGAGCCGTGTGTGATGTAAAGGGAAAGGCATCTGTGGAAGACTGCTTTTCTCATTTGTGAGGGAATTGTTCTGGGCGCTAAAGTGTGACAACAGTAGCTATCACATTTCTGACTTAATAAAATACCGTGACACTTTGTGAGACACTACCTCATAGTCCACTGGCCGACCCTATCACATTACCAGCTAAGCCACCCCGAGAAGCGAGGCAGAGCGAAAGCGACAGGACTGGGTTTTACTACTTGGGAAACCAGACCAATTTTTCATTTTCACAGAAACTGGCTTTGCAGACCCGAGCAAACGGAGGGGGTAATAATGGGAAGGAAGAGATACAGAGGAGTGTCCATCTGAGCTCAGCTCCATGTTCTAGGAGATAGCCCAGGAGTGTTTTTATCCTCTCTGCTGAAGTGGTCACCAGGGCTCCCAATTACACCAGGACATTCGACTATCGAGTGTTTAGCGAGAAGGAATCTTAGAACACTGACTATTAGAGCTGGGAAGGACCTCAGGACAGAAGGAGGAACAGAGGGACCTCAGAAACTTCCTCCAGGAAGAAGGGAGATCTGAGTAGCACAAGTGAGTCAGAAATCCATTCCAGGTCTGTGTTGAAGCAGGGAGGTAGAAGGTAGCGGATTAATTTGGAGAACTAGTAGTCCAGCTTGCCTTGAATGCAGAGCCTACAAAGTGGAATATTGTGAAGAAGGTCCTCTGACTCCAATTCTTTTCATCACCCGATGCTGTCTTAGCCTGAACTGAGACACATTTTTTGGTTCATGTGAGCACCATACAAACTTTTTAGTTGGATGCAAACATTCAAAGGACAATATCTTAACATTCTATGATGAGATCTGAGCTGTGTCAAACACCATCTCAGTGCTAGAGAGTCAGGCCTGGGGTCAAGAAGTCCTGGGTTCAAATTTGACCTCAAACATTTCCCAGTAGGGCAGAGAGAAGAGTCCTGGATTTGAGAAGACCTAGTTTGAATTTAAGTCCTGTAACTGATATCTCATGATGTGTGTGATACTTAATCCCAATTGCCTAGCCCTTACTACTCTTCTGCCTTGGAATAGATACTTCATATTGAATCTAAGACGAAAGGAAAAGGTTAAAAATACTTTGTGAACTGATCTTTGCACATCTTTACAACTTTGTCACCTCCAGCCCAATTTTCTATGTATATTTGGTCTAATCTGGCTCCTTTTCTTGCCTTTGTTTTCTTCCTCCTATCTCTTAAGTCTGTGAAGTCAGGGTCCAAATGGGGTATCTCTACTTTTTTCTTAATGGTGAAAACAGTTCATTATGAAAATCTTTTGCAGATCTTTTCCATTTTATCCTGTGTGCTGTTTCTTTTTTGTTTTCATCTTTATAAGTCCTTGGAGTGACTTTGCTTAGTTAGGTCTCTGACTAACCTTTCTTTGAATGAATGAAGAAAGCATTTATTAAAGTCATTAATCTGCACCAGGGACTTCACAAATATAAAAATAGGGAAGTCCCCACCTTCAAGGAGCTTATACTCAAATAGGGGAGACAACACATACAGAGAACTAGCCAAGGAAGAGATTTTTGGAATAATTTCCCCAAATCAAGTCCAACTGTCTTCAATAGTTCTTCCTGACTATTCTAGGCTTACAATCCCCTCCCCACTTGTAGTCCACTGTATACTATTTAGTCCTTATCTGTCTATAGTACTGAACTTTTAAGTATTCTACATATGTTGGCTTTTTTTCTCCAACTAGAACATAAGCTATTTTAGGGTATGTGCAATGTGCTGACCTTGCCACTAATAATTAGTTGTGTGATCTTGGGGAAATCCTTTCAATCTTTTTGAGCCCCACTTTCCTCACCTCTAAAATGGGAACAATAATATTTGAACTATCTGTCTCTTAGGGCTGTTATAAGGATCAAGTGAGGGGTGTAAAGATACTTTGCAAACGTGAAAGCACTATATAAATGTCAGTCATTATTATATTCCTGACTCTCCCCCAGATGGTAGCCTTGGGGTGAACACACAGAAAAAGCTTACTAAATGTTTGAGTGACTGTTTGGGGGAAATTTGTGAGTGTGCCTTGATAGGGGATAACTTTCACTGCCAGAAAATAAATAGCTGGCTTCAAACCTCATAGATGCTTCTAGGATACAGCACAGTAGGGCAGAGAGAGCAGAGATTTGTAGTCAGATGACCAAGTATGAATTCAAGTCCCGTCACTGGCATCTCATGTGACCTTATGCATTTTATATCCACTCTCTGAGGGTGAGAAAGGCTCGTCTATAAAATTAGGGAACCGGACTAGATGACCTTTAAGATCTTTTAGCTCTAAATCTTATGATGCTAAAATCAGAATAGCTGAGTTAGGCAGTGATTTAGCATCTCAGATCTGGAAGGAACCCAACAGGGCATATACTCTGTCTCTCTAATTTCACAGGAGAGGAAACTGAGACTCCTGGAGGGAAGTGACTTACTCAAGTGGAACCCAAATAGCATGTCTTTGCCCAATAGTGTAGAGATCTCAAGGGTTCTTGGGGCTGACTTCTGGTGGTGTCTTCGCTTGACCTGTAATCAATGACAACAGTAATCCTGCCATTTTCTACCTGCTAAATCATTGGCCACAGATCAAAATGCCAAATCTGGGGCTGAGCAGGTGCCAACTCTTTCCTGAGTAGTCACTTGAGGCCATTAATCCAGCTACCTTTTGCTCCAGGCTTGATTACTACCACTTAAAAAAAAAAGAATATTGTTGACAAATCTGCTTCTGGAAAATGATTCTCTTTAAGGGCTGGGCAAGCCAGTCTGCCTTCATTTTTCCTGTGGGATACATTTTTCAAATGGGCTTGTTGAGTGCTTCCTCTAGACTAGTTGGATAACACATTCTCTAGGAGGAAAGTGCTAACACTCTTTTTTGCACTGTCAGAATGTTTAACTTTTCTAAAGAGTGATAAAGATGCTTTACCCACCCACCACTGGATAAATTGCCAGCCAGGCAGGAGCTCTTTGTAAGCAGACTAGCACTGACATGTGTGAAATAGTATTCTCTCCAACAGCTTCTACAAACTGTAAATTAGACATTTAGCAATCAGACCCGGCATCAGGAAAATAGCTGTGTCCTAACCTGATTTCAGCCACCTCCCTCCCCATACCAGCCTTCCCTCCACCACAGAATGGAGTGCTGAAAGGGAATATTTGAGCCAGTATTAGCAACTTGGCTTCCTCCGAATGGGTTCCTTGACCTCTCTGCCCCAAAACTCAAGGTTCTACTTTTCTGTCCTGTTCAAGTTTGTCTAGCCACATTTCCTTTTGCTTCAAAGTTCATCTCTTCCATGAAGCCTTTTATGACTAACTCCATTAGCTCCAAATAATCTTACATACCTAATTTTTGTGACAGTATTTTAATTCATGAGCGTTCCCCCTTTTAGGTATTTTAAAGTCTTTTCTAAATATTTGCTCTATATCCCTATCAGTGACATGGTTCAGCTGCCCTGGTTTAGTGATGTAGAGCTAATAATTAAAAACAATTCTGAGGGGCAGCTGGGTGGCTCAGCAGACAGAAAGCCAGGCCTAGAGATGAAAGGTTCTAGGTTCAAATCTGGCCTCAGACACTTCCCAGCTGTGTGACCCTGGGCAAGTCACTTAACCCCCATTGCCTAGCCCTTACCACTCGTTTCTGCCTTGGAACCAATATACAGTATTGATTCCAAAGTGGAAGGTAAGGGTTAAAAAAAAAAGTCAGAGTCAAAAACACCAAGGCAAATCATCCAGCAAAAGGGACTGTCAGTGTCTGGAGGCATTTAGAGGCAAAAAGCATATACTACCCCACTGGTCATTTAAAAAAACCAAACAACTATAAATGGAGGCAAAATGATGATTTCCTTTAGGATTACATTTATGTCAATTAAGAGACCAGCCTGGGGTTGGAAGATGGAAGTTAAGATCTAGAGAGACTGAGAAGGAGTGAAAAGGTTTGAGGTCAAGGACATGGGCCAGAAATATGTTCCCAAGCCAAAAGGAGGCATTCAGTAAGGCCCTGTCATCAGGGGCCTAAATCTAAAGTCAGGGAAACCAGGGATGGGAACAGAGTAGGGCCAGAGAGAAATAGATCACTATCAGGATGAAGAGGACCTGAGGGTCTCCTATCCCCATGGGTTAGTTGAGGAGTTAATGAGTTAATCTCTCCTATGCTCTGACTGTCATGATTTAGGATTTAAAACAGTCACTTCTTATCATTCCCACTTTCCCAAACCCCCTCCCTCACTAACATTCCTAGGAGATTAGGGCAGTATAAAGCAGGATGAAGCAAAGACTGGATCAAAGGACCTGGGTTCAAATTGTGGTTACTATCTTTGTGACATTAGGCAATCACATCCCCTCTCTGGGCCTCAGTGTTCTCATCTGAAAAAAGAGCAGGGCAAATAGGTACTCTTTAAGGTGCCTTTGAGCTCTGAGTCCCCTGACTAGGCATCTTTCACCCAATAGTCCTGCTAGCTTCTAGATTACAGCTTGAAAGCTCCAGACGGAACATGGGGTCATTCATCCTCTCCTTTTTCCTGCTAGTCTCTCTAGAATCCTGCCAGATGCCATCTGCAAGACTTGTTTTCTTTAAAAACATACCAAGAAGGGGTGTATGCACCAGTAGAGAAGATCCATCTGGAGGCAAAGCATCTACACTAATTCAACCAAAGTTTTAATAAAAACAGAACAAGGCAGGCTTAGATTGGCCAGGAACATTAATGGCAGACCTTTAGAAAGCAGTGGTGGTCATAGCAATGGATCATTAATGTTCCAAAGCCAGAGACTCATTCTCACTTTTCCCACTCTTCAGGACTCAGTGCTTTTCTTGAAATTTGGTATCTAAACAAACAACCCCTCTCCTCCCCTCCCTCCCCAATTCCGGCTGCCTTAGAATGCTTGAATGTTGAGATCTTACTTGGAGTTACAGCTAGAGAGAAGAAATGAATTCTCCAAGGTCACATAGTGTACTAGTGGCAGAAATGGGACTAGAGTTCAATTTTCTTGTTTCTTCTCTTTCCACCGTATTCAGAGGATCAGAGATTTAGAGTTGGAAGGAAGGTCAAAACCCTGCTCAATTTGTAGGAGAAGAAACGGAGGACCCAGATAGGTTATGTGAATGGCCCAGGGTCACACAGGTAGGTAAGTGGCAGGCAGAGTCAGGATTTGAACCTAAGACCTCTGACTCTAAATCCTGTGCTCTCCTCTGTGCCATACAAACTCCAACTCTGGGAGTCATCAACAGTCAAGCACAAAAGTGGCTGCTAAGCTTTCCTCTGGATACAGTTACTGTACCACTTGATGGTGCTACTGTCTCTCTCATCCATAGAAGTTCAGAAGGGAAATCAGTCCAGACTTGTCTTTCTTCCCGTTCCTAATGAAATACATGAAAAAAAAAAAACCCAACAAACTTCTATACCAAGGAAGACAAAATGCTTTGCTCAATCTGGAGACATTTCCCAGTTGCTAAGAGCTCTGGTTTCTCTCCCTTGCAGAAACAGTTGGTCTTACAGAATTTTTTTTTTTTAAAGATAGTTCAATGAAGTTGTTTCCCACTTTAATGGTGCTTGCCAGGTCAGGGGGCTAATTTGGTGGTTACCTTTTCTAGAAACAGCAAGGTCCAATGGAGAGATTGTAAGCCCAGAAAATGGAGCTCCTGAATTTTTTTTAAACCTTTATTGATACTGAAATATTGGTTCCAAGGTACAAGAGCAGAAAGGGCTGGGCAATGGGGGTTAAGTGATTTGCCCAGAGTCACATAGCTAGGGAGTATCTGGGGTCAAATTTGAACCCAGAATCTCCTGTCTCCAGACCTGGCTCTCTATCCACTGAGCCACTTAGCTTTCCCACCCTCCCTTTTAAAGTAACTTTTATTTTTTTCAATTACATGTTACAATGACAATTGTTATCAGACATTTTGTGATCCAGATTCTTTTTCTCCCTCCCTTTTCTCCCCTCTCCCTGAGATGGTAAAGAGGGACTTCAATATAGGTTATTCCACTGCTATCATGAGATACGGGAGCTCCTGAATTCTAACCAGAGGTGTGTGCTAAGTCCACGTGACTGCTATTGAGATCTAGGCTCAAGTCCTGGCTCCACCAGTTACTGGTCAGTGAAGTCCAGAGCTTCAGTTTTTCCATCTTTAAACTATAGAGAGTGGGGAAGAGCAGATGACAGTCCAAGGTCCTACTTGGCTCTCATAATCTCCTCTGGTCTAGTCTAGTCTATTTAGTAACCTCTTCTCCCTTCGGATACACTCTCATTCTAGGCCAGGGGTTCTTAACCTTTTCTGGCAGTCTAGATCTTGTCTGGTGCTTCTCAGAATAATGCTCCTAAATGCATAATATGAAATACGTAGGATTACAAAGGAAATCAGTTTATGTTGAAAGTTACTCTCAATATAGTCATCAAGATATTAAAATAAATGTTCATAGACTCCAGGTTAAGAACCCCTGCTGGAGAGTATCTATGAACAATCAATCATAATTCAATTCTGTGATTGGGCACCACCACTGGGACAGAGCATAGCTCTTCTACACTTAGCAGACAGCCTTTGGGAGTTGCCACAGTCATTAACATTTCACTCCTGGATGGTCAGACTTCTGCTTAATTAATTTCCCTTAATTTAGAAATGCTTGTCCTCAGGCAACAGTCCTCATCTATTGGCAGACTCACAGGGAAGGATTCTCCAGCTAGAGAGGGATAGCTAGGTGGCACGGTAGACAGAGTGCCAAGCCTGAAGACGGGAGGTCCCGAGTTCAAATTTGGCCTCAGACATCCCCCTTTAACTGTGTGTCCCTGGACAAGTCACTTAACCTCCATTGCCTAGCCCTTGCCCTTTTGCCTTAGAGTTGTTACTAAGACAGAAAGTAAGAGTTTAAACAAACAAACAAACATGCCAGAGCCAGAACTGTCTTTATGCCATGAAGGAGGAGGCAGGCATTGGAGGACTTGAGGGCAGGAAGGAATGAACTGAAATGAATAAATCTGCCAGCCAAACAAAAGAAAGTGATATTCCTAAAAGTGATTTTCACTTTTCTCCTGTCCCAGGACATTCAGTCACTGAACAGCTGAGTCAGGACAATGATCTGGGGCTTAAATTCCTTCATCTTTTCTGGCACTTCTTTGTTCCCAACCCCAGTAGCAAAACTGAAACAGACACCATCCTTACAAAGTCTGGAGAAGTTATTTTTTCTCGTTTTCTCCAGCTATTCAAGACCAGGAGAAAGAAAAGGAGAATATTCCCAGCTGCCAAGGACATTATTAGGGCAGATTCTACCCCAGGGGGCAACCAACAGGAGGGCAAGCTTGTCCCTCTTGGAAATCCCTCCTCCTGCCACGGGACCACACTCCCTGCTTGTTACCTTCTCTCTCTGCCTCACCTCCTCCCTCTTCAACTTGCTGACCCCATCCCTGAGGCTCCACTTTCCTCTCCCAGTCTAACGTGCCTCCCCCACTTCCCCAGCTGCACTTGATTGGGGCACTTTACCTTCTCCTACTGTTTCCCTCTGACCCTTAAGTTATTTGGGGTGGGGGCACGGCTTCTTGTGGCTTAGCACTGTGCCTGGCACATACACGCTTAATAAAATGCTTGTTGACTGCCTTGTTCACTGGGCGATGCTTAGAGACGAGAGCAATAATGAGATGCCCCCAAACAGTTGCCCAGATCACAGACTAGAAGAGCTGGAAGAGCTATCACAGGTCATCTAATCCAACTAGCTAATTTTCCTGATGGGGAAACAAAGCCCAAGGTGGGGAAGGGATTGACCCATATATAATCAGTGGCAGATTTTGGCCAGAACTCTGGACTCTGAGTCCGGTCTCTTTGCACTGTGCACACTGCCGTCACCCGTGTCCACAGCCATGAGTATGGTCTTGATTTAAACTCCTCTTCCTGGGCTAGTGTGTAAGGAGAAGCTACATGTGGCTCCAGTCTGAATTCCAACGGGGGGCTACATGGCGCTGGCTGTGGGCTGTTGGGCCTTTTAAAAAAAATGTGTTTTTCGTTGTGTATGTTTTAACTTCTAAATAACATTATGCGGTTTCAATTCTGTGTAGATACCCCAAGGGCCCCTTGGCAGTGGGGACATTTTTTTTTAAGTTCAGAAAATAAAAACAAGCAAGCTTCACAGCACAGCTCCAAATGCCAATCCGGACCTTTTTTAAGAAGGTGTTTCTTTGGGGCTCATGAAATTCATCCAAGGAAGAAATTACAAAGTCCCTTCTGTGTCTACCTAGACATAAAACTCCCGGGCTCTCTTCTCTACTCCAAAAAGATCGAGAATTTCATGGGTGCAGTGGCTGCCTTCACCAAGCTCTTCGTGGGGTGCTTTCTGATGACCCCGTCCACATTTAGGGGGTTGGTCCTTGAGCGATCAGCACAGAATCTGCTGCCCAGCCTGCGGCAAAAGCCTCCCTAGCTTGTCTGAACCTGCGGCAGCTTGCTTCTCTGCCGGCATAGCCTCTAAGAACTCAGGTCACCTCCAGAGCCACAAGAAGGCATTAGAGGAGGACTTCAGGGGAGGAATCGCTACCTTTCTGCGAGGCTCAGCTCAGGAGCGACCTCACCCAGAAGCACCTTCCTGAAATTACCTTTCATTAAAACACACACACAAACACACACATGTGTGCACACATGTTGTTTTCCCATAGGCTCATTGGGAGCGGGGGCTCTTTTCTTTCTTATTTTTGTAGCCACTTAGAATAGGTAGGAACTTAATAAATGCCTCGTGCTGGAGGGCTCACTGGAGTAGTAGGTAGAGTATTGGAGCTGGAATCGGGGAAGTGACTGGGCCAGGGTCACAGAGGTTTGGGGCAGAGCCGAGACAAGAACTGAGTCCCAGATCAGCTCTTTCCATGATGTTGGGAAGAGTGACCTGCGCGGGGGCAGCTGGTGGTTCGGTGGATTGAGAGCCAAGCCTAGACATGGGGGTTTCTGGGTTCAAATCTGGCCACTGACCCTTCCCAGCTGTGTGACCCTGGGTCAATTCCTTTCTAGACTCAGTTTCCATACCCGTAAAATGGAAATAAAGGTTGTGAAGCTCCAATCTGATCATGTATATGATAGCACTTTGCAAAGCGTGCTCTATGAGTATTGCTATTATTATGAATAACCACAGCAGCAGCTTGCCATTTACAGAGTGCTTTCTGTATGTGATCTCACTCAGCAAATCCTGCCACAGCAAATTGAAGGTGGGGACTGTCAGGGATAATATCTTCACTTTCTAGTGGAGGAAATGGGTTCCAAGAAGGGAAGTACCTTGCCCCACGGCGCTCAGCCCGGTGGCTGGCAGAACTGAACGCCGGCGTTTGCAATGGTCAGTTTCCAAGGCAGGCGAGGCTATTGGTTCAGGCCAGCGGTAGGGTTGGCTCTGAGGGTTAAATAAAAACTGAAGAGCCTTCCCCGTGCCTGGGGATCCGGGGTCAGGGCAGGGAGGCGCTCTGGCAGGGTGGGAACCATTCTTTTCATGCTGTTTCTGGCATCTGCTATGGTGTCTGTTGAAAATGGGCACCCACTGAGCTCCAAGCTCATATGACTTGGCCCCAGAGTGAATGAAGAACCCTTTCTCATCTCCCAGAAACACAGATAGCTTTTCCACATTTGTAACTTGTGGTTTATGGGCCAAGCTGAAAAGCCACCAACTTCCACACTTTACTGGTCTCAGGGGAAACTTCTGTCTAGGGCCAGGCTTTTCCGTAGCTCTTCTTTCCCTTCCTCCCCTCCCCGAGGTCCGGTACCCACTGCACAGGTTACAGCAAAGTCCAAATTGCTGCACCCTCTCTGTTGCTGTTCTTTCCTTTCCTTAACCAAATTAAAAAAAAAACAAAAAAATTTTCCCCTTCCTTGTGGGTATTTGAAAGTGGATTGTAATAGCCACTGTATAATGGTGCTTCCTTTTTACTCTGTTCTCTCAAATTCCTATCCATTTTCTAGAATGGGAAGGCAGAGAATGGGACAGAAAGAGGACTCAGCTTGGAGTCAAATCCCAGAACTCACACCATTATGTGTGATCTGGGCAAGTCATTTTTTTTTTAAACCCTCACCTTCCATCTTGGAATCAATACTGGGTATTGGCTCCAAGGCAGAAGAGGGGTAAAGGCTGGGCAATGGGGATTAGGTGACTTGACTAGGGTCACACAGCTAGGGAGCATTTGAGGCCAGATTTGAACCCAGAAACTCTCATGTCTAGAATTGGCTCTCAATCTATTGAGCTACCTACTTGTTCCCTGGCAAGTCACCTTATCTCTTATCAGCATTTGGGTCCAATTATTCTCCTTCCAAGAAGTCTTCCCAAACTCACTACCAGGAAAATTCCCTTGTTATTGAATCAGATTAAAATGCAACTGGGAAATGTTTAACAAAATAAATAAAAATATGACACAACACAACGTGAATTTGTGGTTTTCTAAGTCAATATTTAGCTTGAAGGAATAATTATTATTTGAGTTTGACACCTTTGTTTTAAGCCACAATAATCTCTTCCTCCCTCAAATACCTTATTCTCCTTGTAGATAATGCTTTGTACACTCTGTTTTGGCTCACTTTGTTTAAAGTAAAAGAATTTCAGATAAGGAAACTCATGCAAAATAATTCTGTAAGCTCCATAAGCCTATATGATGTAGCAGAATACATATGTTTATTATATTAGCAATAACAACAACTAATCATTTATAAAGTGCTTTCCTCCCCAAAAGCCCATGAAATGTGACTGTGAATATTATTAATCCCAACTGATGAAGGAGGAAGCTGAGAATCTGAGAGGCTAGGATTACAAAGTTGGTAACTTACCTAAGGCAGGATTTGAATTCAGGATTTCTAGTTAGCACAGGATTCTTTTGTCTTTATTGCTATCCCTCCTGTGAACTCTCCTGGTCACAGCTGGGGTCTTAGACCTGGCTTCCCTGATTCTGGGCTTTCTTCTTCTTTTTTAAAAAAACCCTTACTTTTTAACTAAGACTGAAGGGAAAGAGCTAGGTAAACAGGGTTAAGGGACTTGCCCAGGGTCACTTAGCTAGGGTTGTCTGAGGCCAGATTTGAATCCAGGTCCTCCTGACTTCAGATCTTCCTCTCTATCTACTGTGCCACAAAGTTGCCCTACGGGGTCTCTTCTAATAGAACACAAACTCCTAGGGAACAAAGCACTCGTTTTTGGTTTCCCTGTAACACTGAGTCCACACAAGAGACTTGCTCAGAGAGGAGAATTAATAAATATTTCTTAAAAAACAAAACAAAAACTCTTACCTTCCATCTTAGAATCAATACTATGTATAATATCAGTACTATGCATTGGTTCCAAGGCAGAAGAGTGATAAGGGTTAGGCAACGGGGGTCAAGTGACTTGCCCAGGGTCACCAAGCTAGGAAGTGTCTGAGGCCACATTTGAACTCAGGACCTCCAGACTCTAGGCCTGGATCTCAATCCACTGAGCTACCCAGCTGCCCTCTAAATATTTCTTGAACAAGGTAATTAACCTCACACTTTCCATTCTGCTCATTATGACAGGAAGAACATTGGACATGGAATCAGAAGAGACCAACGTTCAAATTCTGTCTTCAACATTTATTAGTTGTTCAACTACAGACAAATCATTTAAACCCTATAATAATATCCAGTGTGAGTGCTTCATAAGGCAGTTGTGAGAATCAAATGAGATAAAAATACAGGCATCCCTTCCCCACCGTGACTTTCCCCATCATGGTTTCAATATATTGCAGGTCAGCAAGAGAAATTAAATGGGAATTTTGTGGGAGTTTTGCAGAAGCCACAGACAATACATGAAAGCTGGCAGATGAAACAGAAAAAGTTTAAAAATTCAGAAATACATAAAATATGTGGATAATATTGTATAATGCCAATATATTTTATTTTCTAATACCATAAATATATACTTTTTTTTTTACTGTAAACAAGTCATAAAAGGGAAAGAAAAAAATTCGGACTACTTCTCTGATATGAAGGGAAGGCCAAACAATTTTACATGGATTTTCCAGATTATGGGGGTGCTATTCCCCTAGCCCCCACAATGTGGAAGGAATGTCTGCACTCTGTAAACATAAAACACCAGGCAATGCAAACACATGACTCTTCTTCTTTTTTAAAAAAATTTAACTATATGATACAATAATTTAGCCAAACTACTTTTGGGTCTTTGGGCAAGTCACTTAAATTGGGCCTCAGTTTCCTTATCTGTAAAATGAGAGGATTAACTAGATGGCCTCTGACATACCTTTCAACTCTGGATCTATAAACCTATGATCCATATTCTCAACAAAGTCATAAGATTTTTGAAACCAGGCCCTTTACTGGGTGTTATTCCATCTTTATCTCAAAATCCTCTCTTCCTTTCTTCTCTATCACCCTTCAGCATTGCTCAGAGGTCAGACAGACCCTCTGACTAATACTTTAAATGAACATTCTTCTCCTTTTGTTCCTTGTTGCTGGCCTATAGAATAGGCTGTTGAAAAGAAAGAAAATTTGTTTTTAAAAGCTTCCATCCTGGCCCAAAGCTAATTATTTCTGAACTGGGAGGATCTGCACTAATTTAGTTTAATAAACTTATTAAACAGCAAATTTCAGGAGGAAGAACGATGTTGCTATTATTAGATTAGCCAGACTGCCCACTGACATTAATGCCTTGCACACAGGAGAGACCCATTAATGAAACAAGGAAGTCCGGGAGATAATCTGGCAAAGTGTGTTTCCAATAAGCCATCTCTGGCTGTCATTAAGTGTCTTCTTGGGGGTCGCTGGCAAAAGTCTGAGGCCCCCCAAAAGCAGCATCTTTCCCCAAACCAGATGCAGGTGATTAAATACCCAAATATTGAATAGAATAAGTAGCTACCAACCTCCAGGTCATTAAAGAACAGATGGGTATCTGCAAGGTTGAAGATCATCTCTTCCATCATCAGACCAATCCTCACAGATGTAGTGGTATCCTGTTAGACAGAAGAGGGGGGAAACACACACAAGTGGAGTCTTCAGTTATCTGGATCTTTGCCTTTCCCCCATTGCCTTCTAAAAGTTAATTTGTGGGTTCTAATCTGCACAGTGCAAGCACAGCCTGAATCTGCTTTCCCATCAGGATCCGGGTGATAACATTGTACAAGTTCCAGTATATGAATCCTGCTTTTCAGACAGAAAAGAGGACATCTTTGGTGTTTAGAGCTCCCCAGGAATGCTACAGGCATCTCAGTTCCTCCCAGGAATGTAGCTGTCAAAGAATTTTCCAGGAAAGAAAGCCCTCTTAACCAACCTATCCCGCTACCTTCTGTCATTCCCTGTATTTTAGGACCAGAAAATCAGAGATTTAGAGAGGGAAGGGTAGAGGTCGCTGAGTCCAACCTATTAATTTTATAGAAGAGGTAACTCAGGCTTGAAAGAAGTGAAGACCCAGCTAGTAAGTGTCTAAGGCAGAATTTGAATTCAGGTCTTCTCAATTCTAAGTCCAGCACCCTGGTCATTTACTGACCTACTGAGGAGCAAAGCACTGTGTTGGACTCCCAAATAATACAAAGGCAAGACAAAACAAAACAAAAAATTCCTGCCCTCAAGGAGTTTATATTTTACTTAGGGAATGCAACATTTATACACACGAGAAAATGCAATATAATTAAAGGAGGAAGAGAATAAGAACAGGGTAGGAGGTCTGGGGTCTGGGGCAGGAATCGTAAAAGGCTAGTTGAGGATGTACAATCTGAGCCGGGTCTTGAAGGAAGCTAAGTGAAATGACATGTGGTGACATAGGCATTAAATGGGATGCAGTGATATTGGCATTCCAATGGGATTATAATGATCTCTTCTCCCTATTCTCGCTCTCAGTCCTTAGAGCTGGGATTTCTCCTATCCAAATATGTGGTTAAACTTGACTTAACATACTAAGACTGCAAAGAAGCATCTGCAGAGAATACCCATTAAACAAAAGACTTCATGGAGACAAATACAGGGGGAGCTTTGCATTTAACTTGTCCCCTTCTAGTCCAAAAGTGGCAGGGTGGGGAGGGGAATGGAGAGAAGGAAGAGAGGTATTTAGAGAGAAAGGAAGAAAATAATACTTTTGTGGCCCTGAAAAAGTTCATTTGGGACAAAAGTCTGAAGGCATTTTAACGCAGTAGAGCAGGAATTCTGAAACTGGTGTCTATAAACTTGTTTGGGTTTTTTAAAGCAAATTTTAAAGAATTTTGAAAACTGTATTTCAACATAATTGATTACCTTTATTTTCTTTTATTTTGTGCATTTAAAAACATGATGGTGAGAAGAGACCTATAAGCTTCCCCAGACTTCTAAAGGGGCTCCTGACACACACAAAAGATTAAGACCTCTCCTGCACAGGAGAGAGAGGCAAACCAATTATACTTTCCTCAAACAGTTTCTTATGGATGAGTGCATGTCCTTGTAAGTATACCCTGTCCCCATATCCACTAGAACCCTTCCTTGGTGTTTTCTAGCCCAGAACTTGTTGCCAAAAGGGGCAGAGGAAAATAACCACAGCACATGGTATGTGTGTTGGGTGAAGACCCAAAGTTGGATTTAGGTTCTCGCTCTGAAATTCACCAGCAGCATGGATTTGGGCTTTCTGTTCCCTCTCTGGGAGCCTCAATTTCCCTCCTCTGAAAAATAGGGATAGTAAAACCTGAAATTCTTCCCTTGTGGATTGTTGTGAGGAAAGTACTCTGAAAAGATTAAAGCATTAGAGAAACTCAAGTTATGATGATGATGATGATGATGAAGATAATGACAAAAAAAGTCAGTGAACGAGATAGATTTTATCCATGAATAAAAGTAAACCTAATTTGAGTCCTAGGCTCAGTTCACACACCCAATTCAATTTCTCAGACCTGCTTTATTTCCAGCCCTAGATAATGATTACCAATGTTACTAACAATAGTATTTTACAGAATGAATAACAGTCCTTTGAAGTAGGTAGAGCAGGTATTATTATCCCCATTTTCTAGATGAGGGAGTTAAAGCTCAGAAGTTGTGACTTTCTGAACTTTATATGTAGCATCATGAGATCATAAATTTAGACTTTTAGGGACCCTTCTAAGGAAGAGACCTCAGAAGTCACTGAGTCCATTTTACAGATGAGAAAAATGAGGCAGTGAAAAGTTAAGTGACTTGCCTATGGTCACATAGTTGGTCAGTATTTGAGGCAGCATCTGAATCTAAATCTTTATGACTCCATGACTAATGTACCCCATCCCCTTATTATTGTATGGCTTTTCCACTCTATAATACGATGGCCTTGCAGGTCTTTCATTCATATATCTAGATATATTAAGAGTTCATTCTGTTGCTAGACATGGTTAGTAGGGATTCAAAGACAAATGTGGACTGCTCTGCCTTCTTTAGGTGCTCACATTCTATGAATGCTTTAAAAAAATCTTGTTATATAATTTTCGGATACCTCAAAACCCCTTTCTTTTCCCTGCATGAAAACTTCCTTCTCACAAAGAAGTATGATTAAGCAAAATAGGCATATTGGGCGGTCTGATGGTACATGCTTTATTTCACATCTGGGGCAGCTAGGAGGCAGTAAGAGATAGAATATTTGAAGTCGAGAGGGCTTGACTTTAAATCTTATCCCAGACACCTATGGCTGTGTGATACTAGGCAAGTTATTTCACCTGCCTTGGCCTCAAGTACATTATCTTTTATAAAATGAGGATAATAATGACATCTATCTCCTAGGGTCGTTGTGAGTATAAAATGGGATGATACAGAGTATCCCCAAAATCTTTGTGAGGCTTTAAGCTTTAATAGCCTTCATTATTTAACTAAGACTTCTGGGGACCTGCTGTGTCTGTAAAGCACATTTTTGTTTTCCAGGAGCAGAGAGAATCTGAGTTGGGCCCAAAGGGAGAGATGGCAGAGGAAGGAATCAATTCCAGGCATTGCATATAGATCAAACAAAGGCGGGAGAGGGCAAAGCGAGATAACGAAGACACAAATTTCACTTTCCACTGGTGGCCAGGCATGCGTGGCTTGTAACAGTGCCCAGAGTACACAGCTGCCCGCTGTGGAAAAAGATCCCTAATGTAGTTTTTTAGTTTGATAAATGGACAGTTCACAAACCTCTGTCCTGACCTTAGATAAATTGACCCTTATGGGTCTGAGGGAGATAATCCTCTCTCTGATCTAGCACTTGTTCTAGTCAAATAAAACCTACAATAATATCCTTTTCTCCATGATTAATGAATGGAAGATAATTCCCACTCCCACTCGCCTGAAAAAATTCCAAGTTATCCCCCAACTCGGTCTGTTTCTCCAGCACCCTTCGACTAGAGACCTTACTTCTACAAACCTAGTCGAGGAGCCAAGAATCAGAAGCCGCAAGAATGGTTTAAGATGCCACTCACATGAAAACTATTTTCTTAATCATTAAAAATTTTTCAGCTACAAAAAAATTGCAGTGGTTAATTTCATAAGATGAACCAACAGAGCTTGATTGCCACCCCCCCCCTTTTTTAAACCAATTTAAACCAGAACAGGGCTGGGAAGAGTTTCCACAACAGGCTTTAATTTGTAATTCATCCTTCTAAGGATGGGGGAGAGCTCATCTTTGTTTTGCCTGAATGCATGTGGGTGGCTCTCTCCCAGGGAAGGTATAAATCATGCTAAGACATTGTAGATTTGGTAGACTTTCCTCTAATTTTCTGCAGATTTCAGCGGGGTCCTGTTTTTGTAATGGTATGGTCAGTAATGCATTAGTGTAAGAGGTCTAACTGGAAAGCCCAACTGTTGAGAGCGGAGTTCATCTCAATCAACCTTCATGGCAGATGCTGCTGACATGAACGGCATACTGCACACTAACCTAATTATTACGCATTCTTTCTAAAGTTCTCTTTAATTAAAGGAGAATGGCGGTGGCCTCTACCATATGGACCATGCCAAGAGTCTGAATTGGAGAAGAGGGTATGTGATGGTGAAACATGTGGGCTGGTGGGGTTTGGGAGCTGCTCAATATTTGGCGACTGAGTGGATTAAAAAGGGGGGAGGGAGAAGAGAAGATGTTCCCTTGATTTGTTCTTGTTTTTAAAAATCTGATGTAGAAACAAAAATAAACAAAAACAATGAGTGAGTTTTAAAGTTCTAAATGTTTTCTCTCTTTTAAAAAAAGTATTAAAAATTTCCAAAAATTTTAATGCAGCTGTCACCTTTCTTCCAGTTCTTCCTCTTATTAAACTATTGCTGTACTTTCCTCATCTGTAAAATGGACTAGATCACCTCAAAGTCCCTTCTAACCCTAAGATTCCTTCTAGCCATCATGTCTGGAAGTTTGCTATATGGCGCAATAGATAGACCTGATTTCAGATTCTGCCTAAGGAACTTCCTCAATGTGTCATCCTGAACAAGTCACTTAACCTCTACATGCCTCAGTTTCTTCATCTGTAAGATGAGATCTCTATCTCTCATTATTCAGTTCTTTCCCCAAACATGATTTCCATACCACTTTTCAGCATGGCACAGTAGATAAAGAACTGGCCAAAGACCTAAGAAAATGGAGATAAATAATACCTACTTACTGGGGATGTTGTGAAGGAAAATGAGCTAATAATTGTAAATCACTTAACACAATGCTGGGCACATAGTATGTGCTATATGTGTTATTATTATTGCTAGCTATTATTATTATCAGACAAAGGGAAGAGGGAAAAAAAGATTCCTGGATTTTACAAGTCCTTCTAATCCTGATCATGTTACAGATGGACTGTCCCATAAGACAGAGAGGTTGGAGAGCAATTCTGGTTGTTAGATTTAGAGCTGGAAGGTGCTGGAGAACAACCAGGTCTTAGAACGCTAGAGTTGGAAACAACCTTAGGATCTAAAATATCGGAGCTAGAAGAGACCTTGGGACTGAAGAATATGGAGGCAAATCTGATAGCTTTATGCTCAGTTCAGGAAACTGAGACTCAGAGACAGAAGGTGAAGAGGATTTTTTTTTTAAAGCCTTACCTTCCATTTTGGAATCTATACTGTATATTGATTCTAAGGCAGAAGAATGGTAAGGGCTAGGCAACGGGGTTAAATGACACAGCTAGGAAATGTCTGAGGTCAAATTTGAATTCAGGATCCTTCTGTCTCTAGGCCTAGCTTTCAATCCACTGAGCTACCTGGCTGCCTCCTTGCACAGGATTTTTGAAGAGAGTCCAAAGCATACCTTGAAATGCTGTAAAAATGGGAGTCTTCCTTCTTTTCCTTCTCCTCTTTCTATTAAAGGTCCTCTCTTCTGATGCCTCACTTAGGCATGGAGAGGACTCCAAGTTCTCAAAAGCTAAACCACAAGTGCATGAGCTCTGGTCCACCCTACCAAGTGGAGAAAGTTTCAAGTATGAGCTTGGCAATGGACCTGATCTGTCATCCAAGGACTAGATTAACTAAATTCAGAGAGGTTTATGCTGGGATTGCTTGGGGGATGATGACTTTTTGGCTAGAGCAACTTTTGAAGATGATCCACCAAGTCACACAGGGGTTGTAGTCTGGGTGGGGTGAGGAAGTACCCACATGATGAAATCATGGATCTCTGAGTGTGGGTATATTGTTCTTATTAAAATGATCTAAAACCACACTTAGGAAGTGGCACAGGTGGGACCAAAACTTTGATCCCCTAGACTCAATCCAGGGAATTTTTTCCATTCTAATTATATTTTGTTGGTTTTTCTTAGAATTCATTAGTCAAAACAAAAAAAAAAGCTTGCCTATTTTGCCAAGAGATTCACTGTACTTGTCTCTTTAA
Organism: Monodelphis domestica; assembly: GCF_027887165.1. NCBI lineage: Eukaryota > Metazoa > Chordata > Mammalia > Didelphimorphia > Didelphidae > Monodelphis > Monodelphis domestica. Next base: position 507,255,144 of record NC_077227.1, read on the forward strand.
ATAAAAGATCAAGCTCCCCTGGTGTATTTATATACACACATACATGTACACATATACACACATATGACAGGCATCCTCGTTTAACTGAGAGAGAGAGCTGGCCTTGGATTCTGGACTCAAGTCCTGTCTCTGATGGTGACTTGGGATGCCATTTAACATTTCAGTGCTGTATGATAGTCATGCCAAACTCAAGGGGAACCATATGTGAGGAGGCATTTTGACTTCGAAAACTACATATCAATATTATCTAAGCTTAACTGTATTTTTATTTACTTTGTTAAACATTTCTTAGAGACATTTAAATCTGGTTCATGTAGTACTCTATTCTAGGCAACACTCTAGAAAGTTATAAAGGAGCCAACTGGCATTGGTAGGTAGGGAAATTTCTTACTAGGGAGTTCTGTAAACCAGTGACATCACAGCTCTCTCTCTCTCTCTCTCTCTCTCTCTCTCTCTCTCTCTCTCTCTCTCTCTCCTGTTCCTCCTCCTCAATCCCTCTCCTCTTTATTTCTCTCCCTTTTTTCCCTTCTTCCTCCCTGTTTCTCTTCCTTTCCCTTTCTCTTGTCTCCCTCTCTTCTCTTTGTCTCTTCCTCTCCTCTTTTTCTCTTCCCTTTTTGTCTTTTCCTCTTCCTTCTCTCTACTTGTCTTTCTATCCCTCTCTCCCTTCTTCCCTCACCTTCTTTTCTCTCTCATACCTTCTCTTTCTTCCTCCTCTTGTCTCTCTTTTTTCTTCCCTCCATTTCGCTTCCCTTCCCCTTACTTTCTTATTCTATCATTATTTAGTTGTTTCCCAAAATATTATTTATACATCACTTTTCAGGAACACAAGGAACATGGCATAGTGGATAAAGAAGTGGCCATAGAACCAGGAAGACTTGATTTTAAATCTTGCCTCTGACTTATAATGGCTGTGACCTAGGGCAAGTTACTTAAATTCTTGATGCTTTAGGCAATTCTCAAAGCCTATAAGTTGCCAACACGGAAGGGATCCCACCTATATGGGCAGAGAGGAGTTTCCTTCCTCTTTCCCTCTTTGGAAGGTAACACTGGTATCATAGGTCCAGTCCTTACCCCTTTCAGGGAAACCCCTATTGTGTAAAGTGAGGCACATTGCTATTTTAACTTAAGACAGACACAGATAGAGCTCTGCTGCTTGTTTCTCTTTTTTTTCCTGCCTCTCCCTCGCCCTTCTGGTTTACGTATCCATGATGTCTGGGTCTTCTAGGGGGCCCTGGCTAAAGGGAATTAGGCTAAATGAGACTTTGCTCTACAGGCAAGATATGGGATGAGCTGAGGCTCCCTTGCACGCTGTCTGAGAGGGCCAAGGAAGTTTGGAGCTCTTTCCAAAATATGTCTCTGTAAGCAAATATCCTCAGACTTTTATGGCATCCAATTGTCCTTAATGGAGCTGAACTGCTCCAGTTCTGTTTGGGATCGCTGGTGGTAAGAAGTCAGACAGGGTAGCTACTAATCAGACATCCTTAAAAAAAATCCCCCAAACAACCCTTCCCAGGCCAAGTCAATAGCTTGTATAGCATTTAAGGCTTACAAAATGTTTCTATGCAACAGCTCTGTGAGGCTCATAACGACAGGAGTGCAATGCTGCTTGTCTGCCCCAAGTCTCTTCCCACTCCCGTCCATTTCCATTTAGCTGCAAAGTGATTTTCCTAAAGGGCAGGTGTCACTCGGTCATTTCCCCCTACTCAATAAATACGACTCCAGGATGAAAAAGAAATTTCGCTGGCATTTAAATTCCTTCCCCATCTGTCTCCTTTCTATTTTCCAGGCTTCTTACTCTGTCCTCCCCTTTGCCTACTCTATGATTCAGCAGTATGGGCCACCTTGATGTTCCTTTAAGACAATGTTTTATCTCCCGACTATGCTGTTTCTCTGGTGGTCCTCCATGCATGGAATGCTTTCCTTCCTTATTGCCGCTACCTTTTGGCTGTCTGGCTTCCTTCAAGACTCAGCTCGAAGCCCAGTCTCTGCAGAATGCTATTCCCGATTCCCCCTGCTGCTAGCCTTCTGGAATACTCTGGAATCACCTTCCACTTCTATTGTATAAAATCTTGTTTATAGAATTATTTGCATGTTGTCTCCCCTGTTAGAAATAAGGCTTCTTGGGGGCAGGGGCAATGTTTTTTTCCTCCCGCTTTCTCTGTGTCTCCAGTGCTTTGTTTAAGAAATGGTCGACTATTTTGCTACTTCAGGAACTAAAGTCTTAATTGTTACAAGGCTGAGTCAAAACTTGAATCCAGGCCTTTTGACTCTCAGTCCTCTCCTATCATATTTGTTGTTCCAGTGACCATTTCAAACAAGGACTTCAATGTAAGGTCAAAGAAACCCGTCTAAAGCAAGAAATATGATGGAACCAAACCAATACCCAAATGCTTTGCTTATAATTTCCTGGGGAAAATCAACTAAAACAGGTTTCTTATTTAATATGGAATTTCCGCCTCTGAGGTTTCTAATGTTTTGAGACTTTTCAAAAAAGGAACAGGCAGGGGAAGTGCCTATTCCTTGTGGAATTGGAGAATTTCATAGATAGTGACCGGAGGGGGGCACTGTTAGGAATCTGAAGTGGACCAAGAATCCCTTCTTTAACATCCTTTAAAAGTGGACACACGGGGGCAGCTGGGTAGCTCAGTGGATTGAGAACCAGGCCTCGAGATGGGAGGTCCTGGGTTCAAATCTGAACTCAGACACTTCCCAGCTGTGTGACCCTGAGCAAGTCACTTAATTCCAATTATCTTACCCTTACTGCTCTTCTGCCTTGGAACCAATACACAGTATTGACTCCAAGACAGAAGGTAAGGGTTTAATAAAAAAAAAAAAAAGTGGACAAAGCTTCTACTTACATTTTGCCAGTGAGGGGGAACTGTCCTCATTCTGCTTTTAGACAGCTCTGAGTGTTAGCTTCCTTGTATTATATACAAATCTGTCCCCATTAGTTTCTTTCTTTTCTTTCTTTCTTCCCCATTAGTTTGTTTGTTTGTTTGTTTGTTTGTTTCTTTCTTTCTTTCTCCCTTACTTTCTGTCTTGGAGTCAATACTGTATTGGTTCCAAGGCAGAAGAGTGGTAAGGGCTAGGCAATGGGGGTTAAGTGACTTGCCCAGGGTCACACAGCTGGGAAGTGTCTGAGGTCAAATTTGAACCCAGGACCTCCCATCTCAAGGCCTGGCTCTCAATCCACTAGCTACCCAGCTGCCCCCCCCCCCCATTAGTTTCTAATTCTGCCTCTGGGGCCAAGAAGAGCAGGTCCAATCCTTCTACCCTAGGACAACCATTCAAACATTTCTGGCATAATCACATATTCTCTTTCATTTTCCAGGCTAAACATTCCTAGCTCTTACAAGTGAATCATTTATGCCATAGCCGAGTCCCTTGTCAGTCTGGTTCTCCAAGGCCCAGTTCCAAGAAACTTTCCCTAGTTCCTTCAGTCCTCGGAAATCTCCCCATTATGAACTGCAACACTGCTCTCGGACAATGCTATATAACTTAGCACTCAGCTCCCTCCTTTTCAAACCCTATCAGGGATTGAGCACACACCGTTTGTTTCCAGTCTGCTTATAATGTGAAAAAGGAGGCAACCAGGCAAGTAAAAAAAAAATCACTAATTTGTTAAAGCTCTTCCTATTTCCTGCCTGATTGTTGTCGAGGGAGGAGGCAAGGGTTGCCATAAACCTTTGTCGAGGAGAGATCTCGGGGCTTTATCTCAGTGCTAAAGCTGCCACCCCATGACCCTGCTATTGGTCTTCTCTTACGCCCGTTCTTCTTGGGGTTAGGTATGGAAATATTGGGGATAGCCACGACTCTGTGAGCTTCAAAGGGTTGGAATAGCACGTGCCAGAAATCTCGGAGTAAGTGCAGGCTAATGAGCTAGAGTAGCAGCTGAGGTCCTGATGGTCAGCACATGCTTTACCCAGCCCAACGGCAATGGAGGAGCAGACTTACCGACCTTATACTGCATTTGGTTGTGAATTTGATTTCAGTGAGAGCCCACTCTTCCTGGGGGTTGTGGTGATAAATGGGAACGTGTGGCCTCTTCTGTCAATCCCACATCCTTGGTTCTGTGCAACATGCTCTAACTTCTAGTCTTGCTATATTTTAGTTTCAAATAGCCTTTTGTTAAAGAAAATTGGTTAAATGAAACTGGGGAGCGAATCACCTGGGGTTAACTTTGGGGAAGAACATATCAGAAGGGAACTCAAGAAAATTACCTTATTTTAAAGATCTAGGACCCTTAGGATTTTATATATATAAAATAGGAGAGGGAAAAATATAATATAATATAATATATATTATTACATATACAACATATATCATATATAATAATAGAATATATAACAGGAGAGGGAAATATATAATATATGATATATTATTATATATGATATATAATAGGAGAGGGAAATTATATAATATATATGATATAATATATAATAGGAGAGAGAAAATATATATGATATATTATTATATAGACAATATATAACAATATATATAATATAATAGGAGAGGGGAAAAGGGTTGATCAAGGGAGTGAAAACTAGGCCTTCAAACTTAGAATGGTTTTTACATAAATTAAAAAAAAACAATAAAACCTTATTTAAAACTATAACTCCTACCTCTCAATATTCTTTGTATACAGGAAGAGGGCAGCCTTTGTTGGCCCCTGAACTGGATGATCTCTGGGAGTCCTTCTAGCTCTAAGACTTTTGGATAAAATAACTGTATATCATAAAATAAAATAACCTGAGGTAGTTTTGTTAAGAAAGAATCTATCTATACTAATGCTGTGTAGGAATGAAGTCCAAATAGATTTTAAGTTTCCCTTTATTACAATCACTCTATTTCTTGTCACCAGTTTCTTCTGAGAATGCATTACAATGTTCCCATCACATGAATGCTTTAGTTTTCCTTAATACTTAATAATAATTAATAATAATAATCTCTTAAATACATTTAAGTAATTTCCCCCTTGTACTTTAACTAAAACTGAAAGAAATAAAGAACATTATGGGTGTATGCATGTGTATTTGAGCACACAAATGATTGGAAACTGTATTTTAAACTAATGTGGAGCTATGCCCTCCTACTCAAATGCATTGCACCAGAATGGCGGATATAAAATGAGGTTTGCTTGCAGACTGTTTATTTAACATCATTGGTCTTCATTCATGATCTAAAATTTAATTAGACTATATATAGCTTGGAAATGATGACAATAATAATAAGAGCTGACATTTAGATAGTGCCTTTTGGTCTGTAAAGTCCCTGTTACATGCACTGGGTCAGGGAGGTGGTACACTGTATGGAGTGCAGGGCCCGGAGTCAGGAAAACCAAAGTTCAAATGTGGCCTCATATTCTTACTAGCTACGTGGCTCTGGCCAAGTCGCTTGACCCTTTTTGACTCAGTTTTGTCATCTGTAAAATAAGCTGGAGAAGGAAATGGCAAACCACTGCAGTAATTCTGCCAAGAAAAATCGCTAATGGAGTCATAAAGAAACCGACAGGACTGAAAAACGGCTGAACAACAACATTATCTCATTAGATCTTCAGTCTGTGAAGTGAGTCTTTCCTCACCTTTGGAAGGCTGAAGGCACCTTTAAAGGCTTTTTTTCTTGTCCTTCCAAATCTGAGTATTTTCTGCAAGGTGATTCTTTGGAGTTTTGTTTTCTATTAGTAATGTACAATGATTATTCTTCCTGGTCCATTCGTTAGTCATCCAGGAAATATTAGTAAGAGCAAAGCAATGTGGGGGACATTAGCTTTTTCTACATTACTTTTCAACCTTATTTTCATCTGCCTTGAAGGACTCCAGTGTTTTTTCTTTCCCTCTTCTAATTAGGTTGCTTTGGAACATAAGTCATGACTATATTGTTTGACTGAATAAGGAGATAACCTGGTGGAGAGGAATCAAGAGCCATGGCTAGTTCATTAATCTATCTGACCCTTAGTTTTCTCCTCTATAAAATGGGGATGAAGATTAGACTAAGTTATCTCAAAGACTCTCTCAAACCCCTACTCTCACATCCTATGTTTATATTCTATTTAATAGTCAATGATTCTAAGAATCTAATACTTTCACTCAAACACTCCAAGGATCATAGATAAGGAGTTGAGAAGAAAGTCTATTGAGCCCTCTCTCTTCTTTTACCATATTAAATATTCTGACTTAAAGCATATTCTGGTGAACTGGGTTCAGGCTCCCCACTATATGTTATTCTGAGTGCTGGTTGGCCAAGAATGACTCTTAAACAACAGTAATTTTAATACATACAAGCACACATATTCATACCTCCATCCCATATATAAAATGTGTCCAACTCTTTGTGACCTCATTTGGGATTTTCTTGGCAAAGATCCTAGAGTGGTTTGCCATTTACTTCTTCAGTTTATTTTACAGATGAGAAAACTGTGGCTTGCCCAGGTTACAAGGCTAGTAAGTGTTTGAGGCCAGATCTGAACTCAGAGAGATGAGTCTTCTTGATTCCAGACCCAATGCTCTATTCAATGTATCACCCAGCTGCCTACACACAACGTTCTCTCTCACAATGTTCTCTCTCTCTCTCTCTCTCTCTGTGTCTCTGTCTCTGTCTGTCTGTCTCTCTTTTATTTTTGATATGCCTTATCCTTCCTACTAGATCTCATAGAATTTTGTATTCCCTATAATGCCCAATACTGCCTTGCAGGCATTCAATAAATATTTATTGAATGAATTAGAGTGTTGAAAGAGTGGTAGGTAGGCTTGGAGTCAGAGCACCTGGGCTTTGACACTTACTATTTGTCTGCCTTTAGGCAAATCAGTTGACCTCTATAAAATTAATGAATAGATCTGGGAATGAATTCAAAAGTTGGACAACCATGTGCTGGGGATAATTTAGGATTTAGATCAAGGGTTCTAATTGGGGGAAGGGTCTCTGAACTTATAATATTTCAATCATCATTTCAATATGATTGCTTTCTTTAATAATATTGCATGTTTTATTTGATGCATTTAAAAACACTATTTTGAGGAAGTCCATAGCCTTTCCCAGACTGCCAAAGGGGTCTATGAAACAAAAAGATTGGAGAATCTCGCACTTCAATGATCTCTTAAGGGTTTTTTCACCTCAAAAACCACAATTCTATCATTTGTGGCAGAACTGCTGTACAGTTCCTTCTCCTTCCCCCATTAGTCTGCTTTGTCAATTCAGCAAAGATTTACAGTTTTCTAAGACTCTAGGGAAGACTGCATTTAGGGATAATTCCTACTCCATTTAAACCTTCCAAACTTAGAGGAGTTACCTGCTTATTTAAGGTTAATTGCTTAGCTTGTTGAGGGATAATTATTGGAGGTTATGGTATGTATGAGTCGAATGTAAAAAGCAATAGACAGCAATTGAGTCTAAGGCGTCCCCTCCCAACATTCTGACTCCCAGTCTCTGTCTCCCTCCCCAGGGTTGAGATTCAGTTCCTTCTGCACTAAACAAAGGGTAAGGCAGCCCATTCTAACATTCACCCCCCCCCCCCCTTTTCACTTGCAGGCTTCAAGTTTCCAGCTTTGTCCCTGCACTGCTGCCTGTAAGCGTCTCTGGGTCTTCACAGATGCCAGCTGCCACCCGATGGCAAGTTGAAAGGGAGAAGAAGAGACAGACGGTTCCCCTTGGCAGCCTCTCAACCACCAATCACTTTCCCCTCCATTTCTGGATGGAGACTGCTAGAGTTCCAAAGTTTCTGCCTTTCAGGGACCCTGTCGGGGCTTGCAGACTTTTAAGCAAAGGGCAGAGCTGACTACCCTTGAGATGTTTAACAAATAAAGGCAGCCTGCATTTGTCTCCTTCTTTTTTCTGTGTCAATTACCTTGACATTCAAAACCCAAGGACAATGTGTTTCTACACCTCTTCTGAATTGAGATTTTAAAAAAGTAAATATACACACACATAAAACCCCTCGCCATTCAAACTAATAAAATCTTTAAAAATCGCTGCCAAGTAGCTGTTTACAGGCTGAACAAATAATTACTCTGCCACAAGGAAGAAAGTATTAATTAAAGCTATTCATTAAATCAGCCTCCTATTCTACGGGGTTTATCTATTGGAAGTGTCAGCCAGAGGTTAGAGACGGATTAACACACAACGGAGGGTTTTGCCAGTGAAATCTCCTCCTTGTGGTTTGCTCTTAGTAATAAAGTTGTCATTAAAAGAAAGAATTTAATGGTTTTAATTGGGTTTAATTACTTGGAAACTCCTGGAAAACAGATCAGTCTGTTAAAAAATAAAGGGAGGGGGGTATGTAAAGGAAGACAAGAAAATGAAGGCTGTAAGGAAAAAGTCCGGAGCCACATGTTCTAACAGCAAAGTTCTGAAACTTTCATTCTTCTGAAGTTTCACCTATTCAAGGGAACGTGAAGGCTGAAAATCACTTCCTAGCTTAGGACAGTATAAATAATGATGATTCAAAGTAAAAGCAAATTGATCCCCTTGTACCTACCAATAGATCTGCTGGCTAACACCCTAGTAAATCCTTCTCTCACCGCCGACTGGCTCAAGCAGTCAAGCTGACTACAAATCTAAAAATCAGATGAGAATCAAAGGAAAAAGCTAGAGATATTTGAGGTCTTTTTCCTTTTGATGTTTTATGCAACTGACCTGTCTCCTAACTTTCCAATCCTCTTCTGAAATTTCTTCCAGCTGGGAGAACTGTAAAGCATTTTACTGTGACACAAATTCAGGGCAAATTTTTTTTTCCCAAAGGAACTACTACTGAATATGATTTTAATGCCCAAGATACAGTGAGAAAGAGTAAAGAGAGAGAAAAAAAAAGAAGAAAAGAGACCTTGAGCAAATTACTTTTCTTCAGAACTTGGTTTCGTAATGAAGGGATTAGACTAGATATTTTCAAAGGTTCTTTCCGTATTTAACTTTCTGTTATATATTCTTAAGCCTCATCTACTTCTAATATTGTATGTTCAAAGGTTTCGCTTCAGAAGATATCCTATGTTGTATATAGACTTCTAATTCTGAATCTTGATTTGATAACAAATGACTTCATTTGCAAGCCGAAAAGAACGCTTGCCTGCTTTTTATTATGGCCACTCTATCACCAAGCATTACCACTGAGATGGACTTTAAAATGTGCAAAGTACTTTATATAAATGATCTAATTTGAGCTTCATGAGACATTTTCCATATCCTGCTCTCAGCACCATCCGAACAATATTGCCCCGGCTTCTGGAAAGGGCATACCAATCAACTTCCCAACAGTGCCACTTACCATCCATTGACTTCTACACTCTCCCCCTAATAGGCCACCATTTCTCCCATATATGAAAGCTCCCTGAAGGCAAAAATACTCTTTTGTCTTTGCATTCCCGGTACATAATAGACACTTAAAAAAAATAAATACATTCACCTCCATTTTACTGAGGAAGAAAATAAAGGCTAAAAACATAATGTGACTTGAATATGGAGATTTGGGCAGAGGATGGACCCAGGCCTCTTGGTTCCTAGTCCATATCTCTTTCCATTACATCATACTGCCCAAGCAGGCCCCAACTCATAGGATGCCAGAAGAGGGCCTTGTAGATTAGATTCAGTAGTAGTAGATTTTGGGATAACTAGATACTTCCATATTATTCCTGATGACCCCTGATATTTAAGGTCATATTGGCATATAATAAAGTACTTAATAAATCCTTTAAAAGTGTTTTTCAGGCCAATAAAAAAATGGAAAAAGAAGAAATGCTAAAGTCCTGTTGCTATCTCAAACTCAACATATTCACAAACCAGATGTGTCATCTTTCCCCTTTCCATACCCCAATGTATTCCCTTTCCCCAGCGGCTCTCGCTTCACCAATGGGATCACCATTATTCTAGTCACTTGGATTTGGAACCTTGTAATAAACAATCTTTGAATCATCTTTTTGATGCCTATATTTCCAATGAGGCACCAAGTCTGTCAACTTTGGGATCAAAATGCCTCATAACCATTTTTAAATCTGCCACAAACCAAGATTGGGTCCACAACTCTAGTTTACTTCAAGATTTAAATGAAGTAGGGACAGTCAGGCCTAGAGATGGAAGGTCCTGGGTTCAAATTTGACTGCAGACACTTCCCAGCTATGTGACCCTGGGCAAGTCACTTAACCCCCATTGCCTAGCCCTTACTGCTCTTCTGCCTTGGAACCAATACATAAAATTGATTCTAAGATGGAAGGTAAGGATTTTATGAAAAAAAGATTTAAATGAAGTACAGCTTTCTACATGAAATCTTTCCTGATGTCCCTTTGTGTGCCTTTTCCTGAAATAATTACATATCTTTTTCATACAAACTCATATATATATATATATATATATATATATGCATATCTCCTCTGGTAGAATGTAAGCTCTTTGCGGGAGGAGCTTGTAATTTCCAAGATCCAGCCTGGCACATATTAAGTCCTCAATAAATGCTTGTTAATTAAAAAAAAACCCAAAATAGCAGGATAGTGACTTGTGCTAGGACTATTCTACCTGAATTCCCTAGAAAAGGTCGAAAAGAAGATGATTGATAATAACCCGATATTTCTAAAATGCTTTAGGTTGCAAAGCACTTTTTATACATTATCTCCTTGCAGCCTCACAAAAATGCCATGATGTACTACTTGCAGATTATTATTCATCTGACAGACAAGGAAACTGAGGCTCTAAGAAGTTAAGGAATTGCTTATTACCACAAAAAAGGTTGGAGGACAACCCAAGTTGGGGGAATAGTGAGATCCAAAGTGTGCCGGCAGGAATATAAATGGTGCATTTGGATATTAAACAGATCAGGGTGATTGAAACAAAGAAATGATGGGAATCTAAGGTAAGAGCATAATGTTGGGGGATAGATTGCAAATGACCTTGGATTTCAGGATAAGGAGTTTGGGTTTTTTCCCAGGTTAGCAATATGGAAACAGCAAAAGCTTTGGGGCAAAGAAATGACATGATCAATGCTGTGATTTTTCTGACAAAATGTCCAAGGTGGATAGTACGGCTAGAAAAGGGAGAAAGGGGGACCAATTAAAAGGCTTATTATAACAGTCTAAGTTGGAGGTAATAAGGGTCTAGACTACAATGGGAAAGAAAAGGAAGAATAAACGGGAGAGTATTGTGGCACTCTAGCATTACAGATCCTAGATAAAATTAGTCCACAAGAAACTCTTGCTCTCAGCCAAATCTGTGCCATTTATGCAACTTAACTCAGACTGGCTTTGACTCACTACTTACCCAATCAGAGTCTAAATTTTTTTTTGGGGGGGGGGGCCTCTAACTGAGAAAATTTACTGATGAGGAAATAAGAGGCCCTGAGAGAAAAAGGGACTTGCTCAAGGTCACAGAGCCAGGTAGTAGGAAGAGTTGGTCCTCTACTACATCAGATAAGCAAAGAAGAACTGCAACAAGACTGCTTCTTTCCCACTAAGATAATTTTGGGATGACATCTTAATTTAAGGTCAAATTGGAGATGTTTTCTGATAAACAGTCCTGGTCAAATTCCTACTATTTTCACTGTTGTTCCAGTTTGGAAACAATGGACAGGTAAGAAAAGCACTTTGAAGCTCTCAGACTTTGTACTGAAAAAGGGATGAAAGTTTTTAAGTCAGATAGGAAGTGCCAGGGGGAACAAAACATTTCCTCTGTCAACATCAGACCCTAGGGCAGATCTACTCCTATCCTCCTGCCATTAAGTAGGGAGCTTGTGATACCATAACCACCCAAGCTTCATGGGAATTCAAAATATCTTTGGGCAAAACCAAGAAACCTATTGTTCAAAAATAACTACCGTAAAAAAAGTGCAGGCAGGGAATGAGGGGGGGAGTGATAGGATGAGCGACAGCTTCTAAACCTGCTATTTAGGTGCAATAGGGAATTATTCCAATTATTTAGGTATGCAAGTTGTTGGAGTTGATTTTTAAAAAATGATCATCATTATGACTGGCAAGCCCTATATTTACAGAACACAAAAGGGCTCCCAGCTCTACTAAAGGGCCAATTTGTTGCAGGGTTTTGATGGGAGATTAAAATCACCTTTATTAATCTTTAGAGGCCTTTTGACATTAATTGAAAGGTGTAGAGTTGGGGAAAAACTTGGCAGAGGAAGACCAGGGTTCCAATTGGCATTTGTTAAATTTGTGAGAGGATAATTAGCAGGAATCTGGAGTTTGAGGATTATCTACTCTCTCTCCACTCAGTCTACTGCAATAAGAAATAATACAGTTTCCTAAGTGAGGCTTATCTCTCCTTTCCAAGAGAACAAGAATTGGGGAGACTAGGCTTGAAAACAATAAAAATGGCAAGGAGGGGGAAAAAACCCCACTACACAAACTGAAAGGAGCCACAGGGCTTCAAAGATGCTCTTTAAGCAAATGCCTCTTTTTTAAAGGCAAACTTCTCTTAATGAGCACCTGAGTGTGATGATCCAAAAACCATTTCCAAAATTTATTTTATGTGTGAAATAATCCTTTAATACTCCTAAATGCAGGCATATGTGCTCTGCTTGGAGAGCTCTTGGCTCACCTTGGCTCTACTAAAAGAGATTAAATCTATAAAAGCTTCCCTAAAGTATCTCCTCAGACTACATGGGAGCTTTTAAGGGCCAGTCTCAGGTCTTGCTGCAGATTCCTTTCTCCCTACCCCTAAAGAAAAAAAAAAGACAAATGCAGATGTCTGTTTTCTGAACATTCACTGGAGATAATTAAATGACCAGCCTTATTGACCATGTTCTCCCTCCATTCCCACAAGGAAATAAGCATTGATAGAAGGGCCCGATTAAAGGAACCTTTCTTTTATTAGGGAAGTGGCCAAACCCTTTTATTTAGCCCAAATGAGAGAGTATGAGAAACGTTTAAGTCCCAGGTTTAACCCCCAGTGGGTAAAAAAAAAAAATCTCCAACTTCCTTAGAAAATCCTTTCCAAATTGTATTCATCTTGACTTAATCCACATCTACTGAGTGAATTAGGCAGTATTTATTTTGAAAATCTATTTTATAGAGTTCCAAGGACTCTGTTTTCCTTAGGAAGGGCTCATTCTACATTTCAGAGTTGGATGCCGCAAGAAGGTCTCAGACCAGGCCTCTGAAGGCTGTTAAAATCTCAAGGTGCCCAGCACACATGACTAACAAAATGTAAATAAACACAGCTGAGCCAGGAAGAAATTGGAAGGTTTTCTCATTAAAGAAATAAAATAAACAGATGTCCTTAAGCACTTTGGCTCGTGTGTGTCAAAGGAATGGAAAACTCTTAGATGTCTGAATGGCAGGAATGATATAGAGCCACATCTCGAGCTGAAAAAGGGGGAAAAAAGGGTCTGTGGCACTTTGAATTAACTAATAGTCCTCAAGGGAGCGCACTTGTGATTTGAACCTTAGCAACTTCTACAAATAGTTTTTAACTGTGGGGTAATAAAACAGGGTTTTATTCCTTCTCAGTTTGTAAAGTAGTAAAGGACAGGCTAAGCCATTAGGAGCATGAATCACCAATGGACCTGATTGAATCCTGATGGCATGTTGTTGGGTACTGGATTAAGGACTCAGAAAAGGCTTGGGTAGTATACCCATCAGGCAATGGGGGAGAAAAGTAGTGGGGGCAGAGGCAGTTAAACTAATAACAGCACTCAGCAAAGGTGTAGCTTAGTTCGCTTTTATCAGAGTTTTTCTTGCATCTGAATATACAGAACAGTTCCTCAGAAAAGATAAATTTGGCAAATTTCCCAAATTCCAAAGTCAGCTACTTATTATATAGCTTGGGCAGTGACTGGTCCTATTTCATTCATGTAATAATCATAGAGCCAAGAAATGGAGGGTATAAATTTTGGCCTACGGAAACTCCTATCCTTTTCTACATAGGAACTAGAGCTAATACTTATTGTGCTAACAGGGCTGTAGAGTGGGTCTACCATATACGAGACCTCTTTGGAACACAGATTCTTCATCTGTAAAGTCAGAGGGTTGGACTGGACATGGTGGGTAAAATAAACACCACCTGGTATACAGTAGGTGCTTAAAAACGTTTACTGGGCTGACTGAAATAATGTATAAAACAAGGGCCCTGCTTTGGAGAAATTATCTAGTTGGAGAGAAAGGCACATATAAAAAATGGTGGCAATGTATGGCAGCTGGTGCTAAAAGCTGGATGAATGGTTCAGAATAAGAGCTGCAGAAATTCACAGGAGAAGAAAATCATGATGGGCTGGTCTGATTAGGGAGGGTTTGCTGGAGGAGACTAAGTCTTGAAGGAAATGCAGGATTTATATATATGAGTGGAAAGAACACTCTAGATGAGACACTATGTAAAAGTGGGGAAAAAAAGCTGGATGAGGAGAACAATGAATAAGCCAGTCTCATTAAGATGAAATGATTTCTAAAGGGGAAGAGAAGAGAAATTAAGACAAAAGAAACAAAACAATGACAGCGATAATAAAAAATCTGGATAATTCTAAAATACTTTTTTACTAATGGAAAATGTAATGGGAGAGTGCATGACTCAAAAGTCATTTTACATTTGACTTTTGAATAATGAAATAATTTCCCCTAATGGATGAACATTTCTAATGTTTTGCTAAGACTGGTTATAAAAATTTATCTGTAGATGGGACACCCATCACAATTTCATGTATAAGGTGGGTATTCCATATGGAAATGCCTGTCATTTGTAATAGCAAAGATGACATTTTTTGTGTGTGTGTGAATGAATGACTTTGCCAGAATAAGCTTCGAGATTGGACTTTTGCCACATGTGATTCACAAAATGGATTATAGGAATGTCAAGAGTTGATTGTAGGAAGTGAAATAGAGAAGGTAATAAATCAACTCACTGCCTACATGATCAAACTTATATCTAAATAGTATATAATGTCTACTGTGTTGGATTGCTGACCTTATTGAGGGGGGAAAGGTCCACTCTTTAATTTTCCAAGTCTTAAGATGGTGGTAGTGGTGGTGGTGGCTGTGGCAGCAGCTGCTATCTACTGGCTTCAGGAAGAAGAATGAGACACCAGACAAACCTCTCTCCTGGACCAGCCCATGATGGCCAAGACCACTCTTCCAACTTTGGCCCAGAAGCCTTCACATTCTGGTAAAGAAAGCCTCTATCCCTCTAGCTACTTTTTCTTCTTCAAAACAAAACAAAACAACCCCTTGCTTTCTGTTCTACTAACAACTCTAGGGCAGAAAAGCAAGGGCAAGACAGTTAACTCTGTGACTTCCTTAGGATCACACAGCTAGGATGTGTCTGAGGCCATATTTGAACCCTGCTCCTCTAGACTCCAAGTCTGGAGCTCTATCCACTGTGGTACCAAACTGCCCACATCCATACAGTTCCTTTCTCTGATTAGCTTCTCTCCCACCTCCTTTTGAGGAACCATCATGCTCCCTTTGAACCCAGACCAGCCCATGACCGCTTCTGGTTCCCCCTCCTCTCAGTTTTCTTTTATGTATTGTTTTCCCCCCCACTAAAATGTAACCTTGAGGGCAGAGACTGGCTTTCTTTTTTTGCTTGATCTGGGTTCCTGGGACTTAACACAGTGCCTTGCCATTGTAAGTGCTTAATAAATGTTTTATCTGTCTATTTACTAGCAATACCCATGAGCTTCTGGGAAAGGGATGTACAAACCAATCCTAAAATTAGGCAGATTAGGCTTCCAGATCAACTGGCTGATCCTGACTAACTGGCTAAAAGGCCTAACCCCCTAGAAAGATCACTGGACTGGAAAATGGGAGATGTAACTTTGGGTGTCAGCTATGCCACTGATTGGAAGTAGGAACTGACAAAAAGGAAAGATCTGGAAGTCAGATTTCAAATCCTGCCCTGGCCCCTTACTTAATGATTTGGGGTGGATCATTTAACCTCTTGGTGTCTCAATTTCCCCATCAGTGAAATGAAAGGATTGGCGTCTAATTTTAAGGGGTGGTCTTTTCTAGTTCTAAATCTACAATCCTAGCACAAATACATTTTTCCTGCTTTACCTCTGGTGATGTATTGTCAGTGATGACTTCAGAATATCAGAATTTTAGATCTAGAAGGGCTTTATGAGATATTATCTAATTTAAACTCTTGACCTTGCAAATAAGGTAACTGAAATCTAGAAAAGTGAAGTTACTTGCCCAGGGTACACATGGTAGAGCTCAGACTAGGATCCAGATAAGACTCTCAAACTTGTAAATGAAGAACTTAGTTTGGGAGAGGAAGGAGATTCAATGCCAGGAGAAGAAACACTCAGATCCTTGCTTTCTGCTAATCTACTATTCTACCCTCCCTTAAAGATGTTAACCAGCCCTACTGAAAAAAAAAATGCTAGTTTTCTAACAAAAATGGAATTTGTGGAATGGGTTGTTTTTAAGTCTTCTGGAATTTACCCTCTATTCTCAACTACTGAAAAGCAAGTATGCTTCTTCTTCAATCTCAGCTTCCAACGTTGTGGGAAGTTTTCAGAGTGCCACTGATCATTAATAGTCACTGCTGCTCAAGTTTTCTCCTTTGTCAGATTCCCAAATGCTGCATCTGATTTTCCTATCACCTTCTCCATGAACCTACATATTGCCAGAAATGTTCATTGACCTCCTCATTGTCTTGGAACGTGGTCATTTTTCTAAAGGCAGCATCTTATATTTGGAAATTGTCTTTCAATATGGCATACAGTGTCCTGGGAAAAAGGACTAGACCAAAAATTAAGTGGTCTGGGATCTTGTTTTGGCTCTGCCATTTATTTACCATGTGACCTGTCTCAGAGTGACTTCTCTTGGTCTTTGTTTCCTCATCTATAAAAGAAATATGTTAAACTAGACCAGAGGTGTTAAACACAAGGCCCATGGGCCATATACGGTCCATAACCCTCCTGAGTGTGGCCTGAATGATATTAGAATATAATTGGGAAATATTTAAGAAAATAAATAAAAATAATAAAACATAATTACACTTTAAAACTAAGTCACTATATGGCCCACAGTGATCCTTAAGTATGGATTAATGGTCCCCATTTCTATTTGAGTTTGACAACACTGGACTAAATGATCTCACTGTTCCAATTTTTTATGAGTCTATGATTTAAGCAATCATTGGGGAATTTCTTTTTTTTTTTTTAAAACCCTTACCTTCCATCTTGGAGTCAATACTGTGTCTGAGGCAAGATTTGAACCTAGGACCTCCCATCTCTAGGCCTGGCTCTCAATCCACTGAGCTACCCAGCTGCCCCCTAGGGAATTTCTTATTGGAGGTTTATGTTATAAATTTGGTCCTTGATTATCTCTCAAGCTGATTTCTATTTGATAGAAGAAATGCTTTGTTTCATCCCAACTTATTTTGTTGCTGTTTTGTCTCTCAATTGGTTTTCAAGAAGGCAGATTTATATCTGGTCTTATCTTTCGTACTATGCTCTAGCAGGAAATAGAATATCTTAGTAGGGGAAAAGTAGGGAGAAGCTACTTTCTATTTGGAAATACTTAAATAAGATTAGCACACAAATAAGAAAGGAATTAAAATAATAAAAAAAAACACAACCAAGCAGAAAAAGTAACCCATATGTAAAAGTCATGCTGTATATGAAAAACATTAAAAGCTACACACCAATACCATTAAAAAATAGAAAAGATTAAGTATTTGAAACTATCAGCAGACACACAAACTCTTTCCCTCCTAAAAATAAAAATAAAAGCATATATCCTTACTGGCCCTTCCAGAAAGAGACATTTTAAAATATCTGGCCTTTAACCAGACTCTTGGGAAGACATATTTGAGGACACAGATTAGAAAAGCCTTTTCTGATAGTCAATTGTGAAATTGTGAAAACTAGTTTTAAGCACAAACAATTAGAAAAGAATCTCATTCTTTCTATGGATATCAGGTAATGCATTTATTTCTAGTTGCTGTCTCTGAGGAATGTTGTTCAGTCATTTCAGTCTCGTTTGACTGTAACACCATTTTAGGGTTTTCTTGGCAGAGATATTGGAGTGGGTTGCCATTTCCTTCCCCAGCTGATTTATAGATGAGGAAAATGGGCTAATGGGGTTAAGTGACTTGTATAGGGTCACCCAACTAGTAAGTGTTTGAGGCTGGATTTGAATTCATGAAGATGAGCCTTTCTGATTTTCTGATTCCAAGCCCAGTGCTCTATCCATTGTGCTTCCTTGCTGCCCTACTGTATAGAATGGGAAGGAAAAACTGGTAGAATCAAGCAGCTGTTGCCCCACTACTACTCCCTTCCCACAGATGACTGAAATTCTGTTAACAGAGGCCAAAGCTTATTATTCTCCAATTAGAGGATGTCCCAGTTAGCCGAGTCATAACTAGCACTGGGCAACGGGGCTTGGCTAAATGGGGCAGAATTTTTCCCTGTAGCAGTGGCTGTCCCCAGGTTTCACCTTGTTGCTATGTGGTATAACTCCCTTTGGGGGCAGATGAGTATTTTGATACCCAAAATAACCCTATGAAGTAGAACGATTATTCTTATCCCCATTTTACAGATGAAAAGACACTGAAGGGGTTCAGGGTGAGGTTGAATGACCTCTGGGATCTTACAGGCTTGATTCTGGTTCAGGTAGTTTAGATGAGGCAGCTGCCTCTAAGGGTCTTTCCAAATAACATCCAGAGAATTCAGAAGTGATTTGTCCAAGGTCAAACAGCTACAAATGACCCCTGGCAGGACTCTGGCGCCCAGTTCTGCTTTCCTTCCATCATGCCCATGCATGGCCCTTTCTTCTCCCTCAGATGTGACAGCAATCACTGGCTAGAGGCAGAGAACTTTCATGAGACCAAAGCTTTGGAAAATGTTCAGCTCAATTTAAATTAAGCATTAGAAGAAATTTTTTTTTCTCCCCAAGAAAAGTGAATCCAGGCAATTGATGTCAGGCTCAAGTGGTTTCCAAGATGTTGGTCTGTGTTGTGAGAACATGGAACAATGTCCTTTCTGTGTTTTGAAAAGGCAGTGGTTTCTCTCAAACTGGCTTGCTAGCTGACATGATGGACATCTTACATTGGACATGCCAGTCTTGGAACTCCTCTCCTACTAAGATTATGTGAGGCGGGTGCTTGGGATCCATACTACAACGGAGTCTGATATCTAGCCAAGGCTTATCGAGCAAGCTCCAGCCCCACTTTTTCCATGGATCCTCCCTAGTCTACTCTAACCATAACGAGATCTCTGCGTTCTAAAAGCCAAGAGCTCTGTTCTTGGAGAAAGGCAACCTAGATGTGAGATCCAGCTCTGGTACCTAATAATAAATGCCTCCCTTATGAGATTTGGGGCAATTCACGTCCTCAAGTCTTTTTCTTTGAAAAAAGGGGATGATATCATGGGGCTGTTGTCTGAAAAGAGCTACAAAAATAGAAGTTATTATTACACCTCCATTCATCATATAGTATTGAATTCCTTTCCTTTTTCTGAATGCATGTTTTAGGTTCCAAACTAGATTTTAATCAGATTAAAAGCCCCTAAAGGGCAGGACTTTATCTTATGTGTATTGTCAGTCCTCAAAGAGTAGCACAAACAAGAAGCCTACTCTACTCATTGTTCAGGAAGTACTTCCTTCACAATAACTCTCTGAGATCAGTTGGGAAAAGATTCCCATTTTGCAGATGGGGAAATAAAAGCTCTGACAAGTGAGTTGATTTGTTCAACCTCCCACTGCTAAATTTGTGACAGAGCTAAGGACTTTGACCCATCTCTCCTTGTATATTGTTGTTTTCACTGAAACTGTTCTGTTCCTTGTGCTATAAGGCAGCCAGGGGGCATAGTGTATAGAGAGTGCTGGACATGGAGTTAGAAAAACCTGACTTCGAATACCGCTTTAGACACTACTTAACCTCTGCCTGTCTCAGTTTCTCAAATGTAAAATGGGATAATAATAGTGCATTATCTCCCAGGATTGGTACAAGGATCGAATAATAGTAAAGCATTTAGCATAGTGCCTAGTGCCTAGCGGATGTTTAACTAATCCATCCTTCTGTCTTTCTTTTTTTCCTTCCTTCCTTCCTTCTATCTGAAGTCACCCTGACAAGAAAGCTGGGGTGAAGAGGTGGTGGAGAGACATTCTAAGCCCCAGTTCAGTGGACTGGATCCTCAGGCAGGACAACAGGCTTCCAAAAATTCTCTCCTGAGTACATAAACTTCCTCTTCACCCATCAGAGGATCCTGAAGAACAGGTTTTGAGGATTGTCTGGTGGAGCACAGGATTTCAGTGGAGACCCAAGGAGGTTAGGCTTCCCCTAAGTCTACACTAAGAACCTCCTGCTGAGAGATGAGGGGAGGAGGTTATTCTCTTTTCATTTCCTGCCTTCACAGATCCCCCCTTCCCCCATGCTATGTATTTGGGATAAAGGGGCCCCCAAACTCATTAAGCATCAGGGGAGTTTTGTTGATCTGAAAACTTGGTGGAGGAATGGCTTTTTAACCACAGAAGTTGGGGAGAAAACCTAGGGAAAACAGATTTGTCCAAAGAGGGCTTGAGGAGGATTTAGCCTTTGATATTCTGCTTTAATCTCTCAACAGTTTAGCTGACGACCCACCACGTCCCTCTAGGATGCCAGGCAGCAGGAGAATCTTTGAGGGCAGTACCACCAGCATCTGGTCACCTGTAGTGTGCCACAGAGACCTAGTGACAGATCTCAGAGTTCTCCTGGACTGTGGATGCAAAGAGCTCACACACTGACTTTACTAAAGAGTGGAAGAAAAAGAAACTTTAAGAAAACAAACTACTTTCACCTGTCCCAACAGGACACAGGCATATAGGCTGAAATTGTCATGTGTGGAACAAACTTGTTAGTTGTCTTCTTACTGAAAGAGAGCCCAGTATTGGATGTGTGACATAATTGGGACAAATTTATGTTCACGAGCAAAAGAAGAAGATGATGAAGGAAGTTGGTGTTGGTGATTTTGGCTGGGTTTACTTCCCCCTCCACATACCCTATGATCTAGTGACACGGACCTCCTTGTTGTTCCTTAAACAAAACATCTCCATTTCCCAGATCCATTTCTTTTCATTGGCTCTTTCCTATACCAGGAATGTTCTTCCTCCTCACGTCTATCTTCTGCTTCCCCACCTTTCTTCAAGATTCAGCTAAAAGCCACCAGTCTAGTCTGAAGGAAGTCTTTCTTGACTTCCCCTTAACATTACTGCCTCCCCTCTGAGATCACCTCCAATTTACCTCCTGTATATATCTTGTATGAATATTATTTTTTGCATGTTCTCTCCCCCATCAAATTGTGAGCTCCGAGAGGGCAGGGATTGCTTTCTGTCTATCTTTTTATCTCCAACACTTAGCACAATGTCTTGAACATAGTAAGAACATGACAAATGCCATAGACATTTCCTAGATGTGTGACCCTAGCAAGCCACTTAACCCTAGTCCCTAGCACTTCTCTGCTCTGGAACCAATATATGATCCTAGGAAGGGAGGGAAGGATTAAAATAATGCTTGACTGACAAATGAAATATCATATTACAAAGAACACCTTTTATAGATGAGAAAAACTGCCAGAGATGAAGAGACTCCTAAGTATGGAACAAAATGTTAAGAGTTGGAAGGGACTTTAAAGACTATCTAAATCCCATCCCCTTCTTCTTGGATTAGAAAAAAATCTGAGGATCTAGAAAGGAGAAAAGACATGTCAAATTCAGATAGCTACTATACTAATAATGAGTAGGACCAGGATTAGAACCCTGATCTCCTGTTCTCCAATTCTGTTTATTATTATTTTTTTAATCCTTACCTTTTGTCTTTGTGTCAATTCCAAGACAGATGAGTGACAGGGGATAAAGCAATCAGGGTTAAGTGACTTGCCCAGGGTTACCTAGCTAGTAGGCTGGATTTGAATTGGGGAAGATGAGTCAGGACTCTGTTCACTGTACTACCTAACTACCCTAGCAAAAATGGTAACATGTTTTTCACTTGTATATTTGGGTTTTGGTTTTATACAACTATTCACTTACAAAAACACAAAATATGGAAATAGGTTGTGCCTAATAATATGATATATAATCCACACAGAGTTGCTTGTCAGTTCCAGGAGGTGGGGAGGAAAGGAAGGGAAAGGGACAATTTGGATCATATAACTCTGGAAAACTTATATGAAAATTTATTGCATGTAATTGATAAATAAATTATAATATTAAAAAAATAAATGTGCCAAAGAGGACAGAAGGAATCCCCAATAAGCTGGTCAGCTTTGAAAGTTACGTTTAAAAAGAAAAACATGATATACACAATAAAAAATTATAATTTCATAAACATTTTTTAATGGTAACATATAGTAATCTCAATAACAGAGAGGCTGGGTTATATAAAGGACATAAAACTGGTCTTGGAGTCAAGTAGATCTGGACCTGGAGTCGAGTTCCACCTTTGATATACACTACTGGTACAACCTGCATAAGTCACTTATTTCTCAGTGTCTCAGATAATTTACTAAGACTATTCCGATACAGAACAGCTGCAAAGCTAAACTAGCAGAGGGTGTTTTCTCTTTTGTATCAGTGAAATCATAGGACTTGACTCCTCCCCATGTTTCTCCACCCCCACCAATCTCAATCATCAACCAATTAGTTAACACTTAGCACATGCTAGGCACTGTGTTGTACAAAAAGAGGCCCCAAACAGTGACTACCCTGAAGGGGCTTACAATCTAATGGGCAACAATAGATGCCAACCTCAATAAAGTCTTGGTACAGTTGGAGGAAGCCTCAAAAACAAACAAACAAGTCTAACCTTAATGAAATGAGACTTAGGAGACCTGAGTTCTAATCCCAGTTTTGTCATTTACTAATTGGGTAGCCTTGAGTAGGTCACTTCCCATCCCTAGGCATCAGTTTCCTTCTCTATAAAATGAGGGAGTTACATACACTGAATGGTTTCTAAAAGGTTTCTTGTAGCTCTAAAGTTCTGTGATTCCGTGATGCTACAAACTGATGTTCCTTCTAATAGCTGACTTGGTGAACCAGAAATAGAAGTCTAGGGCCATTTTGTCTTTCCCCTTGCATTCAGGGCTAAGGTGTGCTTGATACTAAGGTGCATGCAAGTGGAAGACAAAGTCATTATCTAGGTCCGTATTTAAATCTCAGAATCTGAACTGCAATGATACGAGGTGCCAAGTTAGTCATCTATTCTTGAACTGTTTCAAGAATCTGTAGCTACACCAGCAGTCAGGGTCTCCAGCAAAGCTCACTGACCTTATCATATGGCCAAGTGGGTAGACTGAGTACTTGAGACTCAGAGTAAGTCATGGCTAAGATTCCAAACAGATTGTGAACTCACAGCCCAGGGATTTGGAAGACCTCCAGAGGGAAGATCCATGATCATAAAGTGTCAGAAATAGATTCCCAAGCACTTTTTGTCCAGGATACTACTAATGGCCCCAAAGTCTACTCTTCATCATACAGAAGCTAATGAGGGAGTGGAAAAGGAGAATCTCCTAATGGGAGCCAAAGACAGATCCAAGAATATCTCATAGTTGTCCCTGGAGGACTCAGACCTTTTTGTAATTCTTCATTACTTGTCACTTCAGCATATATCTTCAATCAATCAAACAGCAAGCATTGATTGCCCTTAAGGGGCTTACAATCCAGTTAAAGAGATAAAGACAAATACACAGTAAAAAATTATCAACGCTACAAGGCGGTCAGTAATTAATTGCCTACTGTGTTGTAAAGATAACAGTTCAGAGGAGGAAAAGGTTGCTGTGTGCATATACTGTTAGGCTTGGCTCCAGGGAGATGGGATCTGAGTCAAACTGCTCAGGGAAGACATGGGATGTCCAGAGTTAGTGCAGGAGAGCTTCCTAGATTTCTTTTCCCTGAAATAGGGACTGTTAGATTTTAATAGTGGTAGCCCCAGTCTGGTACATAGTAGGTGTTTAATAAAGGCTTGCTGAATGATTGATTCATTTCACAAAAGTGATAAAATGCTGGAAATGGAAGACTAGAGTTCATCTAGTATAACCTCCTAGTAAGTGAATGGAGGGGCAGCTAGATGGCTCAGTGGATAGAATCTGGGCTCTGTAGTTAAGAGGACTTGAGTTCAAATCCGGATTTAGCTACTTACTAGGTGTATGTCCCTGGGCAAGTCACTTAACCTTGTTTTGTCTCAGTTTGTAGAATGATCTGGAGAAGGAAATGGTAAACCACTCCCATATCTTTGCCAAGAAAAATTCCAAATGTTGTCACTACAAGTTGGACATGACTAACTGACTAAACAAAAACAAGGGAATGGAGGTCCAGCAATTTGCCAAAGGACTCACAATGAGTGAGTGACAGTTAAAACTTGAAATAAGGCCTTCTGGACCCCTAGGTTTCAGCGATCTTTTCCATTACGCTGTTTTCTGCACTTGGCACATGCTGCTGTCCATCTGCTGTAGAATGCCATTGTTTTCAGCCAAGTTAGATTCTCACCTGAGCAGAGCACGGATCAGACTGGCGTACTGGATTTCCAGGAGGCACTGCTAGACATATTAACAGAATTCCAACTCTGCAACAGATTTCTGCACCACCAACACCATTTTTATATCCTTTACAACAAAATGGCAGACAATAAATCTATCTTGCTAATTACACATCCAGCTTGTTAGGACCCTCGTAAAACATGTCCAGCTGCAAAAGCTATGAGATGATGTCAAATCATATTTCTGTTCTCTAAACAGAAACAGGATTATTTTCCAGTTTCTGATGAAGCTACGATTTTCTAACCCATGTGTGGAAACAGCTGCCAAACAGGTCACCCACCTCTAATAAGACGATAACAGCACTGTCCTTCCCTCATTCCCTCCCTGCTATAAAGAGGACAGATGTTTGTTCAGCCATTATTCAGTTTAAATAAAATCTATGGGACTAACTAAAAGATCCTATCAATGTAGGGTTTCTTAACTACCAAATACATTTTGCATTATTAAATTTACTTCAATGGTTTACTCTCTCTCTCTCTCAATGGTACTCATCCAGATTTCTAATTAGATGTTTCTTCTGAATGAGTTATGGATAATGTATCTGTAAAACTGTTAAGATATTTACATGCCAACAATGCTTTCTCCTTCTTTCCAAAAATATAGAAGGAGTAGGTAGCAAGGTGGTCCTGTGGATTGAAATGGGAGGTCCTGGGTTCAAATATGACCTCAGACACTTCCTAGCTGTGTGACTCTGGCCAAGTCACTTAACACCTAGTGAGTAACTCTTATTGTTCTTCTCCCTTGGAATACAAATTGATTCTAAGATGGAAGGTAAAGGCTTAGAAAATATAGAAGGAAAAGGAAACTCATTTGTCTGAGATTCTTTAGGTAAACAACAGACAGTATATTATGGTACTTCAAGCTAAGATTACTTCTTTTTGGCTACAGAATCACACTATTTCTTCTTGGAGAGAGACAGCTAAAGATTAACAGCTCTATGTACTTTGGAGCAAGAGATGAATGACATACAGACTTTTAAAGAAAAGGAGATGGAGACAATAGGAAAGCAAGCTAATTTAATTTTCATATGTTCGAGGGAAATTCCAGAGGATTTTTAAAAAGAATTTGTTCTGACCAGAATAGACAGCATCTGTCTGAGAAGCTGCCATATATAACTGCCCCCACAGTTCTCAGAGCAATTTGGCTGGACAAATGGTAATGTTCAAAAAGAAGATGAATAGACTTACCTTTCCATATCGGGATGCAAAAGTTCCCGTGAGTAAGGAGTGAAAAATAATTATTGTCTCATCCAAGTCCCACACGAAGACACGCTGTGATGAAAGAAATTAAGCAAATGGAGACAAATTGGCTCACATCTTCATGTTTATAGGAATTAATTCTACTGGGGGTGAAAGAAGTTCTTTAAGATTTTGCAATAACTTACAAAACACTTAAGGCTTAAAGCTTAGGTATCTATTCCCAAATACTTCACCTCATTACATATATAGTTCAAAACATCAAGAGGTCAGTGGGTCACACTGGCGAACCTTTATTTTTCTAGGCTATCCAACATATCCCTGCACCCCTTGTTCCCCAATAGGAAAAGAAAAGTCAACAAGGGAAGGTACCCAATACAACAATAAACCACCAGTAAGAACTATGGGAATGAGTCAGTCATCCATTCATTCAGAGGATAAAGATGGTACCTATTCTAAACTCTCTGGAAACCTGGGTTGTTTTATTGTTGTTGTTTTTTGTTTTTAACCCTTACTTTCCATCTTAGAATCAATACCGTGTATTGGTTCCAAGTTAGAAGAGTAATAAGGGCTAGGCAATGGGGGTTAAGTGACTTGCCCAAGGTCACACAGCTAGGAAGTTATTTGAGGCTAGATTTGAACCTAGGACCTCTCATCTCTAGGTCTGGCTCTTAATCCACTGAGTCACCCAGCTGCTCCCTTTTGTCTCTTTTAATTGACAATGCCATGGGTGAAAATCCAAGTGTAGTATCCAGATGAGGAAGAGGAAAAAGTCAGCATCTAGAAGGGATCTTGGAGATCACCCAGTTTAATATCCTCATTTTACTGATGAGAAAAAATGAAGCCTAAAGGGGAAGAGGTGACTTCCTCAAGAGCATGTAGCAAGATAATGGCAGAAGTAGGGCTTAGAACCCAGGTTTCCTAGACTTTGAATTTGAAGGATCATAAATCTTCACTGATTTCTGACAATAGTCAAGCTCAATCTGAGAGTAGTGTGAATTTTAGAATATTTAAAAAATAAAATCATTATCATTATTTTGTACTTCATATAGGATGGGTTTACAGTAGAGTGGAAAGAACATGGGAGTTGCAATCAGAGAACCTTGGTTTAAATCTGGAATCAATTGTTTCATTGCATGTAATCTTGAACTAGTCACTCCCCACTTTTGGGATTTAGCTCCCTCATCAGTAAACTGTAAGAGCTAAACTGATCTATAAGATTTCTTCCAAATTTAACATTTTGTTTCTGTGCTCATATTTTTTCCTCTCTCAAATCTGTCTTTCCTCCTTAATCTTTTTTCTTCCTCTTTGTAATTTCTTTCCTGAGAGCTATTGTCATTATTTCTTCTAAAAAGCTGAAGGACTGGTAAGAACAGTTAAGGTAGAAGAAAATACATAAATCTTCTTTACCTTCAACACATAAGGTTAAAGTAACTATTTGCTTGTTCTTTAAAAAAAATAACAACCCAACAAAAACCCTTACCTTCCAACTTAGAAGCAATACCACGTACTGGTTCCAAGGCAGAAAAGTGGCAAGGGCTAGGCCTAAGAACCTAGGACCTCTTGTGTCTAGACCTGGCTCTCTGTCCACCTGGCTTCACTTATTTGTCTGTTCTTACTAAGGCTTTCAAAAATTCTACTTAGAAGGGGATCATTGCTTTGGGGATTGCAACACTGATCAGTACCATGTCATAATCTCTACTTTTTCTTCTTCCCCTCTCCTGTCCAACGATGCTGTTGCCTCTTTCCCCCTGCCCCACAATGGTGGGGGTGGAGTGGGCGACTTAATGCCAAATACAAATTCAGTTTTCTAAACTACTATAAATAATAACGTAATGGAATTTCATAGCACGAACTGAGGCTCAGTCAATATTATTTGTTGAAACCAATAATAAAGGCACATTTGGATGAGGCTTTAGTTCTCCTTCACAAAAGAAGTATAAACAGAATCTGGATTGATGGATTTGCTAAACTGTTCTTTGTAATTGTGGACATTAGCTGGCCTTTGCTTTAGCCATCCCAATCTCTCTTTCCCCCATGACATCATCTTTATATTTAAAGTTGACATTTCTGACAGTGTTGTTATCCCACTATGCTGTGTGGAGGGAAAGACCAGTGTATGAATAATTCTTGAGATAATTTAGGTAGAAAAGACTGCATCCTCAAAGAATAATAATGCCACAGAACTTCAAGAGATACTGAGAGCTCTCTTCTCCAGTATCCTTCTTTTAGGCATGTGAATGTTTAAGCCATCAAAGCCTGGGAGTTTTCTCTTTTATTCTGAACATCTCTAGGCTGAGATATAACAATCTCCATTGCTTATAGCTTATGTTTTATCCCTAACAGTTAAGAAGTTCTTTCTTTTACCCAACTGAAATCTCTCCTCTTTATCATAAACTCATTTTATTTCCACCTTGTTCTTCATGGATGCTGAAAATAATAATCTACTCTCACTTGTTACCAACTTTCACATTCCCGAAAATGGGTCATCAATTGGCCCACTGGTGAATTTGGACCATGAACAGAATCTAGGTCTACTAATACCACAAAACAGTGCAGCCCACTGGCAACATGTCTTGACTAGATTCACTAATGCAGAGCATGTTACCTCAATCTCATTGTCCACTGTAGGGGAGGGGTCGTTGCTTCGTTTTGATCGGCCACGAAGCTTGCCATCAGAACCCCGGTGTGGTCTGTCTGTCTCTCCATCCTTTGCTGGCGTTGGAGGTCCATTATGCGTGCTGTATTCCACCACTGCAGGAAGGGAAAATGGCAAGTTAAGAGTTATCTCACAGAATTGCTTCCATGAAGACTATTACCAAACCCGTGAGAGGCAAAAAACAGCTCTCCAGACTGAGTGTCACAGAACTTCCTAAAAAGGTCTCTTTCTCTTTCCTGTTGTCACTCCTTTACCTCAAATTGAATATGTGTGGCTTTCCAGACTTTGTCAGGAATCACGCTAGATTTGGAATCAAAGGTCTGAGGTTGGAATCCCAATTCTACTATTTGTTCTCTGGGTGGCTTTCAAGGAGCACTTAACCTTTCTGGACCTTAGCTGTAAAATGAGGGGCTTGAGAGCTTGATGGTTCCTTCTAGTTAACCCCCCCCCAAAAAAAAAACAGCTTTAGGATACCCGATCCAGCTAAATCAGTTTGATTACAAAGAGTTGAATGGAAGAACATTAGTAGATTTTGCACTTGAAGTTTCCTGTCCCCCTGTACACCTAGCTTGTTTCATTTTACTTTTATGAATAATAACTTCATAGGGACAGGGATACTGATAGGGAACCAGGCCTATGACTTTGTTGTTATGTGGAACTCCCAAATGAGAATGTTCCCTCTCCTAATGGAGGTGGTACCTTTTATGCAACTTATTCTTGGAGAACAGCCTAGACCACTAAGAGTTTAAGTGACTTGTTCAGGGTCACAGAGCAGGTATGTGACAGAGGCAACATTTGAATCCAGGTTCTCCAGGTGTCAAGTCTGGCTTTTAAAATATCAAAACAACATATTATCTTAATAGAATTAAGGGAAAGAACGTTTTCCAACACTTGGCCCAAAGATTTGGTGAGAATGGGGGTAGAAGACATTGCATTCAAATTCCTAGAAGTGTTCCCATTGGGGGGAAATAACAGGCAAGAGAAAGGAAAAAAATCTCTTTAAGTCTCAAGTTGTTTTGTCTCAAAAAGTCATTTCTTTCCTTAAGCTCCTACTATATGAAGACCCACGTGCTAAGTGTTGGGGCATAAGGATTTTTTCTTTTTATGTATGGATTTCTATTTTATTTATTTAAGATTATTTATTTTTAGCATTCATTTTAAAGATTCTGAGCCCCCAATTCTCTCCCTTCCTCCAGCCCTTTCCCCACTCATTGAGAAGGTAAGCAATATGATACTCATTATACATGTGAAGTCATGCAAAACATAGTTCCATGTTAACCATGTTGCAAAGGGAAAAAA
Source organism: Monodelphis domestica (assembly GCF_027887165.1). Taxonomy (NCBI): domain Eukaryota; kingdom Metazoa; phylum Chordata; class Mammalia; order Didelphimorphia; family Didelphidae; genus Monodelphis; species Monodelphis domestica. The sequence continues at coordinate 507,284,725 of NC_077227.1, forward strand.
GCAAGAAAAAATAGAGAAAGTGAAAAAAGTACGCTTGAATTTACTCTCAGAGTTCATTAGTTTTTGTTCTGAAGGTGGACAGAATTTTTCATTGTAAGTTCTTTGGAACTGCTGTGGATCATTGAAACAAACAGAGTAACTAAGGACAAAGATTATTTCAAAACAGCCCTTGCTTACAATCTCTTACAATACTCTAATGAGCAACAATGGGAATGCCTATCATGTTAAGAGCCTGATGGGTGCCAGGCAATCATGCTAGGGATACAGAGACAAAAATGAAGGAGGAGTTCCTGCCTTCAAAGAACTTATCTCCTACTAGAAGAGGGATTCTTAGCCATCCCCCCCCCTTTTCTTTGTATAACAGATCCCTTTGGCAGTCTGGTGAAGTCCACGGATCCCTTCTCAGAAGAATATACTTAAATAATTCAAGAAGATTTTAAATTTTAGTTAGAGGTTCATGGAAATACATATAAAAAAAGATAAGGCAATTTAAGGCAGGAGAGAACACTAACTGCCAGGGGATAAGAGGGAACCAAGAAAGGCTTTGCAGAATAGGTGATATCTGAGTTGAGAACGATAAAGATTCAAAGAGGCAGAAGCCTTCCAGACTTGTGCCAAGGGAAGAAGGCACACCAGGTTCAAGAAATAGAGTTTAGTAGATGAGTTTGGCTAGTAATTATAGAATATTATAAAATAAATCTAGAAAGACAGATTTTAGAGGGTTTTAAATGTCAGAGTGATTGGTTTGTAATCTATGCTAGAGGCAATGAGGAGCCACAAAAAGTTGTTTCAACAGTTTTTTTTATCTTTTTTTTTTTAAGGAAGATTATCTGGCATCTTTGTGGAGGACTGACAATGGGAAGACTGGAATAGGGAGGCTAATTAGGAAACTCTAGTAATAGTTCAGGTGGGCCTTACACAGTTGTGTAAGGAGAAGTGATGTAGATAGCAATAGTGGGAGTAAAAGCGACAAGACTTACTGACTTATTGGATATGGGTGTGCAGGGAGGGAGGAGGGTGAAGGAAAAGATAAATCAAGGACGACGTTCCGATTGTGACTGGATTGGATGGCTGGAAAGATTGGGGCTCTTGACAGAAATACAGATCCCCTTTGAAGAAGGGTCAATCTAGCGAGGGAAGAGAATCTCTTATTACTAATATGTTGATATACAGGTAGAGAGAGATACCTAGCAGTCAGCTGGTGATGCAGGAGCAGAGAGAAAGAGAACAGCTGCAAATACAGTTTGGGCATCATCTGTGTAGAGATAATTGTGCCCAAGGGCCTGATGAGATCACCAAGAGTGTAAAGAGAGAAGAGAATTTTGAAGGCCCAGGACGAAGTCTTGGGGGAGCATCTATACTTAGGGGGCGGGAGAGAGATGACCCAGCAAAAGAAACAGGAGGAGGAATCAGACTGGCTGGATGAGAACCAGGAGAAAGCATAAGAGAAGAGAATGGCAGAGGTGCAGGGAAGAGGTGGGACTGTCCAACACTGTCAAAACTGGGAGGGTGGTTGAGAAGGATGAGGTCTGTGAACAGGCTTTCTGTTTAAGCAGGTAAAAAGGTCATTCTAACCTTGCAAAGGATGGCTTCAGAGAGAAGCCACCGGGAGGTAAAGAAGTAAAAGGAGGAAACTTTAAGGCAAGTGATAGTAAAAGAATTATAATTTGAATGGTTGGCAGGGCCAAGTAAAGGCTTGTAAGGAATATGCTTATAAGCAGCATTGAAAGAACCATTAGAATAAGGGGGATTGAGAGATGAAGAGGGACTACAAGGAGCAAACTTTCAAGTGGAGGGGCTGCCTTTGTAAGAGGAAGAGCCCCTTCTCTCTCAGATTGGAAAGAGGAAATAAGGGATATAGAAAAGGGGTTTCAGGTGCTAGGGAGGGGTCTTGAGGTAAGGGGAAAGATACAACTTCACAGATAGGTAGATAAGGGAATCACATAAAATACACTCAGTACTTGGGGAAGTGCACTCACAACTGAAGGTGGTGGTGTTTGAGCTCTCTCTTGGAAGGAACTGGGACTTCTAAGAAGAGATGAGGAGGGAGAACATGGTGGACAGCTTGTGCTAAAACAGAGGTGGCTAGAGTATACAACATATGAGGGGAAGTAATATATTACTTTAGAAAGATAGACTAGAGCTGGATGGTGGAAGTCTTTAAAAATCAAACAGAGGGGGCAGCTGGATAGCTCAGTGGATTGAGAGCCAGGCCTAGAGATGGGAAGTCCTAGGTTCAAATCTGGCCTCAGACACTTCCTAGCTGTGTGACCCTGGGCAAGTCACTTAACCCCCATTGCCTAGCCCTTACCACTCTTCTGCCTTGGAACCAATACATAGTATTGACTCCAAGATAGAAGGTAAGGGTTTATTAAGAAATAAAAATAAAAATCAAACAGAGGAATTTTTTTATCTTTTTACAACAATAAGAAACCACTGAGTTTCTAGAACAGATGACATGGACAGACCTAGACATTAGGACATTCCACAAGCTAGCCAGTCAGTCAGTCAGTCAGTCAGTCAATAAACATTTAGAAATAGGAAAAGGATAAGGAAAGATAAAGGAAAGATTGTAGAGAAGAAACTCTAAATTCAGGGAAACCAATTAGGAGACTGGACTAGAATGATTGTGGTGTGATTAGAAAAGAGACAGATGCCAAAGATGTTTGGCAATGAGATGGAATCGACAAGACCTGGCAACTGATTGCATATGGTGGCATAGAGTGAGAGTAAAGAGATGAGAATTCTATGCTGTGGACCTGGGGGACTGTTGGAACAGTGGTGCCCTTGTGAGAAAATGGAAGTTAGGAAGAGAGATAGATTTTGGGCAAATGATCACATATTCTCTTTTGGTTTGAGTTTGAGAGGCCTGTTCAGGTAAAGAGGTTTACGTAGAGCTATCCAGAACAGATGGAGTTGAGGGACTAAAACTTAGGAGAAGATAAGAATTGGATGTTTATACTTGGGAGAAACTCGTACACTGTGCATAAAAGCTGAGATCACTAAGAATATATGGATAGGGAAATAGAGAGCTAGGCCTGGAGAGGAGAGGTCCTGGGTTCAAATCTGGCCTCAGGTACTTCCTAGCTGTATGACCCCAGGCAAGTCACTTAACTCCCACTGCCTAACACTGATTGCTCTTCTGCCTTAGAACCAATATGTAGTATTTATTGCTTCTAAGACAGAAGGAAATGGCTTAAATTTTTTTTTTAGAAAGTATATATGGATACAAGAAGAGATGATCTAGGACAAAGACAAGGCATAGTACCATGCCTAGAAGTTGCAGCATATATGATTAGCCCACCATCTGACTGGTAAGAAGAGAATCATAGTAGAGCAGTGTCATGGGAAAATCCAGATCAAAGGGTATCTAGAAGCAGGGTATGGACAATAGTGTCAAATATAGCAGAGAGCCCAAGAAGAATGAGAACTAAGAAAAGGTCATTTGACTTATCAATTAACCTCAGAGAAACCTTTGGAACTCTTGAGTTTGCAGAGAGCAATTTGAGGCAAGTGATGGGGACAGAAGCCAGACTTCTGGGGACTTGGAAGTGAGTGGCGGAGAGAAAATAAAAGCATGGATTACAGATAATATTTTCTGGGTGTTTAGCTATGAAAGGGAGGAAACATTCAGGATGATAACAGCTTGAGAGAATGATAGGGTCAGGTGAAGGCTCATCTTTTAGATATATGGAAGATTTAGATATTTAGGTGGACTGAAAAGAACATATTCTCCCCTCTATCCGGAGGTATCAAATTTTGTGAATCAAAGATCAAAGTCTAAGACTATAGGTTGGCACTACTAAATCTAATTCGGTAAAACTTTCTTGGTAGCACTCAACATAATGGCAGACTATTCATATGATTATATTTTTAATTCCCACCATTAATGTAGCCTAAGGACCACCAGGCCTTGCAGTCTGCCCAGGGCTATGATGCTAAGTATTTAGAAAAAGTGGATCTCTGAAAAAAAAAGTATGTTTCACATACTCTTAGTTTAATCTGCATTATTAACATTTTCTCCATCACTTTCTTAAGTTTTGACAGTCAATAAAATGATAAATTAAGACCTGATTTGTAGAGTTTGTTGATTTCCTAGGTTTAACTGGCCACACTGAAAATTTAATAACCAGCTCTCATGAGCCTGCTTGAACTATACCTAGTACCTCTGCAGCACCCTTAGGACTTATGTGCTTTTCCAACATCCCTACTGATGACTTTCTTTATATGTTGTCTCTCCCAATTAGAGTTTGACCTCCATTAGGAGCAGGAACTAGTTTTTGTCTTTTTGTGATGTTAGCACTTGGCATTCATTCCTTCATTCCTTCCTTCATTCATTCAATTTTTTAAAAACCTTTACCTTCTACCTTAATAACAATTCTAAGACAGAAGGGCAAGGGCTAGACAATTGGGGTTAAATGACTTACCCAGAGTCACACAGCTAGGAAGTGTCTGAGGCCAGATTTGAACCCAACACTTCTCATCTCCAGGCCTACCTCTATCTACCAAGTAACCTAGCTGCCTCCCATTCATTCATTTTTACCATCTGTAATCTTTCAGCCATATGCTTGAATAAACTTCTCAAGAGGCTCCTTTCTGAAATCATCTTTCTTTGAAATGCCCAAGTTCTGGAGAGCAGTTTAAATCCTTTAGCCTGACATGTATGGTCCTCTACCACCGTGAATTGGTCTACTTTCTAGACTTTTAGACTTCTTTTATAGTAATACTCTTTCTTGTGCCAAACTAGAGTACTAGTTGTTCTCCATCTATGTCCCATACTTTCCATGCTCTTGCTTTTGCTCAAATCATCATCTCTAGAACCATTACCTTCTTTTCCTTTCCCCATTCCCCATCTCAACCAAATTACACCTGCTGAAAATTCTTCCAGGCCTAGAAGAAAATCTAGTCATCTATGAAGCCTTTCCTTAAAATGAGGGCATGCCTGAAGATCACAGAAATGACCGTTCCTTCCTGACCTGGAGGTTTGGGTTTGTACCTCCTTTAGGCACTTATAGTTGATTATTTTCTATTACTGAGTATGTGTGTGTGTGTTTGGTATGTATGTGCCTTGTCTCCTTGTGACACCAACTAAAAGATTCTTGAGGACAGAGGCTATTTAATGTTTGCATTCCCTGTTGTGCCTTACACAGCACTTTGCACATGGTATATATTTAATAAATGCTTGTGAATTTGAAACAAGAATATTCTCCAACTCCTTTTACAGATTTTGCGATCATACTTAACCCCCCCCCCCAAATAATAGTTTTGAGTAATGTCAGATGTTCAGTTTTGTACTCTAAGGATCAGCAGACCATCCAATCAAAGTATGCTGCAATCAGCTGCAAATTGTGTGGTATTTTATATAAATGTTATCACATGCCAATGGCAACTTCAGTGGAGAGGGGAGGAATAACATCTGAATATTGTATTTTTAAAAAGGCAGTAAATGGAAGGACAATGATCTGTCAGTAATGCTATAAACCACTTGAGCCTTCAGAATTTCAAAACTAACTGTTCAAGGAGATCCTGGATAATTTCAAAAGTATTGGAGCTTTTTCTGAGAAATTTCTAAGAGACACTAACTAAATGTGTGTGTATGTATGGATGTGTTAAAATGGACAGATACCAGGGCTAAAGAAGCAAGAAATCTCAGTTTTAGCTGACAATTATCTATATGACTAGATTTTATGTACACTTGTTAGACATATGGTAAAAAACCATACTACCCACTTATCTTGGTGTCACATAATTAAGGGTAAATGGGAAACAGAGGAAGGCAATTAAGAAAAGTTCATCGAAGAAACATATTGTTCTCTTCCAATATGTTGGGCTTTTGATAGTGAATAAGGAAGTCCTTTCTAGTTAAGTCACATTCTTATGTACCTTTATGGCCAAGGCTTGAGGCTTATAAAATACTGAATTGGAAGTAGAATGCTAATTGATGATTCTTTTCTCTTTGATTTCCTAGTTTTTTTTCCCCACTTTCTGAAAAAAATTTTTTGAGAGACTTAACATACAGAAAATTGAGTGGCTAATGAATGAATACTCAGCTTTCTTGAACTATGGAATTTGCAAGGAAATTGAAACTTGCAAATGAGGAAGGGGAACAACTTTATAAATTTGAAATTTTAGAGCATTGAACTAAAAGTCAAAATACTCTGGACTCAAGATCTGATTCTGCTACTGACTAGCTGGGTGACATAAGGCAAGCAATCTAACCTTGTTAAGCCTCAGTTTCCTCATCTATAAAGAGATGGTGATAATATACAACTTTTATTAATAATACTTTTTTAACCATAGGCAAACTATTTCTTTATTCTGTTGTACCAGGCTTCAATCCCATTCAGAAATGAAATTCATGAATGAATCAGTTTATACAATATTCAAAAGACCTCATAAACCACTGGTTCTCTCATCATTCCTATGAGAAAGGTAAAATCACTCTTGCTGATGGTAAAAGTAGAAGCCAGAATCAATTTTCTAAAGCCACTAAGACACCCAGGAAGGAAGCAGATCTTAGAGGTGATCTACAGTACCTATCCATCAAATTGCCGAGGGAATATTAAGGGCCTGTCATCATACCAGGTGTTGTAGGATATAAAACAAGTAAGTGGGGAGGAAGCAGAGGGAGAGATCATCATTGTCCTCAAGAACTTTCCATCTCATGGAGCTAAAGAGTACAAGAGGGCATATAATCAAATGAGTGCTAGATTGTATTATTGAGACTAGAAATGTTATAGGAATTCAGAGAAGGGAATGAATTGAACATTATTATATCAGTGGTAAACATACAGTGCTACAGAGAACCTTGGAGTTATTCTAAAGGTCCCAGAGAGACAGGCAACCAAAAATTACTCCCAGTGTTGATTTTATAACATTTTTTACAGAGCTGTTTGCTTTGAAGGAGACCAAAGTACTTAATCCTGGCAACCATCACTTCATTAAATAGATAGTAATTTTAAAGCATTTTTCTTCCTACATGGTAGAGAAAAGTTTTGATTTTAAAAACTTAATTATATTATGGGAGCTTAGCATTTAAAATGAAGAATACATTTGGGAACATGTAAATAATCTAATTGATAGTTTCAGATTTGCAGATGGAGGGTTTCCTTAAAAAGAGGGCATATAGGAAAAGCCATTTATGAAAGATCATACAACCTACAAGATGATTAGAATGGGTTTTTGTGATATCATCATAAAAATTTCTAAAGGTTTAAAACAATTTATTTTTTATTAATTAACAACAAAAAATAGCAGATTTCCAATTATTTAGGCAGGGCAGAAAAAAAGTATTATATGTGAAATGCAAACTCTACTATGTATAGCTTGCTTAAAAATGCATATTATAAATTTTAAAAGTTACTTGAAAAGCGGTCTTTTTTGTCTATTTTTTCTTTCTTAGCTTCCTAAAGGTTTTTCCTGTTTTTTTTTTTTGGTAGTTCAGTCATATTTTATGAACTTTTTAGAGTTTTCCTGGTGAAGATTCTGGACTAGTTTGCTTTTTCCTTCTCTAATTCATTCTATAGATGAGGAAACTGAGACAATAGGATTAAGTGAATTAATTGCCCAGGGTCACACAGCCAGTAAGTGTCTGAGGCCAGATTTGAACTCATAAAGATAAGTCTTCCTAACTCTAGGCCCAGGGTTCCAGCCACTGTCCACCTAGCTGCCCTTTCTCTCTGTAAAATATCAATTGCATTTTTGTACTCCTAAAACATGAAGCTATAGAAAGAGAAATTCTACCTAAAATAACTATGGAATCATTAAAATACTTGAGTCTACTGATCAAGATATTCACAAGAACTCCATAATTACTACAAAACACCATCAAGAGAAATAAAGACAGGAGAATTGGGGAAATATCAATTATTCATGAGTAGGCTGAGCCAATATAATAAAATGATTACATAACCTAAATTGATTTAATAATTCTGTCTGACCTCTTATGATGTTAGAATCCTACTTTAATCACACCTTTCCAATTTTGTGTCTTGCTACTTTATTTTATATATATTCTTAAGTTTCAACCAGAGCAGACTATTTACTGTTAAACACTTGTGCAATGCCTTCTTTCATCCAAACCTTTCCTTTCTCCTTCTTTACCATTTCCCCACATTTCTGCTTGCTACAAACCTACCTATACATCAAAGCCTAGCTAAACTAACACCTCCTCCAGGATGATTTCCCTAATTCTCATAGTCAACAAAGATAAGAACAAATGCCCACATTTGCTTTAATACTTGCAAAGTGTTTTTCTCCTAAGAATTCTATGAGGAAGGCAGTATCCAGCTCAAATGAGACATTGTACACAAAGGCTTTGCAGACTTTTAAGTATTACATAAATGCTAGTTATTATAATATACTGTTTTTTTCTTGCCTCATGGATGCACTTACTATATATGGTGAGTTTTGTGTGTATTAGTCCCCAGAGGCCACACTTTATTCATCTTTGTACCACTTTTTCTGATCCCCTACTGGCATGGAATCCAAGGTTTTGCACATAATAGATGTTAATATAAATTTATTTCATCTTCCTAAAAACCCTTTGAGATAAGCAGGAAGTGGTGGAGATTTGTTTAACAAATGAATGAACGCTAAGGGAAATGGGACTGGAGTAGAAAATGGCAACCAGTCCATTATCTTTATCAAGAAAACCTCATGGGATAATAAGAAAAAAGACTTGTGCAAGAATATTCATAGCTGCGCTCTTTGTGGTGGCCAAAAATTAGAAAATGAGGGGATGCCCTTCAATTGGGGAATGGCTGAACAACTTGTGGTATATGTTGGTGATGGAATACTAATGTGCTCAAAGGAATAATAAAGTGGAGGAATTCCATGGAGTCTGGAACAACCTCCAGGAATTGATGCAGAGTGAGAGGAGCAGAACCAGGAGAACATTGTACACAGAGACTGATACACTGTGGTACAATCTAATGTGATGGACTTCTCTACTAGCAGCAATGAAATGATCCAGGACAATTCTAAGAGACCTATGAGAAAGATGCTATCCACAGCCAGAGAAAGAACTATGGAAGGAGAAACACAGAAGAAAAACAACTGCTTGATCACAAGGGTTGATGGAGATATGATTGGGGATGTGAACTCTAAAGGATCACCCTAGTATAAATATTAATAATATGGAAATAGGTCTTGATCAATGACACATGTAAAACCCAGAGGAATTGTGTGTCGGCTATGGAGGGGGGAAGGAAGGGAGGGAAAGAACATGAATCATGTAACCATGGAAAACCATTCTAAATTAATTAATTAAATAAAAATTTCAATTAAAAAAGAAAACCTCATTGACAATACTGGTGTGCTTATGGTCCACAGAGTCATAAAAAGCTGGACATGACTGAACTACTGAACAAGAAAGGAAACACAGAATCAAGATGTTTTTATTTTCAAATTCAAATCAGTTCTTGATTCTAAATTCCCACTTTAGTTTTAGCATTGAGGGTAGTCCCTGCATCTCTCATTTACCCTGTGCCAAGCACAGTGCCACGGACAGCTACAGAAATATACTAAATACCCACTAAGAAGTAGTTTGGTGTAGTGGGTATAACACTGGCCTTGCTATCAGGAAGACTTGGTCAGATCTCATCATATACTGGCTGTGTTCCCCTGGGCTTAGTGACTTAACTTCTCCATTTCCTTATCTGTAAAATAAGAGTGTTAAAAGCTGTGGATCTTTAAGGTCCCCTCTAGCTCTAAAACTATAATCCTATCATCTATACTTTTCCTTTTCAAGATTCAGTATACTTACCAGCAAGGGACTCTGAGCTCTGACTGGTAATATTGTGCGAGGACTCCTGAAGTGCATATGTGGATGTGGAAAGGGGTGAAGGGCTGATGCTGTTGGCAGACACATACGGAGAGTTGTAGGAAGAGCTGTAATACTGTGAGTACTGGCTCTGAGGGAAGCCTGGGTATGAAGGATATTCCTTAAAAAAAAAAGACAAAGTTAGGAAACAAGATGTCACTTCTTACCCTCCCTTTGCCCTTAGTCCCAGCCATGAGTCATGGTTTGGTATCATGGAGAGGATGAGAGAAAGTCGTATAATCACAGAGTTGAAAGTGAGCTCAAAGTTCCCTTTGCAGTCTCTATATGCTACTCATATCACACCCCTGACATGTGGCAATCAACCTAGCTTCTGTGTGAAGTCTCCCTGAAAATCTTCCATGTGCTATCCCATAAAGCAACTCATTTTGCTTGTCAAGGATCCAGTTTTTTTGTTTTTCAGAGATTTAGGTGGAGAAGATTTATTGAGGAACTATTAGGACATAATGGTACAAAGTAATTTGAGTGATTTATTTTTGTTTAATTATGTGTTTGATTTACATTGGAAAGTCTAGAGTGAGCCACCAAGAACCTGGGCTTAAGACAGTGTTAGGAGTAGGACTAGGGAGTAGGAACTGGTGCTTGTTGCCCTTATGAAAACCTTTAAACTATCTTGAGCTACAATGCCAGCCCTCACTAATCCTCAGACTCTACATGTGGGGATTTATATAATACACATCTCTAACCGGAGGGACAGTACATATTCTCCCATATTATTCCACATGGGGATTACAATTGGAATTTCAAAAGGAAAACTGCTCATGCTCTTTCTTCATCATTCTCTGTAATATTTTGCCAAAGGATCTACATTTATCTTAAACAAAAATACCACCACCTTAACTTTCATGTTAGAATCAATAGTAAGTATTGGTTTTAAGACAGAAGAATGGTAAGGGTTAGGCAACGGGGTTCAAGTGACTTTCTGAGGGTCACAAAGCTAGGAAGTGTCTGAAACCTCCCATCTCTAGGGCTAGCTCTCCATCCACTGAGCCACCTAGCTGTTCCCTGATTCATATATATTTTAAAAACTTATTTATTTTTAACATTCTTTTCTTTTTAAATTTTGAGTTCTACAATGGCTTGATCACATGAGTCAATGGGGATATGATTGGGGATGTAGACTCTACTCGATCACTAATGCAAATATTAATAATATGGAAATAGGTCTTGATCAATAATACATGTAAAACCCAGAGGAATTGTGTGTCGGCTATGGAGGGGGGAAGGAAGGGAGGGAAAGAACATGAATCATGTAACCATGGAAAAATATTCTAAATTAATTAATTAAATAAAAATTTTCAATTAAAAATAAATTTTGAGTTCTAAATGTGTATGGTCAGGGAACTTCAAAGTAATAAATGGAGTTTAGATGGACAGAGTACACAAAGAGATTTTCTGAGAGAGCTGCTGATGTCCTGCCAGTTTTGGAGCTGTAAACGTCCTTAGAGATCATTTAGTCTTCCTGACTTCAGGCCCAGTGCTCTAACCAATGTGGTACATAGTTGACACAGCTTGGGTGCCTAATCCTGCAGAGGGGATTAGCGTGATAATGCAAGCTAAACCATCTCGTATCAGGATTTAATTGCATTCATCTGTTGTGTTTAATACTGGGACGAGTGCTTAATTTGGAGCCAGGAGACCGGGGTGTGAATCTCACCTCTGACACTTACTAGCTGTTTGCCTCCTGACAAGTTACAATTTCTCCAAGTTTAAGTTTCTTCATCCATAAAATGGAGATCATAATAAAGGTACTACCTGCTTCTTAGAGTTCCTGAGGGGAAATAACTTTGCTAACCTCAAAGTGCTATACAAGGTGAGAATGAGAATTGGGTTCAAGTTTCCAGAAGCAAGAATTGACCCAAATCATATTCAAATCCACGCAAAAATGTAAAGCCGGGTGATGATTGTATCAGACTGGACTAGCAGTTTGACTGAATGCTCTAATTGTAAGCTAATCATTTTGTTTTTAGAAAGGAAGGGGCTGAAGGTAGCTAGGAGGCTCAGTGGATTGAGAGTTGGGGCTGGAGACGGGAGGTCCTGGATTTGAATCTGTCCTCAGTTACTTCCCAGCTGTGTGATCCTGGGCAAGTCACTTAACCCCCTTTGCCTAGCCCTTACCACTCTTCTGCCTTGGAGCCAATACACAGTATTGATTCTAAGATGAAGGTAAGGATGTTAAAAAAAACAACAAAGAAAAAGGAAGGATCCCCCTCTAATCTATTGCTAACAACTCTGTACCTGATGCATGGTTCCAAATCCTGCTGAGTTGGTCAAGCCATTTGCCCCTTGATAAATCCCTGAGGCACCTGCAGAAAGGAAAGAGATATACACTGATATCAGATTTCTTATCCCTGGGAGGAGGAGTGGGAGAATATGGACATGAAGCACTCATCACTTCAAGGGAGGGGCAGTGATAAGTACAGCATTGCACAAACACAGGCGCACAGGTAGCCAGCCTAGGCTTTCGGGGCACGTGGTTCTTAATACGTTACTGCTCTTTGTTGAGTTAGTTCTGATTTCTGCCTAGAAAATGAAAGGCACTAAATTACGAAAGCCAGAGGCCTACTTACTATGATGGGACAATATATCATGTATTGAAAGGCATGTTAAAAACAACCATTAAGTCCAGTCAAAGTAAAAGCCCATAAGAGAACTGAGAAAAAGCAGATCCAACCTCAGCTGGGAAACAAGGCACCCAGCCAGTCAGCTTTTTATCTATTCTTCTTTTTTTAAAAGGTAATTTGGAGATTTTTGCATCCTCCGAAGACGTGTAGTTATGTGCACAAAGAATGGAAATTTTGGCATGCTATCATCTTAAATGGCAGGAGCTGAGGGAACTTCTGAGATGAAATATGAGAGGATGCACAGGAAAACGTAAGACCAAGGTTGTAGTCCTTCCTCCACCATGAACTTGCTATGTGACCTTGAGTAAATTCCATTCCCCTCTCTGGACCAGCTTATATGATGTTAATTTCTTCAGTGACATCACTAATTGGAGAGCATCCAGAAGGCTATCACGGTAGTGAAGGTAAAAAGTACTAGGAACATTTAACTTGGAGAAGAGGAGCCTTGTGGTGTGTGTGTGTGTGTGTGTGTGTGTGTGTGTGTGTGTGTGTGTGTGTGTGTGTGTGTGCGTGTGTGCGTGTGTGCGTGTGTGTGTGAGACGTTATTTGTCTTCAAATATTTGAAGGGCTGTCATGTGGAAGCCAGTAGATTTATTTTTGGTGAGGTTAGGAAAAGCTTCCTAACATAGTTATCAAAGAGTAGAATGTGTTGCTTTGAGGAGGACTAAGTCCCCACTCATTGAAGGTCTTCAAGTAGAGGTTAAGTGACCCCTTGGGAGAAGGTGAGCTCCTTGAACAATGACAATTCCCATTTTGTCTTTGGATACCCAGTCTCTAGAAGTACCTGAGCATTGTAAGCACTTAACAAATGTTTTTAGATTGGTCGATATTGGAGTGGGGATTGTTTCCAGTATGAGTTGGACTAGATGGTTGCTGAGATTCCAGCTTCCAGCTCTAAATCTCTCTGATTCTCAATCTTATCTATGTTGCTTCTCCAGTACTAAAAAAAAAATCATGGGTGCCAGTGATGACACCTTCCTTTTGTTAATCCTCATTCTGCTAAATGACCAGATCACCCTCCTCCTTCCTCTTCTAATTTCTGGATATATTAAAAAATTTTTTATTACCAAACTTTCCCCACCTGCTTTCACTACTAGCAGAAAAGAAAGAAAAACAAAATCTTTATAACTGGTATGTATAGTGAAGCAAAACCAATTCTCAAATTATCCATATCCCAAAATACATCTTATTCTGCATATTAGTCCATCATCTCTGTCAGAAGACAGGGAGCAGTTTTTGATCAATTCTCTGGAATCATGGCTAATTATTGTGTAGATGAAAGTATTTAAGTCTTTTAAAATTATGGTTTTTATAATATTATTGTTATGGAAAAAATTATTCTCCTGGTTCTGCTCAATGTATTCTATTATTTCATGCAATATTTCATTCCCAGGTTTCTCTGAAACCATCTCTCATTATTCCTTACAAACATTTCCCATCACATTCATGCACCATAATTTGTTTAGACATCCCTCAATTGATAATCCATCTTAGTTGCCAGTTCTTTACCACTACAAATGCTATACTTTTGCACATATAGGACCCTTTTCTATCTTTGATTCCCTAGGAATATAGCTGGGTCAAAGGACATGCATACAACTTTTTGGTTAGAGTACCAAATTTCATTTCAGTATAGCTATATCAATTTACAGCTCCACTAAGAATACATCAATATTTCTGTTTTCTTAGTCCCTCCCATATTTGTCATGATTCTCCATGGAATTAAAATTGTTGGTGACCCAAAGGTCAATAGACAGATTCAAGGCAGGCACAAGTGGTCAGCAGCATATTATCAATAATTTGTTGGGACAGCTAGATAGCACAGTGGATAGAATGTCAAGCCTGGAATTGGGAGGACCTGAGTTCAAGTCTAGCCTCAGACACATTCCAGCTGTATGACTCTGGGCTAGTCACTTAACTTGAATTGCTTAGGCCTTGCTGCTCTTCTGCCTTGGAACCAATACTGAGTACTGATTGTAACACAGAAAGTAAGAGTTTAAAAAAAAAAGTACTCAAAGAGCACAGAATCAGAGATGCATAGGATCTTAGAGATCATCAAATCCAACCCTCTCATTTTATAGATGGAGAAACTAAGGCAAAGAACTTGTCCCTAGTCCCAGGGACAGAGACAATATTAAAACACAATTTTCCTAACTCCTTTTCTTGGGTTCTTTTCAGGGTTATTCCCCCCCCCTCCCCCATCACTGAATCAGCAAGTCTCCTGCTAGCCTTTTCTATTGGGGAGGAGATGGCCAGAAGATAAAGAAAAATGTGGTAAGAAGGGACATCTCCAAGTGTTTGAGGGAAGCTGGCCAGCATCCCATTCCAGCCGGAAGGTTCTTCAAGAATAGCAGCTCCACCCACAGGCAATATTCCCAGGGCTCAAACAGGAGCCCTGAACATGACACTATCCCTTCTCTTACTTCCTGGAATGAGTGCTTCGTGTTGGGGACAACCCACAGAATTCTTCCATTGTAGCAAAGCATGCTGGGGTACCATACGGTTCTCTGTGGGCTGCCCAGGCATGTCGGCTAGAAGGAATGTGCCAGTCCCTTCATTTCAAAGTTGGCTAGCTCTAGTCTAGTTGCTATAGCAACTCATTGCCCTTCCATCTGACAAAGCACAGGTCCTCCCCATCTTGTTCCCTTGGGTCAGGGACCCAAAGGGAAGAGCCATGGAGATGAACGTGTCTTATCTGTCTCTGACCTCTTTCTTCCCTTTTCTAGAATTCATTTTCTTTCTTTCTCAAAGAAAAGAACCAATTCTATTTAGAGCTGCTTAGCCAGGGTTTAGAAACAAATAATCCTCAGTGTCTTCACTTGGTATCCTTTCTCCAAAATATCCTTTTGTTTGTTTTTATTTTAAGACGCTGGATTAACTGGGGAATGGACAGCTGAACAAACTTCAGTTAGCCAAGTGCAGTCACAAAGCACATGCAGTGAGAAATGGATCTCGTGCCAAAGACAAACAAGGGGGTGGGGACAGGGGAGATAGCCCCAGAACTAATTTGCCACCACATGTGGTCCTTTTAGCATTTTTTTTTGGAGAGAGGTCAGGCAGTCAACCCTTGCTCTATGAGTAAAGTCTCTTCTGGAATGACAAATACTGGCACCTTCTCCACCAATGTTCCTATTCCCCTGATGATGGTCAGGATACACGCAAGCATCCGGGGATTTAGAGGGCTGAGAGAAGAAAAACCAACTCCATAGAAGGGGTCCCTAAAAATAAACAAACAAACACCTAACACACCCTAGGTTTCAAGAGACTGACTTATGGAGTCTCAGATTGTGACCGAAGCTTTCTTATCTATAAATTGAGGAGACAAGACAGCCTTTAAGGACCTCTCTGGCTCCATCATTCTGTGTTCTAAGGTCCTTCCTTCCAGTCATAAAATCCCATCACTCCAATTCACAACATTCCTCTTTGATCACCTACTAGAAGAGTAATTTGACAGTTTAAAACTCTGGGCAGGTGGAGCTCTTAAGGGTCAAACTGTTCTCTTCTCTCTTAGGTCTTGATTTCCCCTTCTACTTTCATCTGGATTCTGAGACCTGTTAATAGCTACACGAGTATTAAAATTTCCTCAAAATCCCAGAAATGGGGAAACATTTCTTGTCTTTCCATTCAAATTCTGTCTTCTTTTTTGTTCCTTCTATATGTTTTCTCTTTCTATTTAATTAAAAAATATACATACACACATATAACCTTATCGTCGGTCTTGGAATCAATAATGAAGAATCGGTTCCAAGGCAGAAGAGGGGTAAAGGGTAGGCAACTGGTGTTAAGTGACTTGCCCAGGGTCACACAGCAAGGAATTATCTGAGACCAGATTTATATGCAATTTAGGAACCTAATACTATATAGGCTGGATAGACTCCTGGAGAAACCTTTTGTGAAAAGAGGGAAAAATAATAGAGCCCCATTGCTTACAGGCAAATACTAACAACTTTCAGAGAACATGGAACAGCTCTTGTATACTGATGCTGAAAACAATCCGGATGGGAATTTTCGATCCTTTTACACTGTCAGTTTGAAAAGATCCATCATCTTTTATTAAAGCTGTCAGGAGAGGGCTGGGGTCCCCCGGGGGGACACTCTATGTGTAAATTGGGAAGTGAACATGTTTATTGCACCGATTCTCGCACATGATACTGTGTCTTCCTGTTTTCCAAACGATTAGAGATAATTACATAAAAGACGGAGAACCTGCAATATTGGAATGAACTCACAGTGAACTCTGTACCAGCTGTGTAATCACCGAGGACAACTTCATAGTCTCCTAGCAAATTCAAGACCAGATTCTACATGGTGGATTAAACAGCTCAAAAAAGAGTGATATGAAAGAGAGGGTGAAAGAAAGAAAGAAAGAGCAAGTGAACGAGTGAACTCTAAGGAGGTAACTTTCCTTTCTGGGAAACTTGGCTTAAAGTTTCTTGCATCAAAATATGCCCCAACTCTCTGCCAGGGTTATATGACTTGGTTTCTTTTCTTCCCTGCTTTCCCCCTTCACTTTGTAAATACTTGAGAGCTGGTGGCTGAATCAGGGATTAGGAGGGGGAGGCAAGGGAAAGAAGTGCCTGTTAATCCCCTGGCTTCATGCCTCCCTTTAATACTGGATGACTGTCGTATCAACAGCTTTTGTGTCCAAACTTTCCCCTTTCCAAGAAGTGCATAGTGGTAGCAAACATGAAATATTTTGGGATACTCCCCTTAGGCTTGCCTGCTAGATAGTGTAGTAGATAGAAAACTGGGCCTAAAAATCAGGAAAAAGACCTGTATTCAAATCCAGTCTCAGATATTGACTAGCTATGTGACCTTGAGCAAGTCACCTACCTTCCATCTGCCTCATTTTCCTCAATTGTAAAATGAGGAATAACAATAGCACTTACTTCCTGGGATTACTGTTAGGATCAGATGAATTGATACTTGTAAGAGCACTTAGCATAATGCCTGGCACATAGTAGATGCTTAGTAAATGCTTATTCCTTTCTTCTTGCCCTGCCTCCCTCCAAACCCAGACTGGCTCTCAATAGCACAGTTGAAACATAAGATGAACACATCTCCACAAAGTAGAATAGGAAACAATCAAACAAACTCCTTTTGATTATGAGAGTTTAACAGAGGGAGAAAAGTTTTATAGATTTATCTGAAAGAGAAGATATTTTAAAAATCATTTGTTTGGCTTTGGAATGCCTTACATCAGTTTTTCTTATCCATTTATTATTATTTTAAAACTCCAACCTTCCACCTTAGAACCAATATACAGTATTGGTCCCAGAAGAGTGGTAGGGGCTAGGCAATAGGGGTTCAGTGACTTGCCCAGGGTCACACAGCTAGGAAGTTTCTGAGGTCACATTTGAACCTAGGACCTCCCATCTCTAGACATGGCTCTCTATCCACTGAGCTACCCAGCTGCCCCCTTCTCAAACTTATCAATTTATTAATCCTTACTCATTCAAACCACAAACATTTATTAAGTGGCCAATATTTACTAGATACTAGGGGAAGGTATAAAGATAAGTAAGTCATTATCCTTGTCCTCATGGATCTTCTTGCTGTTATTCAGTCATTTCAGTCATGTCCAACACTTCATTACCTCATTTGGGTTTTTTTTGGCAAAGATCCTCGATACAATTTCTTTCTCCAGGTCATTTTACAGATGAGGCAGCTGAGGCAAACTTGCTCAGGATCACGGAGCTACTAAGCGTCTGCGGTTGGATTTGAACTCTTCCCGATTCCAAGCCAAGTGCTCTTATCCACTGTGCCACCAAGCTGTCCCCTCATGGAGCTTGTAATCTGATAACAATAACAGCTGGAATGTGTGCAGTTTTATCATTTACTAGCACTTTCTGAACAACTATCCTTTGAGGGAGGAAAGCCAAATACTGTTCCCCAGCCTTGCAGAAGAGGAAGTTGAGATGAATGGAGGCAAAATTACCTGCCTACTTGAAACAGCTGATGAGTAGCAAAATTGGGACAAAACACACGTCTTTGGGCTTCAAATTTAGGGATTATTCCATCACAGTTCAGCAAATTTATTTATAGTCCTGGGCTCAGAGTAGACACATAACAAATACTCATTGATTCACCTTAGTTGAGCTAACAGTCAAATGATGTGAGGGTAACAATACAATTCAATTCCATAAACATTGAGTGCTCACTATGGGCTGGAGATCCAAAAAAGACAAAGAGAAAGTCTATACCTTTAAAGAGTTTACGTATAGTGGGGAAAAGACAAAAAGAAGTTGTAATGAGAAAGGGAGTACGCAGCTATGTAGTGCAGTGCACAGGGCATTGAGCCTGGAGTCAGGAAGACCCGAGTTCAAATCTGGCCTCAGACTTTCCTCATCTGTGAAATGAGCTGGAGGATGAAATAGCACGAAAACCCCAATGGAGTCATGAAAAGTTGGACACAACAGAAATGAATGAACAACAACAACATAGTGAATGCATCGTGGCTGAAAAGTAGAAAGGGAAAATCATCTGGTATAGCAGTAGGTTTCATAGAACTTTTCCTACCGGAGATGGAAGTGAGAGAGCATTTAGACCAATCCACTCATTCAAAAGATGAATACAAGTTGTAGAAGGGGGTAAGAACTTGACCAAGTCAGGAAGTGACTTGTCAGGAGAGGTGTGACTACAGGGGAAGTATGCCAATTCCTTGTTCAATGTCCTTTGCCTCTATCTCTCCCATTTCCTCATGAATAGTCTTCTCTGAACATCTTTCACCTATATTTTCTTTCCATCTCACTTATGGCGATAATCCATATTTATCTTAATAAAT
Source organism: Monodelphis domestica (assembly GCF_027887165.1). Classification (NCBI taxonomy): domain Eukaryota; kingdom Metazoa; phylum Chordata; class Mammalia; order Didelphimorphia; family Didelphidae; genus Monodelphis; species Monodelphis domestica. Next base: position 507,303,974 of record NC_077227.1, read on the forward strand.
AGGAAGATGAACAGTATAACAATTTTGGCAGATAGATTACCAGAGTTGGAGCCAGGAGACCTGGGTTCAAATCCTATCTCAGACACTTGCCTTCATGGGCAAACTACCTATGGTTCTGGGACACGAGCTTCTTCATCTGACTCCGATGCAGTGAGAAAAGGGATATAAAAAAAACTTAAAGCATTATACAGATGTGAATTATTATTACTATTCAGTTCCATGGGGGAAATGATGCACAGAGAAGAGAAGTGAATTGTATAGGGTCACAGAGTAGAGCAATAAAGGAAATTCATGATCACCAGACTGAACCTCCGCCCTGACACATCCATGGAGAGCTACGGTAAGTTTATTAACGGCTGATAGAGTACTGCCTCGGTAAGGCTGTGCCATCTCATTTGCCTCAGATTCCAAATTCTAAAGCCAGAAATACAAAATGAGCCTTGTGAATCTTCTCCATATGCAAGCCCAGGATACATCTGCCTTTAATCACATCAGCTGCTAAATGTCACAATAGCCTCATTCACAGGTAGCTTAAAGAACATTTAACTGGTAATAAAACAATCTGAACGCCAGAAGAAACCATTTCAGATACACGAGGCTATAAACATTGCTCTGCCATGGAGGGTCAGTGACATACTATATTCTATCTAAACGTACCCAGGATGACTATTCCCAATATGTATGGAGACCAAGAATACAAGTCTGAACCCCTCACGACAAAGCAATACCTCCCTGTGACCCTCTTCAGTTTGAGATGCCTTTCTTGACATGTCCCCCCCATACTTGGCCAGGCTCAGAATGACCCACATGCTCTTTACTCCTAACTCCCATTTCTGTGCTCATCACTCAGTCATTTCTTATTCCATCCATTTGGATCAATGAGTCCACAGCCTGGTTGGAGTGACTTAAAATCTTCCCAGTTGATTCTCCCTTGTTCCTCAAGGATTTTAGCACCTGGTGCACAGGCTTCTTCTCCACCTCAATTCCAGGCACCATCCTACTTGGGGATTTCTCTCTGTATTTCCTCAATTCTTCTGGCTTTTCAGTTCATCACTCCCCTTGACTCCTGTGGTCTGCACTTTGCCTCTATCTCTCCCATTCCCAAGGATGATCATACTAAAAAAAATCAATCACAGTAGCAAAGGAAGAGAGAATGGGGGAAGACATCAGGTATCTTGAGGCGCTGAGCAGAGGAGGAAAGAGGGTGCACAACTGAGAGCCTCTATTTTCTTTCTTTAACTCTTACTTTCTGTCTTACTAACAATCCTAAGACAGATGGGCAAGGGCTAAGAAAATGGGGTTAAGTGACTTGCCCAGCTGGAAAGTGTCTGAGGCCAGATTTGAACCTTGGTCCTCCTAACTCCAGGCCTGGTGCTTTATCCACAGAGTCACCTGGCTGCCCCGAGAGCCTCTATTTTCTCAACAGATTTTACGGTCTCCTTCTGAGCCTGGGGTACAAGGAGGCTTGAGGAGAAGAGAAAGTTTGAAACTGGGGAGTACAATTGAAGTCAATTAGAGCAGCATAAAAGGATTGCCATGCATCAAGGAGGTAACAACGAGAATAGGTAACAAACTTACAGTAGATTCAGTCAGCCTAGTTACACGACTTGGGTTCAGTCATATAAGTGGAAGCAGAAAGGGAAGCTGCTTCCTCTGGTATCTTTTCCACTTATGTTTCTGCTTCCCTTCCTCTGAGCACAACTTCCTAAATTTCCATCTCTCCCTCTTCTACTTCTCTTAATCCTATTCTGCTTCCTCAGTGTGCTCTGTACTCATGCAGAGAGTACTCTACTCATGTAATGAGTCAATCAACAAGTATGTATTAAAAGTCTGCTATGAGGGGCAGCTGGGTAGCTCAGTGGATGGAGAGCCAGGCCTAGAGATGGGAGGTCCTAGATTCAAATCCAACCTCAGATACTTTTTAGCTGTGTGACCCTGGGCAAGTCACTTGACCCCCATTGCCTAGCCCTTACCACTCTTCTGCTTTGGAGCTAATACACAGTATTGACTCCAAGAGGGAAGGTAAGGGTTTTAAGAAAAGCCTGCTATGAGCAAGGCACGGGGAGGGGGGCGGGGGGGAAGATGGATATAAATACAAAGAATGAAACAATTCCTACTTAAAAGCAACTTTATCTTTCAATAGAGAAGTACATGAGCATGTGTGCACGCGCACACACACACACACACACCTTTCAATAAATATAAAGTTAATAAATACCAATATACAAAGTAGTTAAATAGGAGGCACTAGCAATTAGGAGAGAATCAAAAAAAGGAATTATTCAGAAGACAATACCTGAAATACATCTTAAAGGAAGAGGGACTCTACAAAGAGGAAAGAATTCCAGACTTGAGGGTCAATCCACTCAAAGGCAAACAAAACATATTCTCTCTCCCAATTCATTTTCCCTCTCTGTCCTAATTTTTTCCCATTTGTAGTCTTGACCCAAAAGTGACTCTAATACACTGGCGTGTTGTAGTGGCCAGAGGGCTGGCCTTGGATTCAGGAAGTTGTGATCAAGTCCTGCCTCTGACAAATTCTGGCTGTGTGACTGGGCAATCACTTAACCTCTCAGTATTCTAGACTATGTAAATTGTAGAGCATGATAACCTGCATTGAAAGAGCATATGGGTGCTGCTCAAGGACTCATACCACAAGGCTGACTGGATTGGCTACAAACTGATTCTTCTGAACCTCATGTTAAGCCTTATTGACACATGGCAATCCTTTTCTTCTTCTTGGATGAATAATTTATTGTACTCGTCACAGCAAATATTTCAGATCTTTTTCTTTTCAGGTTTCCTACAAGTCATGTTCACAAGAGAATATAACAATCTTCTTTACCAAAAAAAAAAAAAACCCAAAAAACAAAAACAAAAACAAAAACAGATTCCCTGTGTGAGTTCCCTCTCCTTTCTTAGTTTATACATTAAAACCCCTTGATGTCACCTTCCATTCTCTTCTCCTTTGTTCCACCTCTGGCAAAAGGGAACCCTTATCCTCAATAAGGCCAACTCCTCTAATTGTGGCCTTCATCTCAAATTTGCTGCTGGCTTTTCTCTTCAATCATTAACATTCCTCCCTCCTCCATTCATTACCAGCCTATTTACTTGTTCTTTCTTTGTTGCCCTCTTGGCCCTGCCTTTGGCCAAACCAGTGGAAGGTTTCTCTCACCTTAAAACACACACAAAAATGCACAGTAAGAAATGTTGAACAGGTTAATTAAAAAGAAGCCCAGCAACATAGAAGAACCCACAAGGAATTATGGAAAGCAAAATGAGTAGATCCAAGAGAACATTAAATACAATAACAGAAATTTGGTTTGAAGAATAACTTTTGAATGTCCACCTCCAGAGGAAGAAATAATAAATAGAAACATGAAACAGGGTTCATATGAACATATATTTTTTGGTCAAGTGATGCCTTCTCTATCCAAGAAGGGGAGGGAGGGAGATCCCTGGGAATTTTAATGTAATAAACAAATAAATTAATAAAACACACATATACACACTCCCACCCTTAATTTGATACTGTTGTCACTTCAGGTATGGCTATAGGATATTATATTCTAAATTTCTCTTTCCTTTCATATCCAAAAGCCTAGTAAAAAAATCTGTCTACATTAATTGTCCCCACTTCATCATCTCTCCCTCTCTTCTCAGGCTTTTGAAATAATGTTTTCAATCCTATCACTTGACTTAAATTGCTCTCTCCATGATTGCTTTTCTCAGTCCTCATTTTTCTAGACTACCTCTCCTTTTAGATCCTCTTTTCTTTCTTAGCTTTTGTTCAATGGAATCCTATCCATTCCCTATGTCCTGCCCACAATATGTGTGTGTGTGTGTGTGTGTGTGTGTGTGTTTACCGAGGGCTTTGTCCTGGGCTCTCTTCTCTTCTCTTCCTGTACTCTCTCCTGGTGATCTCATGAGTTCCTGAGGGTTCAATTAATATCTCAAGGAAGACAACTCTCAGATCCATCTACCTAGTTCACCTCTCTCCTGAATTCCAGTCCCATATTTCCAACTGTTGGTTAGACACTTCTACTTAGATGTCCCACAGGAATCTCATGCTCAGAATGTCCAAAAGAAAGCTCATAATCTTTCCCCTCTCAGTTCCCTATTTCTAGTAAGGGTGTTTGGCATCCTTCTTGCTCACTCGGGAACCCAACCTTAGAACCATTCTCAGTACCTCACTCTTGCTTTAACGCATTATATTCAATCACTTGTCAAGTTCTTCTGATTTTTTTCTCCAGACATTTCTGATTTCCATCCTCTCTTATCTACTCACATGGCTTCTCACTTGGACTATTGTAGGAGGTTCCTAACTAGTTTCCTGGTTTCAAGACTTTTATGACTCCATCCATTTTCTTTTTTTTTTAACATTATTTTATTTGGCCATTTTCATACATTGTTCACTGGAAACAGATCATTTTCTTTTCCTTCCCCCCAACCCCCCCCTTCCCTAGCCGACGCGCGATTCCTCTGGGTATCACATGTGTCCTTGCTCTGAACCCATTTCCTTGTTGTTGGTATTTGCATTAGGGCGCTCATTTAGCGTCTCTCCTGGATCATGTCCCCTCAACCTCTGTAGTCAAGCAGTTGCTTTTCCTCAGTGTTTTTACTCCCTCAGTTTGTCCTCTGCTTGAGGATAGTTTTTTTTTTTCTTGTAGATCTCTGCAGGTTGTTCAGGGACATTACACCGCCATTAATGGAGAAGTCCATTACTTTCTCTTGTACCACAATGTGTCAGTCTCTGTGTACAATGTTCTCCTGGTTCTGCTCCTCTCACTCTGCATCACTTCCTGGAGGTTGTTCCAGTCTCCATGGAATTCCTCCACTTTATTATTCCTTTTAGCACAATAGTATTCCATCACCAACATATACCACAATTTGTTCAGCCATTCCCCAATTGATGGGCATCCCCTCATTTTCCAATTTTTGGCCACCACAAAGAGCGCAGCTATGAATATTCTTGCACAAGTCTTTTTCCTTATTATCTCTTTGGGGTACAAACCCAGCAGTGCTATGGCTGGATCAAAGGGCAGACAGTCTTTTATCGCCCTTTGGGCATAGTTCCAAATTGGCCTCCAGAATGGTTGGATCAATTCACAACTCCCCCAGCAATGAATTAATGTCCCTACTTTGCCGCATCCCCTCCAGCATTCATTACTTTCCATAGCTGTCATGTTAGCCAATCTGCTAGGTATGAGGTGATACCTCAGAATTGTTTTGATTTGCATCTCTCTGATTATAAGAGATCTAGAACACTTTTTCATGTGCTTATTAATAGTCTTGATTTCTTTAACTGAAAATTGCCTATTCATGTCCCTTGCCCATTTTTCAATTGGAGAATGGCTTGATTTTTGTACTGGTTTAGCTCTTTATAAATTTGAGTAATTAGACCTTTGTCAGAGGTTTTTGTTATGAAGATTGTTTCCCAATTTGTTGCTTTCCTTCTAATTTTAGTTACATTGGTTTTGTTTGTACAAAACCTTTTTAATTTGATGTAGTCAAAATTATTTATTTTGCATTTTGTGACTCTTTCTAAGTCTTGCTTGGTTTTAAAATCTTTCCCTTCCCAAAGTTCTGACATGTATACTATTCTGTGTACATCTAATTTACTTATAGTTTCCTTCTTTATATTCAAGTCATTCGCCCATTCCGAGTTTATCTTGGAGTACGGTGTGAGGTGTTGATCCAAACCTAATCTCTCCCACTCTGTCTTCCAATTTTCCCAGCAGTTTTTATCAAATACTAGGTTTTTGTCCCAAAAGCTGGGGTCTTTGGGTTTGTCAAAGACTGTCTTACTGAGGTCATTTACCCCAAGTCTATTCCACTGGCCCTCCTTTCTGTCTCTTAGCCAGTACCAAATTGTTTTGATGACTGCTGCTTTGTAATATAGTTTGAGATCTGGGACTGCAAGGCCACCTTCCTTTGTGTTTTTTTTTCATTATTTCCCTGGATATCCTTGATCCTTTATTCTTCTAAATGAACTTTGTTATGGTTTTCTCTAATTCAGTAAAATAGTTTTTTGGTAGTTCAATGGGTATGGCACTAAATAGATATATAAGTTTGGGTAGGATGGTCATTTTTATTATGTTAGCTCGTCCCACCCATGAGCAATCAATGTTTTTCCAATTGTTTAGATCTAGTTTTAATTGTGTGGAGAGTGTTTTGTAGTTGTGTTCATATAGTTCCTGTGTTTGTCTCAGCAGATAGATTCCTAAGTATTTTATATTGTCTCGGGTGACTTTAAATGGAATTTTTCTTTCTAATTCTTGCTGCTGAACTGGGTTGGAGATATATAGAAATGCTGATGACTTATGTGGGTTTATTTTGTATTCTGCAACTTTGCTAAAGTTGTTGATTATTTCGATTAGCTTTCTGGTTGATTCCCTGGGATTCTTTAAGTAAATCATCATATCATCCTCAAAGAGTGACAGCTTGGTCTCCTCATTGCCAATTTTAATACCTTCAATTTCTTTTTCTTCTCTAATTGCTACTGCTAGTGTTTCTAGTACAATATTAAATAATAAACGTGATAATGGGCATCCTTGTTTGACTCCTGATCTTATTGGGAAGGCTTTGAGTTTTTCCCCATTGCAGATGATGTTTGCTGATGGTTTTAGGTATATACTGTTTATTATTTTTAGGAAAGGCCCTTCTATTCCTATACTTTCTAGTGTTTTCAATAGGTATGGGTGTTGTATTTTGTCAGAGGCTTTTTCTGCATCTATTGAAATAATCATGTGATTTTTGTTGGTTTGCTTGTTTATATGGTCAATTATGTGGATGGTTTTCCTAATATTGAACCATCCTTGCATTCCTGGAATGAATCCTACCTGATCGTAGTGGATAACCCTTGTGATGACTTGCTGTAGTCTTTTCGCTAGTATCCTATTTAAGATTTTTGCATCTATATTCATTAGGGAGATTGGCCTATAGTTTTCTTTCTCTGTTTTTAACCTGCCTGGCTTTGGGATCAGTACCATGTTTGTGTCATAAAAAGATTTTGGTAGAACCCCTTCTTGGCTTATTTTGTCAAATAGTTTGTATAGTATTGGGGTTAGCTGTTCTTTGAATGTTTGATAGAATTCATTTGTGAATCCGTCTGGACCTGGGGATTTTTTCTTAGGGAGTTCTTTGATGGCTTGTTCAATTTCTTTTTCTGATATGGGGTTGTTTAGGTAATTTATTTCTTCTTTTAGTCTAGGCAATTTATATTTTTGTAAGTATTCATCCATATCACTTAGATTGCCATATTTTTTGCCATATAATTGGGCACAGTAGTTTTTAATGATTGCCTTGATTTCCTCTTCACTAGAGGTGAGGTCTCCCTTTTCATCTTGGATACTGTCAATTTGGTTCATCCTATACAGTTTGTCACTGTTCCCTCTGAGTATAATTCTTCTAGCTGCTCAGGTGATAGCAACAGTTTTTAAGAGTTACCAATGACCTCTTTTCTTATAGGGATACATATCATTTTAACTTATTGAGTCTCTTATAAAATTTTTGTTGTTGTTTTGTTTGTTTTTTTCCCCTATTTTTTAATTACTTTTTGATGATTCTCTTGAGTACTGTGGTTGGACATCAAATTTTCTGTTCAGGTCTGGTCTTTTATTTATGAATGCTTGGAATTCTTCTGTTGTGTTGAATGACCATAACGGTTGTAGACCTAGTTCCCTTGCTTTCTGGAATATCATATTCCATGCCTTTCGGTCCTTCAGTGTGGATGCAGCCAGATCCTGTGTTAATCTCTCCGTGTTTCCATGGTATCTGAATGGCTTCTTCTTGGCAGCTTGTTATATCTTTTCTTTCATCTGATTGTTTTTGAATTTGGCTATAACATTTCTTGGTGTTGTCAGTTGGGGATTAAATACAGGGGGTGATCTGTGGATTCTTTCAATCTCCACTTTCCCCTCTTGTTCTAGGATCTTGGGACAGTTTTCCTGGATAATTTCCTCTAGTATTATGTCCAGGCTTTTTCTTTTGTTGTGGTCTTCTGGTAGTCCAATTATTCTTAAATTGTCTCTTCTTGAATGATTTTCTAAATTGTCTGTTTTGTGAATGAGATGCTTCACATTTTCCTCAATTTTTTCATTCTTTTTGTTTTGTTTTATGGTGTCCTGCTGCCTTGTGAGGTCACTTGATTCTAGTTGTTGTATTCTGGTTCTTAAAGATTGGATTTCATCTCTGGCTTTTTGGTCGTCTTTTTCCTTCTGGTCTGATTTTCTTTGAAGATCGTCTTTCATCCTCTTTACCTAATCTTTCATCCTCTTTACCTCATCTTTCATCTCCTTTGCCTCATCTTTCATCTCCTTTGCCTCATCTTTCATCTCCTTTGCCTCATTTTCCAGCTGGTTGATTTTGGCTTTCAAGACACTATTTTCTTGTTTTAGTTCAAGTGCCTCTGTTTCCAGATGACTTATCTTAATTTTTAAGTTCTTTTCCCAATTGTCTTCAGCCTCTCTTAGTTGTGTTTTGAATTCTTCCACAGCCTGTATCCAATTTGCTGGGATTTCTGGTTTATCGTTTGCTGATCTCTCCCCCTCTGTTCCACTTGCTGAGTAGTAGCTGTCTATTGTAGTTTCTTTCTTCTTTTTCTGTTGTTTGCTCAAATTCACCCCTTCTTTACTCCCCGTATTTGTGTGTTCTCTTGTTCTTCTCATTTTCTTTGTTTTTTTGGGGGGGACTTCTATCAGTCTCCCCTCTTGGAGCTTTAACAGAAGATCTCTTGGTGTAGTCTCTGGGGGAGGGTTGTTGGGGGTTTGAGCCTCCCTGTCCTCTGGAGGCTTTTGATTGGCTTAAAGTCCAGCAGTCAATGAGGATGGGTGGGGAGCCTGGGCTTCCCTGTGTTCTGGGGACTTTTGATGGGATTAGATTCAGCTGGTTCTTTCAGAAGACTCTGCTCTCTAAGGGGAGAGGGGTCGTGGCCTCCCTGGGCTCTGAGGGCTCCTGATGGGATTAGGTTCAGCTTGTTTGTACTGAATCAGCCCTAAAGCAAAAAACCTCCTCCTCCACAATCTGTGTTGAATGCCTGGAGACTGGCCCAGGTTGCTTTCCCAATCCATTTTCTATATAGCTGTCTTGCTAAAGTAGATATGTACGTACGTATGTAACTTCATTGCTCAAGAAGGCTCAGTGGCTCCCAATTACTACTAGGAAAAAATACAAATATTCCTGTTTGGCTTTTTAAGGTCTTCATATTTCAACTCCAGGCTACTTTTCTATATTTATTTCATAATTACTTCCCCTATATACTTTTTTCTAACCAATCTCTTCATACAGAATATTCCATTTACCACATATCCATTTCTTTGCAAAGACTGCTCCCATGCTTAGAGTACATTCTCTCTTCATCGCTGCTATTTAGAATTTATAGCTTCCTTGGGTTTGTACCTCAAAGAGATAATGGGGAAAAAGATATGTACAAAAATATTCATAGCTGCACTCTTTGTGGTGGAAAAAATTGGAAAATAAGGGGATGCCCTTCAATTGGGGAACAGCTGAACAAGTTGTGGTATATGCTGGTGATGGAATACTATTGTGCTCAAAGGAATAATAAAGTGAAGGAATTCCATGGAGACTGGAACAACCTCCAGGAACTGATGCAGTGTGAGAGGAGCAGAGCCGGGAGAACATTGTGCACAGAGACTGATACACTGTGGTACAATCCAATGTAATGGACTTCTCCATTAGTGGCAATGCAGTGATCCTGAACAACTAGGAGAGATCTATGAGAAAGAACACTATCTACATTCAGAGGAAGAACTGTGGGAGTAGAAACACAGAAGAAAAACAACTGCTTGATCACATGGGTCAAGGGGGATATGATTGGGGATGTAGAGTCTAACCTACATCCTAATGCATCATCCTAATGCAAACATCCTAATGCAAACATCAACAACATGGAAATAGGTTCTGATCAAGGACCCAATGAAATTGTGCGTTGGCTGTGGGAAGGGTGGGTTAGAAGGGAGGGAGGGAAATAATGTGATCATTGTAATCAAGGAATAATGTTCTAAATTAATTCAAATGGAAAAAAAAAAGAATTTATAGCTTCCTGGAAAGATCAACTTAAGCACCATTTCTTCATGAGGATTATACTGCTTTTCCCTGAATCTATTTGAAGGTAGGGGTACTTGGGCTGTCCCAAACTGTGAATTGCTATTCTATACTGGTCTCTGACCCCTCCCACCCTACATCTTTCTTGGAGAAATTTTCTGCTCTTGATTCCTCTGAACACAGGCTACATGTGCCCTAGAATCTTCTCTGGTCACCCTGGAACTTGTTTGCTTGCATTAGTAGAGCTTCTTTTCCTGTATGTGAGTTCTGGTTGTAGTGTGTGTGTGTGTGTGTGTGTGTGTGTGTGTGTGTGTGTGTGTGTGTGTGTGTAAGTGTACACTTCTGGAGTGGCAAAAGTCACTAGTTTTTCAATGGATTTCTGGATAATTATTTGCTTTGAGGGAAAAAATATACATGAAATATGAGTTGTTTGTATCTTTTCAGGTAATCATCTTGGCTACAGAATACGTAATGCTTTAAAGTTTATAAAGCATTTTATATAGATTATCTCATATGAGCCTCACAACAACCCTTTGAGGTAGGTGCCACTGATATATTTTTATAGATGAGGAAGCTGAGGCTAAGAAAGGTTAAAGATAAGAAAACCACTATTTTATAGATAAAGAAGCCAAAGTGAAGTTTGAAATAGAGATTCATGGTATCATTATTCACATATAAAATTAGCACATAGAATAAAGAATGAAAATGTATAAATTATTGAAGAAGAATAAATATCAGAAAGTGAGAATCATCAGTGAAATTGAGTCTGCAGTCAGAAAGATCAGTAAGGAAAGGACCATTCCAGTGGAAGAAGACATCTGGATGGAAGAGGACAATTAAGATGAAGAAGAGAATACAGGAAATTAATGGACATTGTTAAGACTGAAACCATACAAATTTAAAGACTGAGAAATTTTCAAAGAAAAGGATCACAGGATTGATGGACTAATGAATTAAAATTTTGGTTAATGTATTATAACATAAAACAACATAACACATTCACAAACATTTATAAATATATTTACTATCATGGAGTTGGAGAAGAAAAATTATTTGAGCAAGATGAGATGAAAACAGGAGGAAAAATCTGAAGTAGTGATAAGTATATTACATGCAACAGTAACATAACATTAACATAACAGTAAAACGAACATAACACTAGCAAAACAACATAACATAGCAAAAATAACAACATAACAAAACATAAACACAAATACATAAACATGGTTAGGTTAAGTTGATTCGCTAAGTGAATGAGTGAAATACTGTATAGTTAAGGTACTAACAATATTATAAGTAGTTATAAATTAGTTACTAACTAAAATTAGGTAGATACTTAATTTAGTAGAAAGAACTAGAAAGGAGAATTTTATTAAGATAGGGCTTTAGTTAGATAAAGATTAAAATTTAAGATAAAGAAGATAAGATAAGGTACTGACTTGCATTACAACATACATAACAACATACAAATAACCTATAACATCGCATATCACACAAAATTGTAAATACACATAAAATATATGTAAATAGAGGTATAATAATTAGGATTGTAAAATTAATTATATTATAGTGCATGTATACATAGACAGGTAACATACATGTAACAACACATACAAATATGATTTATGTGTATAGCATACATGAATGTATTACATACACGTACTTTATGGATATATGTAAATTTTATGTAAACAGATCACTTATGTACCTACTGTTACATGTAGTTTGCATAAGTGAATTTAATGTTTTTGTTTAATTTCTATGTAAAACTTATGTAATGTTGTGTTTATTGTAATTTTCAAAAAATTTTTCTATAAGTGTGCTTTTATGCATTATAATAGTAGTAGTATGTTTTGTATTAGTTGATAAGAGTAGTATCTATGAGTTTAAGGTTTGCATGGAAGTTGTGTTTATCTTTTGCTTTTGATGTTATTTGCTTGTGCTTTTGCATATGTTTGAAATTTGTACTTGCTCATTATTTTATCCCTTTTTATCCTTTCCTTGATGAAATCCCTAGAATAGGATAGTATTAGATAGATTAAGATAGTTGAGTGTAGGTGGTTTGTTATTTTGGGTAGATATTTTAATTTAGGTAATCTGTAAGTAAGTTAGTTTGTGCACAAATGCCAAAATAGTGTTTTCAACATGATTTAGGCTTTGTGCAAAGGGTGGGGGGGGGACTGTAGCAAAGGAGAATAAAACTTATGCAAGGAATGACTGACAGGGCGTGAGACTCAGAATTCTCCCAGGGCTGTCAGGATTCCAAACTGTTGAAGAGACAGTTCCCCAACTGACACTCTGGACCTGAGAGAAGGAGGAGACAGGTGTAATTTTGAATTATCTTGAGCCCATCCATCAAACAACAGGCCTTGAGGATCTTCTAGCTGTGGTAAAAGAATAACTCCAGTTTTCCTGGTGGACAGCCAGACTGAGGAATAGATCACTATCCTGCTGAGACATCTTTAGACATCAGCTGGACTCCTGTTTCTGGCTCATCAAGGACTCTTTGTGAGAAACTGATCTCAGCCTCTGATGGACTTGCTTTTAGATAATTTAGGGTTTAGTTTAGAGTAAGTCAGATAGGGTTTATATAGTGGGTTAAAGAATTTAGATTTCACCGTTTCCCCTTTCCCTCTCCGTCATCCCTTCTATGTTAAAATAAATTCAATATTTATATGTTTATACCTCTGTATTACTTTCCTTTCTCCTATCCAAATTGTACTTTTAACAAGTCACATGCCCAAAGGCAACATAGTTAACAAGTGTGCAGTGCAAGATCTGAACTTAGGTCTTCCTGACTCCAAAGTCCATAACCATGTCATTATACCACCTAACTACCCTCTAATTTTACCACCTTCCCCCTACCCATGTTGGGAAAAAAAAAACAACGGTCATATTGTGTATAGCCAATGAACCTCAAAGTTTGAAGGGACTTTTGAGATCATCTAGTACAATAATACCTGAAAAAGAATTTTCACCTGCAACATCCTAGGACAGTGATGGCGAACCTTTTAGAGACTGAGTGCCCAAACTGCACTCTTATGTTGCATGTGAGCTGCCCCATTACCCCAGATAGGGGAGGGAAGAAGCACTCCCACTGGGCTACTGGGCAGAGGGGCAGTCATGTAAGAAATATCCTCAGGTGCCCATTGATAAGGGAAAGTGAGCAGTCCCCTCTGGCACATGTGTCATAGGTTCACCAACATGGTCCTAGGAGGTCATCCAGGCTTTGTTGGAAGAATTCTAATGTTAGAGTACTCTCTAACTCCTAAGAAAACATTTCATTTACTCTTCCATCTGCACCATACTAACTAGCTTCAGTTCTAACATTCTATAATTCTAAATGAACAACCTAAAAAGGTGTCAACAGTATGAAATATTTAAAAAATAGGCAAAAGAAACCACTAGACCAAGGATTCTTGGATCTATGGATTAGCTTCATTGGTGTCAATCAGACCTCCTCAGGATCCCTCTGTTATTGTGCCTCTCATCCCTTAATTCTCCCATTATTCCAACAGAAAATAACGTGCAAAACTTTACAACTTGTAAGACATGGTATGGGCTAGAGGTGAACAACCTCAATAAGGAAACAGGAGGAAAATGAACAGGTCCATGACACCACACTACTAAACCCCAAAAGGAGAACTTGTGAGCTTATCATTGATATTTGGCTCTAGAATTAGAAAAGCAAGGTTAAGCCAAGAGAAGATGTTTGAAAACTGTATTTGAAGGGGAATTAGAGAGTAGAACAGTGAAAAAGACAGGCAGATGGGGGAGGAGGAGATAAAATGGGAAACAGCAAAATTAAGAATCATAGAATTGAAGTTTTGGGAGTCAAATGGGACCATAATGGTAATTTACTCTAAAACATACCAGGGAAGCTAAGTGGCTCAATGAATAAACTGCTAAGCTTAGAAATGGGAGGTCCTGGGCTCAATTTTGGCCTCAGACAGTTCATAGCTGTGTGACCCATGCCAAGTGACTTAACCCCAATTACCTAAGCCTTACCACTCTTCTGCTTTGGCAGGTAAAACCTATACCTTCCATCTTATGATAAAAAATTTGTGTATTGGTTTCAAGGCAGAAGAGTGGTAAGGGTTAGGCAATTGGGGTTGACTTGTTCAAGATCACACAGTTTGGAAGTATCTGAGACCATTTGAACCTAGAACCTCTCGTCTCTAGGCCTGGATCTCAATCCACTGAGCCACCTAGCTGCTCCCACATCTCTAATTCTTTCAATTGATCCTCATATGTCATGGACTCAAGGCCTTCAGTCATTCTGGTTTGCCCTCCTTTGGACATTTGCCAGTTTATTCATTATCTTCTTCAATTAAAATGCTCAGAATGGATCACAATATTCTAGATAAGGTCAGACAAGGGCAGAGTAAGGAGGGACTATCTCCTCTGTAGTTCCAGAAGCTATGCCTTTCTTAATGGAGCTGCCCAAGACCACAAGTTTTCTTGGTTGCCAAATAACAGCAATTCATATTTTGCAATTTACTAAGACCTATAAATCTTTTTGCAGACAAACTTGCTCTTTAATTGTGCCTTCTGAAACTGATTTTGTGAATCCAAGTATAAGATTTTATACTTATCCCTACTGAATTTTATCTTATTAGATTCTGCCCAATGCTCAAGCTTGTCAAATTCTTCATGGATCCCAATTCTGTTATCCAATGCGTTAAATCTGAGCTTGGCATCATTCAAACTTTAAAAAACCCCAACAAAAATATCCTTCTGTCCTATAGTTAAGTATTGGTTCCAAGGCAGAAGAACAGTAAGGGCTAAGCAATTGGGGTTAAGTGACTTGCCCAGGGTCACACAGTCTGGAAGTATCTGAGGCTAATTTGAATGCAGGTCTTCCCAACTCTAGGCTTGGAAGCTCTCTATCAGATGAGGCACCTTACTGTCCCAAGAACATTTAAAGAATATGCCATTTTTGCCTTTGTCATTGATAAAAATATTAAACAACACAGGGCTAAACATAGATCTGGAGAGTGGGGTACTTTATTAGAAGCCTCCTGCCACAATGAAATTGAATTACTGATGAATATTCAGAGTGCCATCATCTAATTAATTTTGAATCTTCTTGCTAGTTCACATTTCTCTATCTTCTCCATAAGCATAATATGAAATGCGAAAACCAAAATTTTGCTAAAAACCATGTAAACTCTATCTAAAACATTCTCCTCATCTTACCAGTTTAGTAAGCCTGTCAAAAATGGAAATAAAGTTAATTTAGTATGACCAATTCTTGATGAAGATTCATCTTTGTATTCATCACCTTTTTTCCAGATGTTCACTAACCATTTCTTTATAATTTGTTCTGCAGTTTTCCCAGCAAAGTCTTGGACTACTTGTTTTCCATGATCTTTCACATACATTTAACGGTGGCTCAGTAACCCCATTGCTCAGTTTTTTCTGTTCCCGAGCATGCAATTCATCTGAGCTAGGTGACATGAATTCATCAATGGCAATAAGGTGCTCTTCAGTCATTTCCTTGTTTATCTTGGGCACTGACTCCCTGCTAGAATTTTCGTTTTTGCCATTTTTAGTATAAAGGTCAGTCTAATTGGTAGAGAAAACCTATCTTCTCTTTGTTGTATTATTATCTCATCCAGTCCAAACAATGGTTCTATTTTTGCTTCCTCTTTGTCTTCCAGTATAGCTTAATCCTTCCCATTCTTATTTTTGACATTATTGTGTCTCTAGTCTCAGCATAATCTGAGCATTAGCACTCTTGACCCTCTTTGTATAGGACTCCAGCATACCATTAGAGTCATCCTCTGTTGGAGTGAACCTGGTTTTGGTTCCATCTTCTGCACATTTTCTTTAAAAATCTAATTTTGTATTTAGAAATGCTATGCCAGAGGACAATGAGTCAATTCTCATTTGCCCTCCTTCTTAGGATCGTCAGAAAACAAAAGATGAAGCTCTGGTATGTTTTATGTGGGCCTTTGATTATAAAGCTAAGATGAATAGTGTGCTTTTGATGTTTCATCACAGGAGGTCTTTGATGGTTGTAGATGACTACTTGCCAATGTAGAAACATTTCACAGAGTGAGTAAAGGCTGGACTAGACCCATTAATTCTCTTTCCAATTTAGTCCTCTGACAAGAAAGTCCAACATTGAGACACAGAATCTGAGTTCAGCTCTCAGCTCTGCCCCTTACTAATTGTTTGACCTCAGACACACAACCTATTTTCCTTCCAGGTCTTGGTTCTCTCATCTGCAAAACCAGAGGGTTGGAATGGATGGCTTCTAGATTCCCTTTGATTTCGAAATTTCTGATCCAATTCAGTGAACAATTTTCATGGGTCCACTCCATATGAGATACTGTGATAGACATTGGAGATACAAAGATGTAATAAAAAGTGGTGCCTGCCTTCAAGGAGTTTATATTCAATTCTGGTAGGAGTATAGGGTGGGAACAAGACACAGAGAAAACATATAAACAAGGAAGTATTTATGTTCTCTCTATACATGGCCATCTGAGGTGGAGGGAATAAGCACTGATAACCAAGGGGATCAGGAAAGGCTTCCTACAGAAGACACATGAGCTGAACCTTGAAAGAAGCTCAGGACTCTAAAGGATGGAGAGAGAGGTAAGGAGGGAATGCGTCCCAAGCACAGAAGCCGTTCTTACAAGGCATGGAGGGGGACATGTGGTATGCTGAATTCAGAGAAGAGCCGATAGGACACTTACACTAGAATGGGGAGATCGGGGTGGGTGGGAGAGAGGAATATACAGTAAGAGTGGAATGGTTGGCTGCAGCCTACCTAAACACAGACGTTTAAAGTTCTTAACTGAGGAGTCTGAGTTTTATGCTAAAGGCAATGGGGAACCAATGAAATGTCTTAAACAGGGAGAAACATGATTAGGTTTGAGGTGTGTGGATGATCAGTGGGAGAAAGAAGAGTCTGGATTGAGCTGTTGCAATAGTCTTCAAAATTATGGCAAAAGTCCTGAGAAATGGTAGGGATCATTCTTCCTTACATCTTTATATCTCTAGGACCTATTACAGTGTTTGTGTACAGCAGTCACATAATGTTCATTGAACTGGATCATAAATTAAGAAGCAGAAGGAAATGTAAAAGGTCAACCAGACCCTCTCTGTGATTTTGCTGATGAGGGAATCAAGGACCAAATGGGAAATAATTTGTGTGTGTGAGGTCACACAGGTAATAAGGGAAAGAGTTGAGAGGTAAATTCACATTCTGTGACTTCAAATTTGACTTCCTTGTCAATGGACTGAACTGGTGAGAGAACTGAGAGGTCATCTAGTCCATCCATTAGTTACTCTATGAAACTTGGACAAGAGATAACGAAGGGCTAAACTAGGTGTGTTCTGTTCCAAATCAAATTTGATTATGACTACTAATAATTTAGTCTCACAAACTGACCTCTGGCTTGCTCCCAGCACCTGAAAGATCAGGTATTTTCTTTGGTCAGATGGGGTTCCCTACTTCTTGCTTTGGAAAAGGGTAAAGTCTCACATAGCAGAGATAGTGGACCACATTGTCACTCATTCTCCTGGAGATTTCAGAGTGGACATTACTTCTTTAGTTCACTTTTGGAGCTTCCTGATGAATTTGAATATAGATAAAATGGATCACTCTACCCAATATCCTTTGACTCTTTAGCACCAGTTCTGTTCTATTAAGGATTTCTCTAGAGGATGACATGCTCAGTTCTTTGCAATACCAGTCATCTGCCCCTGCAAAGGTAAGGCACTTTGGTGATTGGTCTCTATAGGAGGCACTGGCCACAGGTAGGAAAAACTATGCAAGTGAAAATTTGTTTGAGTCCATATTCCAGGGATCACGGTAAATGGGCAACATCTGGTTTTTGACTGGGGTGGCCAACCAAAAAGTTTCTTTACAGTCTTTGGTCTAAAGTTTCCCAGTAATAAATATTACCTTCTCCAAATTGATACTTTTTCAGATAGAGAGGTCAAGTGCTCACCAAAGTGACCTCCCACAAGCAATACTCTAGTGCCTCATAAGGTTCCCAATCCTACAACATCTGCTGGCATTTACTGGGCAAGGAACCTCATAAAATGTTACATGGTTGTCAGCCATTTCTACTGGATAGGCTGGCTTGCTCAGGGAGAATGTAAACTTAATCCATATGCCTAGAGACTTGTCTCTCTCAACTGTTTGCCATTAGAAGTAATGGTTCCATCCAGGGACTAGTAAATTCCCACTGGCTGGCCCATGTGCACCACAGAGGGCAGGGAAATTCCCGGCAGTAACTCATATGCAAAAGCTCCCTGCTTCCCTTAAGATAACACAGAATTTTCAGATCAAAGTTACTAGGACCCTACCCTTCCTTGGCTCTACAATGCATAATTCACTATGTTCATCAGAACTTTAAAGGCATTATGAAAGACGTGGTACGGGACAGTTGCAATATCTAGTTAGGCTTTTACTTTTCTTTATTTCCACTACACTTTTCTAATCTGCCCAGGCCTTTTTTTAGATGGTGATGGGGGCAGAGGTCACCATTTAGATGTGTGATTTCATCATTGTGAGTGATACTGATGGACATAAGATCATAGGGCACAGATTCAGAGCTGGAAAATACCTAAGAGGCTTTCTTCATTTTATAGCTGGAGCTCTTCATTTGATAGGTGGAGAAACTGAGGCCCTCTCAGCACCCCAGGCAAAGGATGGAAAGTCCTTCTACTAGTCTAGACAGCAACTTTCTCCAGCAACAGAGTTCCAGATTTAGATGTCAAAAAATATTCTAGGGGGCAGCTGGGTAGCTCAGTGGATTGAGAGCCAGGCCTAGAGACAGGAGGTCCTGGGTTCAAATCTGGCCTCAGACACTTCCCAGCTGTGTGATCCTGGGCAAGTCACTTAACCACCATTGTCTAGCCTTTACTGCTCTTCTGCCTTAGAATCGATATGCAGTATTGGTTCCAAGATGGAAAGTAAGGGTTAAAAAATATTCTAGAGGCCATCCATTCCAAATCTATCATTTTATAGAGGGAAGAAATTAAAACCCAGAGAAGTTTAATTTGCTTGAGGTGCCACAGGTGGTAAGTGACAGAGCTGAAATTGGAATTTGGGTCCTCAAAATTAGGAGTGGCGTGTTAAATTTTCAGTGTGAGCATTCACACATCTGAATTTGGCAAAGGCTTACAAATCAGGACTTGGTTTTCTGTCTTGCTTGAATGTCTAGACTTAAGAAATGATGGAAAGGGGCAGCTAGGTGGCTCAGAGAATAGAGAGCCAAGCTTGGAGATGGGAGGTGCTGAGTTCAAATCTAACCTCAGACACTTCCTATCTGAGTGACCCTGGGCAAGTCACTTAACTCCAATTGCCTAGCCCTTACCACTCTTCAGCCCTGGAACTGATTTTGAGTCTAAGACAGAAATGAAGAGAGTATCTCTCTCTCCCTCTCCCTTTCTCTCTCTATATACAGGTGATGAAGAAAATGTAAATAATACAGATTAGACTTAATACTGTGCCATGTATACTGCTCCCCTTCCCCAGCTCCTGTTCCCAGAGCTAGGTGTTAAAAATTAAGCAGCAGGTCCCTCCTTGGGGTCCAATTCCTCTTCTCTCTTCACTGAACCACACTGCCTCATCTACCAGGGCTTGGAGAGGACAAAGTAGTTTACAGCTATTATGGGTCAGAATTTAGACTTGAACTCTGGTCCTTCCTGACTCTATTCACTATGTTTAGCACCTTTCAATTATTTTCAGTTCAATAATTTCTGTACCTATCAGAGTTGACACCTTGAGGTTAAGGCAAATAAAAGAGTGTTTCTCATTGCTCTTTCTAGAGAGCGTACAGGTCCATCCTGCCTTGTGGAGTCCTACCCAACAGCCTTATCTTTTGCTGAAAAATCCAGTTCACTTTAGTCCTCTGCATGTAGCCAGCAGCAGGTCTGACGGTGGTAAATCTTGCATAGGGTAGTATGTTCCAGATTATGGCTGTTCAGAGACAGGGAACAGGACAGCTCCAGATGAATCAAGCTGAGCCTTTAACTGTACACGGAGGCTGCGGTGAGGTCTCAGAACCACTCCATCTTCAAAGCTTAGCCCCCATTGCTGCCCTTTACTAGGTCTGCATCCATCATTTCAGAAAAGGCAGTAACCTGATTCCTTCGGGCCAAGAGGTCCATGACAGCTGCCAGAAGCTGAAATAACCCTGTGGCACTAGGTCCCAACGCATAATGATAATAATAACAACAGTTAGCATTTAGATGAGGTTTTAAGAGTTACAAAAGGCTTCACATATATTATCTCATTTGAGCCTCATGATAATCTTGTGAGGTGGGTGCTATCATTATCTCCAGTTAGGGAAAATGAGGCACAAAGGAATTAATTTGCTTGTCTAGGATCACCTTGTTGGAAAGTGTCCAAGTCAAGATTTTAACTCAAGTCTCCCTAACTCTAAATCCAGTAGTCCATCCACTATGACACCTAGCTTCCTCAAACGTAATCATCCTCCGAGCTGACCCACTCCTCTGATTGACTAAACCCAATAATCACTCCTGCCACACAAAACGACACCATGGCAGGGCTAAGAAAAATGTCCTCTATTTCAAAGGGTTTGGCTTTTCATGTGAAAAGATCCTATATGGTCTTCTAATGGTGGAAAAAACCCCACAGGCAGGAAGCTTGGGTTTCAGTCTCTGTTCTGTTATTTACTGGCCCTGTGACTTTAGTGAGGTTACTTAACCTAAGCTCTAGTTTCCTTATCTATAAAACAGGAATAATAAAATATACACTACCTACACCTTGAGAGCTTAAAGGGATCAAATGAGATTAGACATATGAAAGTGCTTTGTAACCATAAAACACTATATAAATATAATAGAGGAATAATCAATCAGAGCATCCATTGAACAGGTTTTTTTTCAGTACTGGCTATATATAAAGTGCTAAGTGTTAGGGATACAATAATTAAAAAACAACAACATAGTCCCTGCCCTCAATAAGCTTACAACTTATTAGAAGGAAAAAGGAAATATCTAAATAAATATAACATATAATAGAATTTGATTAAAGTATTCTAGGAAAATTTCCTGTTGAGGAAGAGAGTAGTAGAATGGGAAAAAATGAAGAAGGATTTCACAGAGAAAGCACTTAAATTTGAATTAAAAAATTTAAGTTAAATTAAAATTAAAAGAAGGGGAAGATTTTTTTTTGCAGAAAAATGAGCAAAAATTATATTCTAGACACAAGGGATGGCCAATAGAAATATGCAGAAGCAGGAGACAGATAAGTGAAATTAGGGAATATCTAAGAGTTCAGTTTGGTTGAAATAAAGTTAGAAATGCAGACTAGGGGCAGTTAGGTGGGACAGTGGATAAAGTTAGGCCTGGGATCAAGAGGACCTGGGATCAAGTCTGGCCTCGGACAATTCCTAACTGTGTTACCTTGGGCATCTACTTAACCCCAATTGCCTTGCCCTTCTGTTCCAGAGTTGTTATTAGAACAGAAAATAAGGGTTAAAAAAAAAGGCAGACATAGCACTGCTGGGTTTGTACCCCAAAGAGATAATTAGGAAAAATACATGTACAAGAATATCCATAGCTGCGCTCTTTGTGGTGGCCAAAATTTGGAAAATGAGGGGATGCTCTTCAATTGGGGAATGGCTGAACAAATTGTGGTATATGTTGACGATGGAATACTATTGTGCTAAAAGGAATAATAAAGTGGAGGAATTCCATGTGAACTGGAACGACCTCCAGGAATTGATGCAGAACGAAAGGAGCAGAACCAGGAGAACATTGTACACAGAGACTGATACACTGTGGCACAATAGACTGTAATGGACTTCTCCATTAGTGGCAATGCAGTGATCCTGAACAACCCAGAGGGATCTATGAGAAAGAACACCATCCACATTCAGAGGAAAAACTGTGGGAGTAGAAACTGAAGAAAAACAACTGCTTGATCACATGGGTCGAGGGGATATGATTGGGTATGTAGACTCTGAGTGAACATCCTAATGCAAACACCAACAACATGGAAATAGTTTCTGATCAAGGACACATGTAATACCCAGTGGAATTATGTGTTGGCTATGGGAAGGGTGGGAGGAGGGGAGGGAGGAATAGAAAATGATTTTTGTAACCAAGGAATAATGTTTGAAATTGACCAAATTAAAAAAAAAATTTAAAAAGGCAGAAAAGCAGGATGGAGCCATATTGAACATAAAATTTACTGATGGGTTTTTATTTTGTTTTCTAAGGCAACAGGAAGTCACTGAATATTTTTGAGTAAGGAAGCAATATGACAATAATATTTTGAGATCCCTTTTGAATCCCCTCACAATATTTTAAAAAAATGACTTTATGCCAGTAGTTGGGAAAAATATTTTCAGGATGAGATTAACTTCAATAGGATAAAAAAGTATCAAAGGCCCTACCTATCATTGTTTTGTTTGCCCCTGGACAAAAATGCACAAGCCAGTAAAAACAGAGTGATGCTGCTTTTGGAGACATAAATAGGGGACAAATGACTTAGAAATGGTTTTGAAGGCCATATACACCATGACTTATATCATAAAAGCATACTTATGTGAAAGGAGGTCTAAAAATTAAGTCAGAAGACCTGGTTCAAAGTCCTAGTTTCTAGTTCAGTGATGGTGAACCTATGACACAGGTGCCAAAGATGACATGTAGAACACTCTCTGTGGACACCCCTCTCCCAGTTAATTATTAGAAAGGCAGAAGGACTTGTGCAGAGCTGCTCTCCTTCCCCTCTCCACTGTGCCTGACAACACTGTTTCACATCCCTGCCCCTCTTGCCAATGGGAGCACACAGTGCATAAGATGGGCAGCTCATAGGTGGCAGAGTTGGAGGGGAGCAGAGCGTTCAGGCCACTCTCCTTCCCCTCTCTACACTCACTGAGGACATTACTCACTTCAGCAGTCTCTCCACCCAGCAGCCCAATGGGAGTGCTTCTTCTTTCCCTTGTGTGGGGCAAGGATGGGGATAGGGTGAACCATACACAATCTGGGGAGTGGGGTGGGTGCAGGGCCTGGTCCTCTGTTTCTAAAAGGTTCACCATCACTGTTCTAGTCGTATGACTCTGAAGAATTACCTTTCCTGGGGATTAGTTTCTATACCTATAAAAAGAAGATAATGGTTTCCTACATCATAGGTGGTTTGGAGGAAAGTACTTCTTTAAAAAAACAACAACAACAAAAAAACAAAAACAAAAACCCCTTACATTCTATCTTAGAATCTATGCTAAGTATCAACTCCAAGACAGAAAAGCAGCACAGCAACTAGGGTTAAGTGACTTGTCCAAGATCACATAGTTAAGAAGATCTGAGGTTAGATTTGAACCCAGATCCTCCTATCTCCAGGCCTGATGCTTTATCCACTATGCTACCTAGCTGTTCCTAGGAAAGAACTTTTTAACCTATGTAGAAAATGCTATAAATTTTTGAGCCATCATTATGGGATAGGGCTGCTATGCCATATGGCTACAAATATGGAATGCCAGTGTTTCAGAAAAAAATACGATAGGGGACCTCAGTGGCAGGGGAAAATGCAAGGTGGGTAGATGGAAGTAAGCTGTATCCTAATTGCCAGGGATCATGTTTGCATAAGAAGTGGCATAAATGTCAGGTGGGACCCAAGAGGAGATTGAATCATTAGTCATGGAGTGAGAATGAGGGGGCCACAGATGTAGAACCCGAGTGCTGTACAGAAACTCACAAAATATTAAAAGATGTAGAGAAAGGGCTTTGGCGGGTTGGATCAAGACTCAACAACTATGGATGCCCACTGTGTGCCAGACACTGAGTTAGGTATTAGGAAGGCAGAGGGGAAAAAATTGAATTAGTCTCTGATTTCAAGGAGCTTGCACTTTGTTGGGGGGAAATGACAGGTACCCAGATGATTTCTGAAATATGTAAAGGTAAATAGGAAGTGAGTTTGATGGTGGGGACCATCATCTAGGAAGTGACACAAGTTGATCCTTGAAAGAAGTTGGGGATTCTGAAAAATAGAGGGGAGGAGACAGTACAGTCAGGACATGGAGAACGAATGGCTTGTTCAAGGGGAGCTTGGGAAGAGATGGAATACCACGGGTGATAATTATATATATTTACAAGATAGTTACATAGTTATTAACTACATAGATATATAACTATATAGACATTTAATTAGCTTCCACATTAGAAATAACCTGATTGAATGATCAACCAATCTTTGGTACATACCACAAATTTTTTATTTACTTCCCTTCCTATTAGACTATGATATCTTTATAAGAAGGGTCTATGTCATTTGTCATTTTTGAAACTATATGCTGACCAGAGTACACATGTAAATATATACTTATACATGCCACATCTGGGCAAGGCTTGATCTGTAAAGCAAACTCCTAGATGAGAATCTTTCTCTACAATAGCAGTTGGTCTTCTTATCTGCAATTTTATTTGCCCAGGATGAGAAGACACAATCACTATCTGTCAGAGAGCTGAATCAAAGTCTTACTGGTTACAAGTCCAGGCATCTATACGCTTTACCAAATTACCTCATTTTTGTATCTAGTAAGTTCTTAGTAAATATTTAATTGAATTAAAAAAAAGATAGTCAGTTTGGCTGAACTCCAGAGGGGAATAGAAGAGAGTAATATGTAATTAGCTTAGCCAGGTAGGTTGGAACATTTATGGAACATGGGCAAGAACCAGATAAGAGGAGAAAATGTGAGCTAGTTTGGGACTTGTACCAGTAGGAATTACTTGCTGCAAATATGACCACACACCTATTAAAATATTATAGGATTGGGGTAGCTAGCTAGGTGGCAGAGTGGATAAAGTGCCAGGCCTGGAGTCAGGAGGATTTGGGGCTCAAATCTGGCTTTAGACACTTCCTGGATAAATGACTGTGGACAAGTCACTTAACTGCAATTGCCTACCCCTTTCTGCTCTTCTATTTAGAATTGAAACTAGGATAGAAGATAAGGATGTATGATTTTATATCTATATCTCTATATATCTATATATCTCCTCCTATATCCAGGCCTGATGCTTTATCCACTGTGCTACATAACTGTTCATGTGTGTGTGTGTGTGTGTGTGTGTGTGTGTGTGTGTGTGTGTGTGTGTGTGTGTGTGTGTGTGTGTATAAACATAGATCTAGAGTTGGAGGTAACCTAAGAATTCATCTAGTTCTATTTTCTCATTTTATAGATGGAAGGAGGAATAAAGGAAACTAAAGCCTAGGAAGTTAAGTGACTAGCTCAAGGTCAATCAGGTAGTATCAGAAGTAGGATTTGAACCCAGGGCCTCTGACTCCAGAGCCAGTGGTCTTTCGCTATACTGCACTGGCTCAATTTATAGACTTCAACTAGGGGCTACATATATTTACTTCAGATATCTTTCCCAATCTGTTTCTATTCCGCTCATTTTAAAGACATTATTTTGCATCCTGCAAAATCTCTTCATAAAGTCAAATTAATCAACTTTATCTCTACTGATGTCTCCTGTCTTATTGATGAAAAATGTTTCTCCTTTTCATCAATGAGACAAATTTATTATTCATTTTTCCTCATTCTCTTTTGTTTTTAAAAAAGGAAATAGGTTCTGATCAAGGACACATGTAATACCCAATGAAATTGTGCCTCGGCTACGGGAAGGGGAGGAAGGAAATAATATAATTTTTGTAACCAAGGAATAATGTTCTAAATTGACTAAACAAATTAACTTAAATTAAAAATAAATAAATAAGAAGAGCACCTAAAAATTGTTCATTATGTTATTTGGTGTGAGGTATGGATCCAAACCTATTTTTCTGGGGAGCCCTATAGCTAACCTGGGTTTAGTAGCAACTTTCCAAAATTGGATCCCCTAGTGTTTTTTTTTTTAATTCTTACTTTCTGTATTAGGAATAACTTTAGGACAGATAGCAAGGTCTAGACCATTTGGGGTTAAATGACTAGCCCAGGGTCACCCAGCTAGGAAGTGTCTGAGGACACATTTGAACCTAGAACCTCCTGTCTCCATGCCTGGTTCTCTATTCAGTGAACCTCCAACCAGTCCTCCACTCAATATTTTCTTAAAGAGTGGGCTTATTAAATGCAAATCTTTTATATCCATTGGCTGCATCTTACAACCTTCAGCTACTACTTGAGAAGGTTCCCAAAGACAACCTTCTAACAAGTGGCTCAGAGAGAGAACTTCCCTGGCTGGCATGGAACAAGCTGCTTCTTGCCTGTGCCCATCCCTCGTGCATGGGATGATCTTCCACTGGAAACGGTTTCTTTTCGTGGGTCTGAGAGGAGCTTGGTGCTTTGCTGGAAGCACACATTCTAGCACTGCTCTGAGCTCTCTTTCTCCTGAAATACGCTTGCCAGGAAAAACAGAATGAGCCTCAAAACGGAGAGGTTCGCGCAGAAGCACTTTGTAGCCTTAAGAACAACATCTGCCCTCTAGCCACAAATCCCTCCGGAAAAAAGATCTCCCAGAACAATAAAGGCAGAGCCCCAGAGATGGATTTCAACTGCATCACTTTGCTCCATTTCAGGTAGCTCCACGGCAAGGAGGCAAAATATAGGTGCATGAGGCAGTTCTATAGAATCTCTGAATCTTAAGAGCTGGAAGAAACTTTAAATGTCACCCAGTCCTTCCCATATCACATGCATCTCCTAGCATAGCGCGGTTTGGCATGTGGGCCAACTGCTTCACGGCACGTAGGCTGGTGACTGCCATCATGCCCCCTAACCCCCACCCGCTCCTCCCACACCCAGCTCGCCGAAACAGCTGCCAGCCAGAACAAGAACCAGCCACCACTTTATGCCACCCCAAGAACCCATCTTTTCACTTATCACTCTCTCCCTTACAGCACAGTTATTCATGTAACATTAGCACATGCATGTAGAATACTTCTGTATCTCTAGAGTTCAGCACAGAGTGGGTATTAAAATAGGTGGGCAAGAATATCAAGAATAGCGATGATAAATAAAACTGACAAAAGATGCTTAGCCTTACCAGATAATAAAACCTATTATAACAGCATTGATTATAATAACAAACTGGAAATGAACAGAATAGAGAAAAAGAGAAATAGGACCTGATGAATATAAAAATGGATGTTTGATAATCCCACTTTAAAAAAATATGGGGAATAGAATTTAATAAAAATTGCTAGGAAAACTAGGATGATTTTATAGGGGGAAAAAAGGGTTTGGATCTAAACTTCATACCAAAAACATACATTTAAAATTTATTTTTTAAAAAGCTTTTCTTTATTTTCAATCTTAGAATCAATATTAAGTATCATTTCCAAGGCAGAAGAGCAATTAAGGGGTAGGCAACTGGGGTAAAGTGACTTGCCCAGGGTGATATGGCTAGAAAGTACCCCAGACCAGATTTGAACCTAAGATCTCCTGCCTCTAAGCCTGGCTCTCTCTCCAAGGAGCTATCTAGAAACCCCTCATAATGAACTCTTTAAGTAATCTAAAAACTTATCTAAACAAAAAAGTAGAAAAAAAGAATATAGGTAGCTTACGAAGAAATGAGATGTTTTAAATCAATAAGAGGAATCGGTGGAGATAAAGTAGATGAATTCGACTCTCCAAAAACTTTGCACTATGCAAAACATTATCCCCAAAATTAGAAGAAAAGAAACAGATTGGATAAAGGACCAAATATATCAAAGGTTTGACATTCAAAATATAAAAGAAACTGACATATTCCTGTAAGAGTAATAATATATACTCCTAAGCATGCAAACTGCTAATGACCACATGAAAAGATTCTTAAACTCTCTAATAGTTAGAAAAATGGAAATAAAGACAACCTAAAAATACTACCTCATATTTACTGGAATAATATTTATTGAAACAGTAAGATTTACTGGAATAGTAAAAATATTTTAAAGATTATAAAATTCAATACTGACAGGACTCTTGGGGAAATAGTATGTTAAACTGTTGGTATGACGATGGTATTTACCTAATGCAAACATTTGGGGAAGCAGAATGGTAATATGTAACAATCAGTTACATATTATTTATTATATATTATATATATATATATAATATATATTATATATGACCACTCCAAAGTGGTCATACCTTTCGAGATCCAAAAATTCTACTGCTAAGAATCTATTCAGAAATTCTAAAAGGAAAAAAGAGAGACTTCTTTCTTCCAAACTACTCATAGTTGCTCTATTTGTCATAATATCAACTGGAAATAACCTATACCACATGCCTAAAAATTGGAGAAAAACTGAATTAATTATGGTTTATTATGTATTATCATTATGGACTCAAAAGAAGTGATATGAGGAAGAAGGAAAGGGGTTATATGAGAAAATGGGTTAAAGAATGAGCAGAACCAGATCAGTACACTCACTGTACACAGTACACAACACTATTTAAAAAACAACAGCAAAAATCATAAACTAAAAACCCTCCAACCAACAAGAAAAGAATGAAGATCTCAAAGAGGACAGAGCTTCTAGTAGAAGTGGAATCAAAGTGCTTTCTTTGCTTGTTGGTTGGATGTGAATTCTTCAGTCTCTAGGTTAAAGACTAGGGTCTTTGGGCTAAGATCTTATCCCCTGCTTGGTATACTTGTTTGATTGTCTCTGTAGATGGTTGTTGCATTTACAAAGGTCAGAGAACTAGTCTTGAAGCCAAGGAGACTTGGGTTCACATATTACCCCTAACACTGGTTGAATAAACTTGAAAAAGTGACCATCTCTCAGGACCCTAGACAATTCTTCACAGAGGAGGTGCTGACCACTTGGAAGACTTTTCATTCATTTGGCTCCTTAAGACATATGAAATGATGGATTTCTTAAAGTCTTCACTCTAAGATGTTCGGCTGAGCTTGAGAGTTTTTTTTTGCCTTTCTCTGTATCTCCAGCACAGTCCTTAGCTTATAGTAGGTGCTTTAAAAATTCACTAATCTAGTCCCTATCTTCTATTACATTTAGAATTAAAAGTAAAATTTAAAACCTCACAAAACAACATCCCAGAAAAGATTCCTCCTTTTAGGAAAGACAGGTAACTTCCTCCTACTTGGTCTCTTTTTTGATTCCTAGCTAGAAATTATCTTGCAGTCTCAAGTATTCGACCAGGAGAGAGTGTGTTGATGACCCTGGGGAGTCTGGAGAAGTAGGGGCTTCCTGTATTCCCAAACCAGTCAATACTCAGTCTAACTGTCCTGGCTGAAATGGGTTGGTTAACTGCTCTCCCCAGGGTATATGACTCTCCTTCCCAATGACCTACCAACTTGGGCTTAATATACTTAAATCATAAGCCCAGAGCAAAAATACAGCCAAACATGAAAGCTTCCCAGGCCAAAACCCTTCCAAGGGCACAGACGAGGCAGCTAGGATGACCATGAACACGGCTCCCTCCAGGGGCTGTGATCCTCAATGAAGCAACAGAAACCCAGGCTAGAGACTCCTTTAATTTTATTTTTTTGGCTAGTTTTAAAACAATCAAGTCAATTTAGCACGGTCTGCTCCGGTGTTTTGAAATCTTTGAAAGAGATATTGTGCTGATATGTGTGGGAGTAGGAGGGGAAGGGGACCTTTATTTATACTGTAAAGAGCGCCATCTGACCCCTCCTGAAGGAGGCCTCCCCCTGATGAACTTGCAGGGGTATGAAGCATGCTTTTGCCGCCGCTGTCTTAGACTGAGACTAATACAATCCAGCTGGGAAGGAGAAGCCTTGACCTGCCCCTCCTGCCAGGGAGGTTTCAATTTTACAAAGCTGAGCAGTCTTGGGGACAGTGCGCCATGTGCATTCTTCTTATGCCCTTTTGCTGATTAGCCCCAGCCTTTTGATGACCCTATGCAGGGTCACGGTGGATTTCTCAACGTTCCCCTGCCTTGGGGAGGAGGGGAGGGGGCAGTGCCATGCTTTCTTTTGCAAGATTCCAGGAAGTCTGTCATCTCCTCTGATCCTTGGCAGCATGGTGGGGTAGCAGTCCTAACCTGGGTGTAGGTAATTGGAATTTCAGAACAATCTTGCAATAGGACCTTTGAAGTCCTTTCCTAAATCTGGTCTCAGTATCCCTGAAGGAACAACAGAGAAGTTACACCAGGTGATTATGATCTTTGAGGTCCCTTCCAACTTTAATCTGGGGGCAGGTAGGTGGCTCAGTTGATCAAGAGTCAGACCTAGAGATGAGAGGTCCTGGGTTCAAATTTGACCTCAGACACGTCCTAGCTGTGTGACCCTGGGCAAGTCACTTGACTCCCACTGCCCAGCCCTTACCACTCTTTTGCCTTGGAACCAAACACAATATTGATTTTAAGACAGAAAAAAAGTCTATCAGCCTCACTGACAAAACAATCTTCCTTCTCTCCAACTGCCCTTCAACAAACATTTGGCAAGCACCTGCATGATACAGAACTCTGAGCTGGACTGATGGGATAGATGTATAGAGAGGAAGACAAAGGTCCTGCGTTCAAGAAGTTAATGGCCAAGAAGGGAGATATGACACACATATATGGAAAAAACCCCATAATTCAAAAATAACTAAAATGTAAATTAATAATTTTGCCACAAAGGTCTGTATGAAGGGGATAGACTGGAGAAAGAAGATAGGCTGGAAACAAATAACCATTAAGACTAGAGGGCTCTGGGGGGAATAATTGTTAATGATCACAGGTAATATGATCATAGACTTAGGTCTGGAAGGAACCTTTTATGTCATTTAATACATTCTTCTCATTTTACAGATAAGGGGACTGACCTCAAGAGAGTAGAAGTAACTTACTCTAAGGTTACTAAGATAGCAAAGTCAGGATTTGAAGCCAGGTCTCTGATTCTCTGATTGGGGTAGCTAGGAGGCATAGTGGATAGAGTGCTGGGTCTGGAATCAGGAAGTTTCACTTTATGGAGTTCAAATCTTGCCTCAAACACTAGCTGTGTAAATCAGGGCAAGTCACTTAACTCAGTTTGCCTCAGTTTCTTCATCTGTAAAATGAGCTGGAAAAGAAATGGCAAACCACTTCATACCAGTGCCAAGAAAACTCCAAATGGAATTATAAAAGACAACATTTTTTCACAAAGAATTGGACACTGAAACTAAACAAGAACTGAACTGAACTCTATTTCCAAGTTCCTCGAGCAGCATATACCTCCAGTATACCTCCACCTTCTTAGAACAGAAGATAGAAATAGCCCCAGCTAAGAGCACTGATATTCACCACAAAAATGTCATTTTGGACAATCTACAAGAGGGGTGAAAAAACCACTACCTCCAATTGATCCAACACAGTTCTACATGGGAAATATCCCATACGATAATCCTTCAGCAGGCTAAGCTCCCCTGAAGGAAGTCAGTGTTCCTCCATGTTCAAGTCAATAGCCATCAATCCA
Organism: Monodelphis domestica; assembly: GCF_027887165.1. NCBI lineage: Eukaryota > Metazoa > Chordata > Mammalia > Didelphimorphia > Didelphidae > Monodelphis > Monodelphis domestica. The sequence goes on from NC_077227.1 coordinate 507,335,369, forward strand.
CCAGCTGCCTTGCCATGCTCCTCTCCCAAATTTATCCCCTGAAGATCACCTGTCTGGCAAGAGTCTCCCTGTACTAAGTGAGGCTGGTTCTTGGATTTGGGATATGCAGGTCTTCTCCCTGCCCATACCTGAAGCCTGTCCAGCATGGAAGGGTCTGTCAGAACATGTGCACCAAAGACAATGACTTTGAGAACCCAGTCTTTTCTGCACAAGGGAACCTCAGATTGTTATAACAATCATGCCTCTTCAGAAAAGGACATGTATAGTAATTCTGCATCTTTTCTAGGTCTCTTAGCTAGTTGGAGAGAGAAGTCAGAACCAGAACCCAGATCCCTTGATTCCTGATCCATGGCTCTTTCCAATAAGCAGTGAATGCCCTCATTTCAGCACTAATACCATGAAGACACTGGTTCATCATGGAAGAATTCTAGGTCTAGGAAAACTGGCTTCAGGTCAGGGTGAATGTTGGTAAATGTTTAACAAAGGGATCTCCAAAAATGCATACGTAACACACTTTCAAGTTTAATCTGAACTATTAACATTTTCTTCACTGCCTTCTTAAGTCTAGATGATCAACAAAAAAATCCAAGTAATCATTCTGACAATTTGAGATGTAAATGCTTGTTTCTAAAAATTTAATAATTGTGCAGGAGAATACCCCTAGTCTTAGTCTCAGTTCTGCCACTAACTAGGTTACAAATTCATTGGCGAGCTATTTCTCCTCTTTGGGGCTCAATATCCTTATCTGTAAGTTGAGGGAGTTGGACTAAAATGATTTCGCAGGTTCCTTCTAGCGTCTGACATTGTATGTTTTAATGATCCTTCCAACTCTGAAATTCTGTCTCCTCGTTTAAACTCAATCATCTACATTCCATCCTATCAATCTGCACAAACCAAAGCAAACAGGTAACCTTAAGGTTTCGCCATGCTGTAATGGAAAAAAAAATAAGGAACTCAGCATACTTCCTCAAAACAGAAACAAAAATATGTTCCCCTGCTACCGCAAGACCAGAGACAAAACTAATCTCAGCTGAATGAGCCTAACAACAGAGAATGGGATATTTCCTATTCTGAATAAGCAGCACAAACTCTTAAATCTATGCAATTTTGCTTTTTGGATAGGCTATGATATGGGATGTCTACCCAATTAATGATAAGGTGACAGGGAAGCTGAGCATCGAATTCCAAAAGTCTAAAATAAATTAGACCCTCAAGTTGAACCTCTCCCAAGGGAAGAATTCCTTATGGATCTCTTGTTCTCCCATATAATCCTTTGGTAAAATTCACGCCTGCATTTCTGAACCCAAATTTTCCTTTAGAATAGACTAGTAGAGCTTAAAGATTAGAAAAGTCCACCTACCAAATACAGCAGCCATGAGAGCCTTAGGCTACAGTTTAGACTGTTGTGCAATTGTGTTGGGCAGCCTGTCTTTTGGACAACAAAAACCTGTGGTTGGAGCAACAATGATCCAAGCATTGGCTTGCCCGCCTTGTCCACATGCCTGCCTGAAATTCTGGAAAGGAAGCTGGGCAGCCACTGCAAGCAAAGAGCAAACAAACAAAAAGCCCTTGGCATTCCTGACACGCTGGTGCAATTAACAGAGAGGGAAATCTTGCTGTGTGATGAGATTTGGGGCCAGTTTTTTCCCTCTCTTGAGTCTCAGTTTCCTTTTCTGTAAACCAGAGGGTTGGACTAGCTGATTCCTAAGGGCTCCTCTACTTCTTCAAGTTTATGAATCTAGGTACTGCCTGCCTAGGTACTGTCTAGGGAGACATGAGCATCAGACTTCAATAAATAGAAGAAAAGAATTAAAAAACCCAAACCTCAGACTAGAGGCAGTGTCTAAAGGGAAGGGATTAGTGTCTAGCAGATCACTGATTACCTTGAGGCTGGGGAGGTTATTCAGTGAGACTGATAAAGATCACATTTAAGTGGGAAGATTCTTGGAGAATTTTTCTAAGGTTCACCAAGGTGTGACTGTTATTCTCAAGAACTACTTTAAGACTTTAAAAAATCTTTTCGAGGGGAGCTCATTTCTCCCGCCACCCCCTTTCCAATAAAACTTTAGAAGCAGAACAAATCACTTTGCTGAAAGTGTGCAAATTATTTATCCTGTAACTTTGCCTGGGACCCATTTTAGGTTTTTCTCTGAGCCAGGCCCCAAGATGTGCATCTATACACAGTCCTTCTAATAAATACCTCTGAGCCTGGAGCAATGTTTTTCTCTTGCTCTGAACCCCTTAATTATCCTTTTCAATTACTGAGCAGAAGGGCATATTGCCCTAGAGGGCTTAGAACATGCTGCTCTTGCTTTTATTATTATTATTTTTTAATCACTAGGGAATTATCATGGTGGGAATGTGGACCCTGATTCAGGCACTGCATTTTCTTGCTTTTTGAAATTAATAGAGAATATCTCCCTTACCACAAAGTGGTGGGAGAAGTGGCTCACTCATTAAATTTATATTACATATATGAGTGTGTGCATTTTAAGCAAGCTAAAGATGCACAACAAATTTCTTTGAAAACATGAACCAGACACTCTGTCCTCTTGGATTCTAATTTGTATTATATTTGTAGATTACTCTATTACAAAAATAAATAATATGGAAATAAGATTTGAGTGATACATGTATAATCCAGTGAAATTGCTTGTCAACTCTGGGGACGGGGCACAACACAAATCATGTAACCTTGGAAAATGTTTAAAAAGAAAATAAAATTTAAAAGAAAAAATAAGAATTAAAAAAAATTGTGCCTGTTTATTTGTCTTATCCCTAATGCTAGACGAGGAGCTTTGTTAGAGCGGGACCCAGGGTCTATTTACCCCCCACAATGCCTTGCACGGAATAGGCAAGAACTTAACAAATCAACTTTTAACATTGTTGTACTCAGAATTATGTACCAAATGCCATCAAAATAACCTTCCTTTAACCCTATGCCTGTCGTTGGGCTGGCATGCGGGTTGTAGGATGGGGACCAGATCTGTGATTTCATTGATAAAGGGAACTCTAGGAAGAAGAAATGCTAGTCATGCTGGCTAGGACCCCCTGTGATAGGGGGCACATGATAGATACAGCACTGGGCTGCATGGAGGAAGACCAGAGTCTGATCCTGCCTTTGATGCTTACTAGCTAAGGGACCAGAGGGGGAAGCCACAATTTGCCTCAGTTTCCTCAGCTGCAAAATGGGGATAACAAAATCACCTTCATAACAAGGTTGTTGTGAGTGTCAAATGAGAAGATATTCCCTTAGCACTATTCCTGGCACATAGCAGATACTATATAAATGCTTGTTCCCTTCCCTTTCTGCCCCCTGACAGCATTATACTCATAAGTTAAGGGACTTCTCCAGGGTCACACAGTCACTAAATGTCAGATGTGGCCCTTAAACCCCAGTGTTCCTGGCATAGGGTTGGCTCTCTGGTCACTAGGCACAAAGTAGATGCTAAATAAATATAAATAAATAAATAAAATTAAATAAATAAAACTATTGATTGATTGGTTTTGTGTCTCAGATCTGAAAGCGATAGGTGAGTGTTAATTACATGTGCTCTACCTACTTCTCTAACTATATTGACATATTTAGAGTTGGAAAGGACTTTAAAACTACTGAGTCTATGGGGCAGCTGGGTGGCTCAGGGGGACAGAGAGTCAGGCCTTGAGTGGGGAGGTCCTCCTGGGTTCAAATATGACAGACAGACAGACGCTTCCTAGCTGTGTGACCCTAGGTAAGTCAGTCACTTAACTCCAATTGGTTACCACTCTTCTGCCTCAGAACTTGTACTTAATATCAGTTTTAAGACAGAAAGTAAGAAATATGTATTTATACATAGTCCTACTTTCTGTCATATATATGCACTCTTACTTCCTATCTTAGAATTGACATATAAACACATACATATAATATGTAATATATAATATATAATGTAACATATATAATATAATAACAGGATCAAACTAGTTAAATAAAATTTATTCATAAAATTTTATTAAAAACTATAAAAGGATCAAAATAAAAATTATTTATAAAATAAAAGGATAGTTTGATCCTTTTATTTATATATTTATACATATACAAAAACAAATATATAATATATTAATAATAAAATAAAAATATTAAATAATAATCAATATATAAAATACAAATATATTTATAAATTTTTATAAATTTTTATATTAAATTATTAATATATTAAATTTATATTTTATATTTATATAAAATATATTAAATTTATAAATATTTATAAAAGGATCAAACTAGTTTTATATACATATGCCCTTATTTATTTTATAAATATTTATAAATAATGAGACTGAGACTTATAGGGAATACGTAACCTGCTTGAGACAGGGCTCTTTTTGCCCTATCAGGCTGCTAGATGGAAGACCTAGGTTCTAATACATCTCAATTACTTGCTGTGTAATCCTAAACAACTTGCTTAATCTCTGGGCCTATGTTGATGCTAGTGCCTTCTCTCTTAAGATAATCTCCAATTTATTCTGTTTCTTCTTTTTTTTTTTTTTTAAAATTTAGAATATTTTCCCATCATTCCATGATTCATGACTTTTCCCACCCCTCTTCCTTGCCCCATCCCAGAGCCAACAAGTAATTCCACTGGGTTATACAAGTATCATTGTTTAAAACCTATTATTCTGTTTCTTGTTCGTAGGTTGTCTTTCCTTTAGAAGGTATGGTTTCACCTCCATGATTATATTTGATCCATACAAACAGTCCAACAAACCAGATACATTTATAAATACCAGGTCCTGGTCCAAATGGACAGGTCCTTCCTCTTAGTCATGGACTCCCCAAACCCAGTCTTTTATCTGCTTTCAGAGATAGCGGAGGGTTGGAAAGAGAGTTGGCTCCTTAGACAGACAGAGCTCCTCTCCATTAGGACAGCGGTTCCCCTATCCAGATGGCATCAGACATTTACACGTTTCTGTGGTCCTTGTTGCTGACAGATGTTGTTGGGTGGTGGGAGGAGGAAGATGACTTTGTTACTCAGACTCACACTTCTCCCTTTCTGCTCTGAGAACACCTAACATTGTCGGAAAATGTTGGGGCTAGAAAGAAGTTTAGGAATCATTTAGGTGCCCTCCCTATACAGATGAGTAAACTGAGGTCCCGAAGACAGCCAGGCAGTGACTTTCCCAGTAACATAAGCAAGTTAAGTAGCAGAGGTTTCCTGACTCATGGTTTAATGTTTACTTGTCCTTCCCTCCTTCCCTCCTTCCCTCCTTCCCTCCTTCCTTCCTTCCTTCCTTCCTTCCTTCCTTCCTTCCTTCCTTCCTTCCTTCCTTCCTTCTTCCCTTCCTTCCCTTCCTTTCCTTCCTTTCCTTCCTTCCTTCCTTCCTTTCCTTCCTTTCCTTCCTTCCTTCCCTTCCTTCCTTCCTTCCTTCCTTCCTTCCTTCCTTCCTTCCTTCCTTCCTTCCTTCCTTCCTTCCTTCCCTCCCTTTCCTTCCTTCCTTCCTTCCTTCCTTCCTTCCTTCCTTCCTTCCTTCCTTCCTTCCTTCCTTCCTTCCTTCCTTCCTTCCTTCCTTCCTTCCTTCCTTCCTTCCCATATATTCTTCTTCCTTCCTTCCCATATATTTTGTCTCAGTATCCCTTCTAAGACTGAAGAACAATAAGGGCTAGGCAATTGAGGTTAAATGACTTGCTCAGGGTCATATAGCTAGGAAGTGTCTGAGAGCAAATTTGAACCCAAGTCTTCCTGACTCTTGATGCTCTATTGTGCTACCTGATTGTTCCCTTTAATGTTCTTTCTACCACTCTGTGCCACTTTTTAATCTATACTATCTATACTATATGAATACTATCATCCACCAGAGTCCTGGTCCTATGGCAGCAAGAGGTTAAATAAAGAATACAAAAGCACAACTCAAGTCCCTATGTCTATTCTGTACAACTCTGTAACAAGTGGCAACTATGGAGCACAGTGGATGGTGCACTGAATGTTGACTCAGAAGTCCTGAGTTCAAATTTGATCTTGGACATTTACCAGGGGCAAGTAACTGAATTGTAGTCTGTCTCAGTTTACTCATCTGTAAAATGAAAAATAATACTAGCACCTACCATGAAGAGAGCTATAAAGCGATTTGCTATATAAATGCTGACTGCAAAAATAATTCTTTTAAAAAATTATTATATTTCCTAATTCTTTTATTAGGGCAGCTAGGTGACACAGTGGGTAGAGCACTGGGACTGGAAGCCAGAAAGACTTGAGTTCAAATCCAGCCTTAGACACTTATTATCTGTGTGACAATTGGGCAAGTCACTTCACCCTGTTTGCCAATTTAGTTTCTGAGAGGCCTCCCCTTCTTGGAGGAGGCTGCCGTGGGTTGAGCCCTTGCTTAATTCAACACCAAGCCCTCTGGCTGAGGGCGTTAACCCCCTGTGTGGGTTGAACCCGAGACTGGAACAACATTTAGGGTGATAAGCTAGACTTCTTACTCTACCCCTCTTTCACATTTTTTCTACTTTCACTCTTTTTCTCCTTTTGTAAATAAATATGCTAAAAAGTCATTTTGACTTCAGCTGTATTAATTTTTAAAATCGGTGGACCACATTCTCTTATATTTAGTTCCAAACCATTAATCCATACATTTGCAAAATGAACTGGAGAAGAAAATGGCAAATCACTCTAGCATCTCTGCCGAGAAAACCTCAAATGGGGTCACGAAGAGCTGGACATGATTGAAACAGAATTCTCTTATTTTTATAGATAAGGAAATGGCAGGTAAGAAAAGGTATTATACCAAGATCACAGCCAATTAGAGGCAGAATCAGAATGAAAATGTAGGTTTCCTGCCTTTCTGTCCAGGGCCCTTTCACTACATTGCCCCCAGTAGCTCCTTCTATTCATTGACTGTGGAAACTTTGCCTGAGTTTTTCCTGTTAGCGGAGTTTCTGTCCTGGTGGCCAATCTGTGAATATTCTTGTGTCTCCAGCTCCTCCTTTCCACTACAGGCTATCTTGGATAAGTCCAGAAAGGCAGAGGCCCAGCTATTTAACAAGGGTACCACTATGTATGAAGGTTTCCTCCTAAGTTCTCTGTTAGTTAAAATTCACCGTATCCAATCACCTCTTTGTAGTGATTTCAGGGTTACAAAGCACTTTCCTCGTGACACCCCTTTGAGGTGGGTAGTACAGATACCACTATGCCTGTTTTATAAAAGAAGGTAACAAGGATAAACTGTGACTCGCCACCATTACTCAATGGCACTCAGAACTTAAATCCAAGGTCTGTCCTAGTTCTAAGTCTTATATTCTTTCTACTACCCCACACTCTTCTCATATCAAAAAAGAAACTTATTTGACTTCTTTGCTATGAAAGTCCTTAATTCAAAGACAGATATCCAAAGGAACTTATACTTTCAGCTTATACTTTTACAGCTCTAGGATTTCCTCTTGTTAATGAAAATTTCCTTTTTGTTAGTAAAGGTGAGAGGGGAAAAATATGTATGGGGGAAGATTTCCCAACAGAGAATATAAGAAAATGTTTCCCAAACTCTCTACTTTTCCACATCTGCTTTTGCGTGTCTCAAGAGAACCCCCCCCAAAACTTTTTTTTCTCTTCTAGCATTAACCGGGCAAAGAGTTTGGCTTTTAAATGATCTCTTAGGGATTATTCTTAACTTAGTTCCCCATTTGCTGCCCCCACCCCAACACTCTCTCTCTCTCTCTCCCCCTCTCCCTCTCCCTCTCCCTCTCCCTCTCCCTCTCCCTCTCCCTCTCTCCCTCTCCCTCTCCCTCTCCCTCTCCCTCTCCCTCTCCCTCTCCCTCTCCCTCTCCCTCTCCCTCTCCCTCTCCCTCTCTCTCTCTCTCTCTCTCTCTCTCTCTCTCTCTCTCTCTCTCTCTCTCTCTCTCTCTCTCTCTCTCTCTCTCTCCCTTACCCCCCTTCTCTCTCCCCAGCTGTTTCTGTCTATCATCCCAAGCTTTCTTGGATGGGGGAATGACCAAATCATACTGTCACAGTTAGGAAGGGGCCCACCCTCTCTCTAGACAAAGGGATAAAGCTCTGAAGCCAAATTCTACAAACAACTATAAAAGTCTACTTACACATGGAACCTGCTGCGAGATGCTCAAGGAGACACAAACGTAAAGAAGCATAGATGTTGTGAGGAGAGATAGATTATTTCCTAGTGAGTGAATTAGGGAAAGTTCCATGGAAGAAGTGCCATTTGAGCTGGGTCTTGAAGGCTGGAAAGGGTTTCAACAAGCAGTCATGGTGAGAGAGAGATAGAAGGGGCATTCCAGGAGAGGATTTGGAATGAATAAAGGCATGGAGATGGGAAATCCGAGGGCCTATGAAAGGTGTAATAAATCATTTCCTTTGGTTGGAGTGTGGAGTGACTTGTAGGATCAGCCACTGGGAGATTGTAGAGGGCCTTGATTGTCCTCATACATAGTAGGAATGGACACAACTGCCCTAAGCTTAGGAGTGGGGGGCGGGGGGGGGGGGGAAGAGATCAGTAGGAAGCTTAACCAAGTATTCTGAGAAGACCAAGGAAAGGCAAGATTCAGAAGAGGAAAACCTAACCCAAATCTACTCAGAGAAATTGCTAGACCACAACAGAAAGTCAGCATGATGCTGAGTTTGGTGCTTGCCTCCTAGGGAAAAGCCTAAGAGAGAGGCAGCTCGCCACTGGTCTCAAGAGGAAAACTGAGATTTGCTGCTCTCCTAGGAAACAGGGAGAGGATTCCATTTGACTCTTGTATAATAGAAGGAACAATGGCTGGATCTGACATGGGGGTTCATAATTTAGGATCTGTGAACTTAAAAAGATTCTGTGAAGGGTCCAAAGGTTTCACCAGAGAGCCAGAAGTTCATTATGCAAAAATCAGAAGACCTACGTTTAAGTTTTCATTTTGAGAGAACTTGGGTAAGTCATTTAACCAAATTTTGGCTTTCTGTTACAAAAAATAGATGAGAAGTCTTGCATTACTGGACTGTGAGGATTGAAATAAGTAATGTCATAGACTGCCATGATAGGGAAGGGCCTTCATAATCCTCTAGATGAAGTCCAGAGAAGTGATTTGCTAAAAGTTCCATAGCTGCTTAGCAACAGGACCAAGACTAGATCCTAGGTCTTTTGACTTCTAGTGGAGATAGGCTAGATTTGGAAGTCAGGCAGACCTATGTTCAGACACTTGCAAGTTGTCCAACAATGGGCAAATCACCGAAATTTCTCTGAGCCTCAATTTCCTCATCTGTAGGATAACAGTACTTCTCAGGACTGTTGTGATGACCAAATAAGATAACTTTGCAAACTTCAAGGCAATATATAAATGGCAGCTATTGTTATTAATAGTCATTCTTATTACAATCTGCTCCAGAAGAACAGGCACTGAGAGACTAAACATACCTTGATATAACTTTAACTTGGTACTATCTCTGAAGCCTTTCAGCTTCCAAGGCAGGGACAACACTCTAAATGCCACAGTCCTGAAGCAAAACAGATCTCCATTAGACCTTCCTCTCTTCCCTGCCCTGAGGGATTGGTTTGCAGAGATATTTGTGCCTGTGTAGATGTTTCCAGCCCCACAACCACAACCACAACTGGGCTTGCCCTTATTTGTCAACCAAAATGGCAGTGGAGGAAACAGGAGCATGTATGTGTATATGTGTGTATGTACACACATACACACAGGAATGCATATACATATATACACACACAAATGCATGCATGCATGCACACAAACACACATGCATCCCTGTATAACACTTTTAAGGATTGCAAAGCATTTCCCCACAATTCATGAAGGTAGCTCTCAATTACCCAATTTTATAAATGAGGAAACTGAGGCTCAGAGGAGGTGAGAGGATTTTTCCAGGGAGTGAATTAGTTAGCTAAATAGTAAGGTCAGAGTCAGGGTTTACACTCAGATTCTTTAACTCCAAATCTAGTAATCTTTCCAATTCATCATACTGTCTTGAGATAGGCACCATTAAAGCTAAATAATCCATTAGGGTTAAAACTAGATATAGCTTTCAGGGGTCAGCATCTCGTCTGGGACTGTTCCCTGCATACTTCATAGAAAGAGATTTTGCTGGTCCTCTTAGTTTGAGTCACGAGGGACTAAAAAGTGATAACTGTGAAAAAAAAACCATCCAAATAAACCTGTTCACCCATTTTGGCTCTCTCTAGAGATACATGCATATATAACACTGAATTCTCATATGGTCTCTTTCCTCTCTCTCTGTCTATATACATATCCAAAGACATCTCTAAGTATATATGCCTCCTCCTCTTTCTCCTCTCACTTTCCTTCCCTCCCTCTATATTCTTTGCCGTACGCCCCCAAACATAAAGGCAAAGGAGAAACACCACCCTGGCTTTTGATGCTTTGGCTTTTGTTCCTTGGACTAGTTTATATTCTTAGGAGGAAAGGCTCTCGCCAAACACTGCTACCATACTAGCAAATACGCTGTAATGAAGGAGGGATGTTAATGACCGTAACTAGCTTGTCCAGAGAAGACTGCCTTGTAGGTCTGGGGAAGAGAGGTCAGGAGACCTGGGGACCCACGCTAGCACTGCCATCAGCTCCCTAGGGGCTCTGGGGCAGTCCTTGTTAGGTACTGGTTCTGTTTCCTCATCTTTAGAGCAGGGGCCGGGGGAAGGAGTGAGGGACTTGATCTCTAATGTCCCTTCCACCATGACCACCTATCTTCTAAATTCCCTCTTACTTCTAACATCCAGAGAATCTTTGCCTCTAATGGCACAGCAAAGGGAAAACATACCTTCCAGCTTTATAAATGTGGCTTGATTTCCCCTCTCAACCAGAATTCCAATCCTTCTCCCTCCCCTGCCTTCTTCCTCACTTCCTTTATTTCTATTTTTTTCCCTTTTAAAACATAAGCTCAACATCTCCCATTCTGAAAAGGGAATAGTTTGAGAGTTTATTTATCCTCTGGAACAACTTAAAAAAAAGTTAATATGAAGCACATGTGCATGGTTTCTAAGAGTTCTGTGTTTAAAAAAAAAATACTTAGGGAGGAATATATCCAGGCTTACAAAATGCCTGGGTTGTGTCAATAGCAGTTTATAGCCATTAGCATTAAGTCTGAACATAGTTAATTGGGACACAGTGCAGCTGCTGCAGCAGCACAGGGGGATGCTTGGCCCACACTTCCTGATACAGTCAGAGCTGTATAAAATCACCTGAAAAGTTCCCATGGTCCATGGAGGAAACAGAGTAGAAAACTTCCCTGATTCTACAAGGGGGCCATGGGGCCAGACCTTACTTATCTTGGGACAGCTGCTTTCTGGAGCAACCTGTTTTACCTTTCTTCTTATTAATTTTTTTTTTAACTGTACCAATGAGTCAAGGCGGGAAAAGGAATATTTAATAGACTTAGGAAAGAAGGAAGGAAGGGGGATGGGAGAAAAAGAAGTTAAGAGAAGAATGGAGCACTGGAAAACAGAATTGGCCTGGGTATTCTTCTCTGCTCCAACAGAGGAGGGAGCGAGGTGACATAGTAGATGGAGAGCTGGATAAAGGAGACAGAGAGAACTGAGTTCAAACATGGCCCCAGATACTTGCAATGTGACCCTGCGCGAGTTACTTGTTTGCCTCAGTTTCCTCAACTGAAAAAGGGGGTTAACAAGAGCATCTACCCTCCAGGGTTGTTGTGAGAATTAAGCGAGATAATATTTGTAACTTGTATTTGTATTATTATCACAGGGTAAATCTGAGCAAGTGACTTATCTTTGTTACACCTCAGTTTCTTTATTTGTAAAGCTTTAAAATCTCTCTGGTCCTCTTCCACTCGAGAGAATTCCATGATTTTTCTGCTTCAGAGATTGGTAGACTGTCAGGAGCAGGGAGAAAGAGATTGTAGCTTTTCCTATTTCATGGTTCTGCCCAGGGCTGGCTACAATTAAATTATTGGGTGCCTGAGGACACTAGATTTAGCTGCCTGGCTGGAGGCAAACCAAATGGGGCATTTCATCATCATACTGACCGTGCATCTGGTAGGTGTAAGGGGTCTGTCCTGTGGGTGGAGTGCCAAAACTTGAGCCATAGCTGAGGAATCCACTCTGGCCAGGAGAATGGTTCAAGCTGTCTTCTGTTTTGATACCTTTATCGGATGAGAAAGAAATACCTGAGGATAAGTGGTTAGGATGTTCCCTTCCCCACTCAGAATGAAGCTTTTGAAATTCTACAGGTCAGGAAGGGTTTATTATTGGCTTTCAACAAGATGGAATCTCCTCCCAGGAAGTATTATTATTTTACAAACTTTGATTCTATCCATGCTTATTAATGCTTTATGCCTTGCTCTAGGATTATGGGTAATTTATATTAAATGGCTTAATCTTCTTTTTATGAAGGCTGGAAGACATCAAGGATGCTGTCAAGGGCATGTACCCCCTTCAGTAGGAGATGGCATAGGTCACTCTTTAGCCCTTAGATTCTGTAATTCCCCTAACAAATATTTATCAAACATCTACAGTGTGGAATGGCCTGCAGGGGGGAATATTTTGGATGCATTGTGAATAGGACTCCCCCCTCCCCCCAAGAGTAAGGATTATTTTTAAACTGAGCTATCCACCTTCTCCCCATTGGACCCACTTGTGATCAAAGGCACCCATTCGCAAGACAGCTGGCTGAAAGAAAAGAGTCTAAGGTCCTAGTGAACCCTGACCTTGTCGACATCACATACTTAACATCACCACAGGATGGAGGATATTTATCGGCATACACAGGATGCTGAAGCAAAGACACCATCCAGAAGAAGCTACTAACCTGGCAAATAATAAAAAGGTCTGGCAATGCTATCACCTTTGGAGGACTGTCTTAAAATCTCACACCAGCACTATGAAAATGGTGAATGCCCTAAAGAAGCTTCTGCCACATAACACCGATGTTCCATCTCATTGCCCAGAAAAATGAGGCTACTTCTTTGTCTTGTGACAGTGTCTACACATCAGGGTGAGAATGCCAGAACATGGAAGGCCATAGAACACCAAGAATATTAACAAAGCTGTAATAGATAGCACTTACACAGTTCTTGAAGGTTTGCAAAGTGATGTATATGTGTATATAAATATATATGCTTGAATACACACAGATATGCATGCACATACAACCCTAGAAGGATCTTGTTTTATGTGAACAAGACCTTTTGGCTAAGTTGAAAATTTTGCCTAATAGTGAATCTCATTATTAATAGGTATTTCTTATACGAAAGTATCTAGGCACTTTATGACTTTTCTTACGCTTATCAGAATTCCTCTTGTATTTGGGGGCCTTTTAAAATAACTAAATAGCATTAATAAAACAAAGAGAAGCCCTGCCTTGATGCGAATGTGACTTGTTACAAGAGAAAACTTGAAACAAAGACTGATGCACAATGTAATGACACACACTAGCAATTCTCAAGAGTGAGAGTAAGGATGCCATGAGATTATATGCTGCTTGGAAAAATGGCTCAAATTTAGCACAAATTAAAATTTTTTATTTTACATATTATTCAGTCTTTATTTTTTTAATTGCCAATTGCATTTAATTGAATCTGCATGTGTTGAGTTGATGTAAAAAGAGGTCCTACTGTAATCTCGTTTGATCCTTAGATCAAGAAATCTTTGAGGTAGGTGCTTTTATTGCCCCCATTTTACGAATTGAGTAAACTGAAGATAACAGAGTTTAACGCAGCTTGTCTAGTGTTATTTTGATAGTGAACACCTGAGGCAAGATCTGAACAATGTTTATCCTGACTTCAAATCTAGCAATCTATCCACTATGCCATCTAGCTGTCCACAAACCTAGAAAAAATTATCTGGTTCAAGACCTCCTAACTGTGGGGCTCATGAACTTTATAAAAGACATTTTGATAATTATATTTCAACATAATTATTTTCCTTGTAACTCTGTGCATTTTATACATTTAAAAATATTATTCTGAGAAGGGACTCAAACTTTATGAGACTGTCAAAGGTGTCCCTGATGCACAAACAAATTGGCTAAGAATATGATCTAGTGTATTCTTCTTACTTTATATAGATAGGAAACTAAGGCCCAGGGAGGAGACAAAATGCCCAAGCAATGAAGGAATTGGTACTAAAACACAGGTCTCCTAAGTCCCAAGGTAAAAGACTCTTCTCATTGTACAATGCTGCTGCAAAAGATCTACTTATCTACTTTGGATCAGTTACCTTTTGGTCAGAATCAGTGGTACATGATTTGGAAGGTTCTGTGTGAAGCTAAAAGGCTTCAAGGTCTGGGTCCTGTGTTCTGTCCATGTTCTAGCCAAGGCAGAACTAAGTACCACAATGGAAATAACTCTGACCAAGTCTAGGTCAGTTCCCTCTCCTGAAAGTCTTCGGAACATATCCTATTGTGTAAATGCTATGCAAAATCTCAATGCTGGACAGAAAAACTGTTTTATTGGCACAAACATTTGTAAAATCAAAATTAACAATAATAATCAAAATTGGGTCAGGAAGATGACTCTTTGTTACAAAAATGCCCCAATGAGACATGAATGTATCCCAACTAAAATCCTATCATCTACAGGTAGGATTCTTCAAGAATCTTCCCCAATTCCTCTTAATTCTAGTCCCTTTCTTCTTTTAGTTATTTCCCATTTATTCTGTATATAGCATGCTTTTTATTAAATTGTTTGCATGTTGCTTCCCCCATGAGACTGTAAGGTCCCTGAGGGCAGGGGCTGACTTTGCCTCTTTTGTATTCCCATTGCTTGGCATAGTGCCTGCAAATAGTAGGCACTCAAATGTTTTTTGGCTGATTGGATGAGAGCTTGGGGAAGTAGCCAGCCTCAATTTATCCCTACCCCAAACCCTCTTAGATAGTCTTCTCTTCTTAGGAGAATCATGTCTAGAAATTTTTCAACCCCTCAATGTATCAATGACTAAGTTAACAAAATAAGCTTTTAAATTACCTTGGTAGGAGACCAAAGAGCCTACTTTCTACCAAGGAAAAACAACCAAAAATAAGAATACAGATTCTCAGAAAATAATTCACTTCTGATTTTTGTGAGCCTCTAAATTATAACTATAGACATATATATGTATATATGTCTATAGAGAATGTAATATAGAGTTAATGTGAGATAAGAGATCATTGAACAGTAATTAGGACCCAGTTGATATTATTTCCCTACTCAACGACAAATTTGTAATGGACTCAACCCAGTTGCATGACTTCCTTAGTAGTGTTTAGCAGTTCATGCATAAAAGTAGAGAAGGCAGATAGCAGAAGTAAACCATAAACAATGCCAAACACTTGAGCAAGAGATTTAGTATTAGAGTAGTACATGGTATAAAATATAGATCTAATCTCATTTCTTGCTATACTGCTATCTAATATACTGCCTGTCTGCTTCCCATTCTTTTTTTCCTTTGGCTCTCTTATGATTTTTTTAAAAAGTGCTTCACTCACATTATTTTTTAAAAAGTATCACTATTATTACTCCCTCACTCCCCAAGTTTTTTACTTCTCTAATGTTCTGAGATCTTAAATTTCAAATACTAGTCTATTCGATGTCTTAGATTTAATTCTATTCTACTAACCGAATTTTCTATTTTCTGTCCACTATTGCCTTTTGTTTTAATAGCTACTATATATAATTTGAGATCCAGTGTTACAAGTCTTCCTCCTTTTTCACTGGCAAAATTCCCTTGATGCCTCTGTCTGTCTACTCTCTCTCTATTTTATTACTTAATTTTATTTGAAGCAGCTCATTGATAATTCAATTACTGCAATTAAATCTAAAAATGAATTTAGGTAATGGTTATTTTTTGAGGGTATCAAATACATCTCATCATGGATATTGGACAGTTCTGTAGTTCTTTAATTCTTCTTCTTTTATGTCTGTTAAAATTGATTTACAGTTGTCATTCTAAGTCTACATATTCCTAACAAACAAGAAGCACAAATATCTGATACATTTTGGTGTTGAATGAATAATATTTTCACTATCAATTTCTTCTGGATTTGTTCTCTATCAGTGTGTATAGACACATACACATGTGTATATAAATATATATCAATGCATATATACACATATTTCTCAGAATAATAATGATTTTATGGGTTTCTTTTTTATTCCACCATCTTGTTTGATCCATTTCTTTTTATGTTTGCCCTTGCATTTTAAAAAATATACTAATCTACTAACATAGAAGAAATAGATGGAATCCAAATGCAGATTGAAACATACCATTCTTCACTTTATTTCCTCCATGAATTTTTTCTCATATAAGCAACATGTGTCTTGTTTCACAATGATTTTATATATATATATATATATATGGAAGGGGGAAAATGGGACAGATTTTTTTGATATAGCTATGGTGAGAATGTGTTTCTCCTGAATAAACATAACTACTTATAATTTAATAAATATTTATAACAAAGAATATGTATTATGTTATATATTATGCTATGTGTAAAAATAAAAATGAATAGTAAACTCAAAAATATGCTACATATCAACTGTACATAAAGATACTTTAATATCTTCTTTGCCCACAGTTATTTCATTGATTTCTTAACCTGGACTACTGCAAAAAGCCTCCCATTTGGTTTCTCTACCTCAAGTTTCTCCCCTCTTAAATTCATCTCCTATACAGTTGTCAAAATGATTTTCCAAAAGCACAGGTCTAATCACGTTCCTCACCTCCTCAATAAGTTCAGTGATTCTATATTGCTTCAAAAATAAAATGTACACTCCTCCTCTATTTGGCATTTCAGGCTCTTCACACCCTGCCTTCCTCTAACCAGCACAATCTTCTTGCACATTATTTGGCTTGCCTGTGGTTCACACACACTACAAACCATTTCCTTTCTCTGTGCTTTGTGTTGGATGTCTCTCATGCCTGAAATGCACCTCTTAGTTACTCTTGTCTCTTCTAATCTATGTGTTTCTTCATGACTCAGTTCAAGCACCACTTTCTACACAAAACCCTTCCTGATTCCTCCAGATGCTAGTGTATTTTCTCTGAAAAATTGCTTTGCATTAATTAATACATGTTATTGATTTGTTCTTATTCTTGACTCAATGCTTTAACTAACACTAATATAATCATGTCAGATAATAGTAAATTTTCTTGTTTTATCCCTGTCCTAAGTGGGAAAGTCCTGTTGTGTCTCCATCACAAAGCTTTTAATTTAAAAGAAACATTTTTGTAATGTCGAGGAAAAATTCATCTATGCTTATGCTATTTAGTGACTTTAACATAAATGAAAATTCAATCTGAAAAAAGTAAATGATACCCAGAATGGGGCCGTGACTAATGTACAAAGTAGCACAATTAGAATTCAAATTCAGTGCCTCTGACTTTAGATTCAGAGCTCTTTCCAATGTGGGGATGAGACTAAAAGGGGAACCTCCTAATGAGAAGCTTCCTCTAAAGGGTTTTTCCATAAGGCCAGACGGATGTTTTAATCCCATCCAGCTTCCCCATTAGATGTCCAAGTCAAGGAATGGGCATTCACTGTTCATTGATGGAAGAGCCCTCCAGTGACTATCAAACAAATCCATCCCCCTCACCCATGTTCTCTCATTGGTATTTCATTTTTATAGAAGCTATTTCAACAGAGGATAAAGAAGGGAATTTAAATGTTCTTTATGAAGGACAAAGGAAGGATGATTCATAACAAAACCTAGTATTTGTCCAGACAACGTTAGAACCAGAGAATCTTAAAATAAGGAAGTTTAGAAGGCATCTAATCCAATCCCCACCCATTGCAGTAATTCACCCTCCACCCTCAACCATACTTGACAGATCATCTAGTTTCTGCTCAAACACTTATACTAATGAGACGCTTATTACTTTTTGTTTTAATTCTTACCTTCTGTCTTAGAATCTATACCAAGTATGAGTTCTAAGGCAGAAGAGTGGTAAGGACTAGACAGACAACAGATGTCAAATGATTTGTCCAGGGTCACGTAGCTAGGAAGTGTCTGAGGTCAAATTTGAACCCAGGATCTCCTGTTTCTATGCCTGGTTCTCTATCTATTGAATCTCTTAACTGCCTGAGTGAGC
Source organism: Monodelphis domestica (assembly GCF_027887165.1). Taxonomy (NCBI): domain Eukaryota; kingdom Metazoa; phylum Chordata; class Mammalia; order Didelphimorphia; family Didelphidae; genus Monodelphis; species Monodelphis domestica. Next base: position 507,353,387 of record NC_077227.1, read on the forward strand.
TCATTATTTCTTGAGGTAAAACTATAAAATAGAAAGAACACTGAAATAAAAGACAGGGGGCCTATGTTCAAATCCTAGGTTTTTCAGTTGTTTTGACTTTTTGTGACTCCATTTGGGATTTTCTTATGAAAGAAAATTACTAGAGCTGTTTGACAGCTTCTGTTTACTACTTACTAGCTATTTGGCTTTGGGCAAGTTAATTTATCTCAGTAGACCTCAGTTTGCTCATTTGCAAAATGCTAATAATAACTGTAACTAGTTAATTCATTGGGACTGATAAGGGTCAAATGAGGGAGTGTGCATGAATTATTTTTCAGAAGTAACGGGTTGCATAATAATACTATTTTAAATTATTAAATATTTAAACATTTGAGTTATTAAATTATTAATTTGTTTAGACCTCTGATTTAATTTGTCTGGGTCCTGGGTTCTTAACCTGAGGTTCATAAATATAGAAAATAATAGCTTGTTTACTATATATCAATATATTCTAAAATACTATATATTTATTTTATGCATTTAAAAATATCATTCTGAGAAAGGGTCTTTAGGATTCACCAGATTCCCAGAGGAGTCCATGATACGAAAAAGTTAAGAATATCTGGTCAAGGCAAATTCTAGTGAGGAAACTCTACCAAAAATTATTGGAAAATGCTTTATAACACAAGAATTGCCCAGGTAACTACTTCAAAACCCCATGGGCCACACAATGACTTAGAAAACCACAGATTAACATTATTTATGGTCTACTGTATTTTTCCTTGTTTTCCTAAATATTCCTCAATTATATTTGAATCTGATTTGGGTGACACTGAATGTTGTGGCCAGCAGATAGCATGTTGGACATCTTTGCTTTATAATTTATAGCCTAAGAGAAGGTTCTGAGACATTGAGAGATTAGTTGATTTGTCGAGGATCACATAGACAATATATGTAAGAGGCAAGTCTTCCTGACTCCAAGGCTTACTTCATCCATTACTCCATGATGCTTCTCCTATGTCAATCAATCAATAACCATTTATTAAGTGCCCACTATACACCAGGCACTCCCTTTCAGGATCACTGCCTTGTCAGGGTGGAGGGGTTTATGTACCTCAATGCAACTATGAGCTGTGCTGTGCAGAGCTACCCAAAACTGACAGGTCAGCGTGGAGAGTTCTATCAAAAGATGATCCACTGGAGAAGGAAATGACAAACCACTCCCATATCTTTGCCAAAAACAAAACAAAACCAAAAAACCCCCCAAAAAACAAAACCCTTCCAAGTAGGGTACCAAAGAATCCAATATGATTCAACAGCAACAACATACCAGGCACTGTGATAGGTGCTGAGGATACAAAGATGAAATTAAAAGAATCCTTGTCCTCAAAGAGTTGACAATCTACTGGGGAAGACAAAACATATCTTGTATAGATATATGTGAAATAAATTAAAGGAATTTTTTTGGGGGGGAGTCAGGGGTGGGAGTTAGGAGAGGAATCATCAACTGGGAAGGTTCACTAAAAGCTTCATGTAGAAGGTAATGCTTGAATTGAAGTTTATTTAGAAGAATCCACACCCCAAAGAGATAATAAGGAAAAAGACTCATGCAACAATATTTATAGCTGCACTCTTTGTGGTGGCAAAAAATTGGAAAATGAGGGGATGCCCTTCAATTGGGGAATGGCTGAACAAATGGTGGTATATGTTGGTGATGGAATACTATTGTGCTGTGTGGAGGAATTCCATGTGAACTAGAACAACCTCCAGGAAGTGATGCAGAGTGAAAGGAGCAGAACCAGGAGAACATTGTACACAGAGACTGATACACTGTGGTACAATTGAATGTAAGACTCCTCTACCAGCAACAATGTAATGACCCAGGACAGTCCCGAGGAACTTATGAGAAAGAACTGTGGGAACAGAAACACAGAAGAAAAACATGATCGATAATGTGACTCAAGGGGGATATGATCGGGGTTTTGAAGTTAAAAGATCACTTTATTGCAAATATGAATGACATGTAAATAGGTTTGAACAATGATACATATATAACCCAGAGGAACTGGTTGTCAGCTTTGGGAGGGGGGAGAGAAGAGGGATGGGAAAAGTAATGAATGATGTAACCATGGAAAAAAATTCTAAATAAATAAATTAATGAGAAAAAAAGAAGAAGAATTTGCATTCTCTTAGTGGCCATGCTCGCAATGCACATTTGTAAAGTCATAGCAACTCATATAATTATTAAAACTATAATCCTCACTTTTATATAGCATTAATTGTTTAAAAGTTCATATATTAAAACAAATCTATCCACACTTTTATAACTTTCAACCTGTTTAAAGTTGAAAAAACCTGTTGGTTTTTTGTACAATATCTTTTGGTATTAAATACATAATATTTGGTCTTTCTCTTATATGTGAGTTCTTCAAATATTAAAAAGCAACTATATATTTCTATTATTCCACTTCTCCACCCCAGTCTTTTCTTCTCAGGCTAACATTCCAGCTTCTTTCCTTGACATGGTTTCTAGGCTCCTCACTATCCTGGTTCCCCACCTCTGAACATGTGCCAGTTTGTCACTGTTACAACTAAAATGTAGCCCCTAGAACTGCATTCATCTTTACCTGCTGAACAAGATAGGGATCCCCTCAACAAAATCTCTGACAAGTTATGATCCATTCTCTTGTTAAATAACATATTCCAATGCTGTATCATATTACCTGCCTTTGTGGGGAGCTGTAAGAGGGAGGGGGAAAATAGAATGAGACATAGATTACTGGAAAATGTGTTTCTCTTGGATAAGCATATTTGTATAATTTATTACATATGTATAGCAAATCATAATGTTACATATAAAAATAAAAGGCAACTCAAAAATAAATAAATACATATCTTGTTCCAATGGAAAGAATGCTGGTCCTAGAATCTGAGAACCTGAGTTCAAATCCTATCTCCTTACTTGTGTGTGTATGACCCTAGTTTGAGTCTCTTGACTTCCTACAAGGCACAGTGTCCTCATCTATAAAATAAAGGAATTGGACTAGGGGGTCTTACACTTTTTTTCAAAGTGGAACCCTTTTGACAGTCTGATGAATCCTGCAGATCCTTTCTCAGAATTTTTTTAAAATTTCAAAATAGAAGGAAATATTAAACTTCAGGGTAGAGGTCAGTGAAAATAAAAATGGAATTTCCCCCTCTATTCAAATTAATTCCCTCCTCCCAAGAAATCTATTCATGGACTCCTTGGGAGGGTTCATAGAGCCCGGATTAAGAACTTCTGAACTGGATGGCCTCCAAGGGCTCTTTCAGCTCCACACTGCTGATCCAATAACTTGCAGTAACCAGAAACTCACTAATCAGAAAGGCCACCTGTCCATTGTTAGACATCTTTCATTGCTAGAAATCTCCTGTGCTCAAGTCCCAGTGATCCATCGATATATGTGAATATGTGGTTTTATGCACATTACCTCTAGCTTAAAAATATTTTTGTTAGTGGTGCTAACATTCTCCAACTGAACTCTTAACCTATTCTAATCCAGCCTCAATTATTATTTGCAAGTGTATGGACTTTCTAAAAGGCTCAGTGCTGTTGATAGACAGTGCAAGAACTTAGCACCAAATTAATTTCCACACAATGCTATGTTTTGTCTAGAAAAAGGACTAGTTTTATTTTTCTGTCTAAAACCCAAACTGCTACATTATTCTTGGTTGCAAGCCAAGTGGGGATAACTCATATGTGATTATGTGTATATGGGAGTGCATGTATAAGCATTTAATATTAAATTTTGTTTTCCTGAAAGAGGATAAAGAAAAGAAAAAAAGAACTGAGTAGCTATTATTTGAGATCTATGATGGGTCTATTAATAGCAAAAATAGTAATAGCAGACATTTATACAGCATGGTAAGGTTTGTGGACATGCTGCCTGCTCAAAAACTGTCAATAGCCCCCAGGTGCTTATGGGATATATTGCCTCAGGCTCAATTTGAACCATCCTTCCTTTGGGGTGAATACTATAGATACTATCATCTCCATTTTACAGATGAAGACATTGAACCTCAAAAATATTAAATGTCTTATTCTCAGACAACTATTAAGAGTCAGGGGAAAAATTGAATCTAGATTTCTTTTGACTATAATAGTCCTATTACACACCCTTTCTATGTGTGTTCCTTGAAGACTGCAAATGGCTCTCTTTTCACTTTCTCTCCACACACAGCTAACATCTTAGCTTAGGCCCTGATTATCTATCACTCCTCCTTCATCCATCATCCACACAGCTATAAAAATTGTCTTCCTGAGTCAGGTCTGGCCTGACCATATTATTCGCTTGCTCAGTAATCTTTAGTGGCCCGCTATTCCTTCTGGGATAGAACACAAATTCCTTGGTCCAAGATTTTCCACCCTGTACAACCCAGCTTCCTTATTTAATGTTTCTTTTGTTCGTGTAATGAGTCCTAGTCCAAATGAACTGGACAGCTATTGTCTAAACTTGACACCCATCCTTCATGTTTCTCCACTGATTCAAATCATCTGCCATTTCTAGAAGCAGTATCCCTTCAACATCATCTCCTCTGAATCTCTATCTTCCTTCAAGCTGCGGCTTATGTGCTACCTCATCTGTGAAGCCTTCCCTGATTCCCCCAGTTTCTCTTTCTTCTCTAATTAGCATGATTCATTAATTTGTGTACATGCAAACCAACTAGCTGAAGCAGCAAGGTGTCCTGGTGAAGAGGCAGAAGGCAGCTTGTGCTGGGCAAGTCAAATCATCACCAGCACCTTGACTCTCAGACCCTGACCCCAAGAGCCTTGGGAATGATTCTTCTGGCTCAGTGCTAGCAGTCAGCATCCAGGGCATCAACCTTTGTGGAAATGAAACTGGCAACAGTCTCTGCAGGAGTTATAGCCACATCATCAAAGAAGAGTAATGCCACCACAATCCTTGGCATTGTCAAATGGTTCCAGAATAGAAACTGAAATGATGTTATCAGTGTAAATGCCATAAAAGAAAAGGGAGTATCATAGACAGCTTGGTGATTCAGTATAAGACCTGAGTTCAAATACAGTCTCAGACACTTATTAGCTGTGTGACCCTGGGTAAGTCACTTAATCTGTTTGCCTCAATTTTTTCAACTGTAAAATGAGGATAAAAATAGCACACACCTCTCAGGGCCATTGTGAAGATTAAATGGTATAATATTTGTAAAGCACTTAACAGTGTCTAAACATAGTAAACACCATATAAATTAGTATTAGTAGTATTAGCATGTAGTAGTATTAGTATGTAGTAGTATTAGTATGTAGTAGTAGTAGTAGTAGTAGTAGTAGTAGTAGTAGTAGTAGTAGCAGCAGCAGCAGCAGTAGTAGTAGTAGCAGCGTAGTAATTGTATCCTAAGGACTATATTACTTTTCCATCTGACTTGCAGCTAAAATCCATTTTTGTAATCTCCTTCATTAGAATGTGAGTTTCTCAGGAGTAGGAATTGTCTTATTTTCTATTTGTATTCTCAGTGGTGAGCACATTAAGTACTTAATAAAATGTCATTTTTAGACTTAAATTCACGGATTCCTTCCTTCACATTAGTTACATCCCTGTTCCTTGACAGTAGGCTCTTTTTTTTTTCAATTTTAAACCCTCACCTTCTATCTTAAAATCAGTACTGTGCATCATTTCCAAGGCAGAAGAGTGGTAAGGGCTAGGCAGTAGGGTATAAGTGACTTGTCCAGGGTCATACAGCTAGGAAATGTCTCAGGCCAGAAGTGAACCCAAGACTTCCTGTCTTTAGGCTTGACTCTCAATCCACAGAGCTACCCAGCTGCCCAACAGTAGGTTCTTCTATCTGTGTTCTAGCTTTGCTGTAGTGCAGGTGTCTTGCTCATAGTAGCACCTTAATAAGTGTGAATCACAGTGATTTGAAAGGTCCTTGGCATGGTCTATGCATGGGTAGTACTGTTGCATGGAGAGGACCGGCATCTCTTTTCTAAAGATCCGAGTGTGGTATTCTAAAATTCAGAACCATTTCAAAGTTTTCTCTCTATTAAACCAGGGCCAAAAAAACTGTTATGTCAGAAGACTGATTAGAAACCTCCATCATTCTGAATCTCTTTGAAGCAGGAAATATTAGAGTAAAGGAAGTCATACTCTCAAGTTCTATTCCCAGCTTTGCCCCCACTTGCCAAATGACCTTGAGGAAGCCATTTCCTCCTATGGCCATGATGTTCCTCATTTATACATCAAGGTGTTTGGACTCCATGACACTGGCATACCTCCTACTCTGCTATTCTGTTTCCAGGGTCTTTTCGGTTGGCCACATCCAGTTCAGTTATTCTATGGCAGGCAGAACCTTTCAGCTCTCCTTTCTACGAGCCCTTCCAGCTCCTGATCATTATGGAGTAAGCTTCCATTAGGGATCAACATTCTAAGACATCTAATAGTTGGCACCTAAGACATTAAGTACAAAGCTACTGTGAGCAGGAAGAACACACAAACGTGAGTATTACTCACTGTAGGAAGGTATTCCGTAGGCTTGCGCTGGAGGAGGGTACGGTGAATAAGCGGTGGACTGCTGGATCCCTGCACTGTATTGAGTCTGTCCATACGTTGCCATGGTGGGGAGAGACTGGACAGATACTAGATGAGGATAATGTCTATAAAGGAAGAGAGAAGATTGTTTAACCCCCAATTGCCACGACCACAAATTTTCATTCCATTTTCTGACACCGGGAGTGAAATAAGCTCCATGCCTGGGATCCACATAGAGTCGAGTTGCTTCTTTTAACAGTAAGATAGTATAGTGCACTAGTTGAATGGCTGAAGCCATGTGTTGAAATGATATTTTCTGCTTGAGTAAGTGAGTACGTTTACCAATGAGGCATCTCAAATTGTATTTGAACATTTTCCTTATATTGTGTTTGCTTATAATTGCTTATTCCCAGATCAGCTGGGCAGAACAAGACATTAGATCCAGGTGGATTCAAGGACTGGATTTGTCACTTAGAGCTCTTGTTTAAACACTTTCTTCTAAGCCTCAGTTTTCTCATCTGTAAAATAGGGATTATGTCATATTCATTACTTAACTCATGATTAAAAAAACAACAACCCAAGAAACCCTTACTTTCTGCCTTAGAATTGATGCTAAGTATTGGTTTCAAAGTAGAAGAGACAAAAAGGGCTAGGTAACTGAGGTTAGGTGACTTGCTCAGGGTCACACAGCCAGGAAGTATCTGAAGCTATATTTTAACCCAGGACCTCTCATCTCCAGGCTTAGTTCTCTATCCACTGAGCCACCTAGCTGCCCCTTAATTTGGGAATTTTTAAGAACAAAATGTGATTTTAAGAACAAAGGTAAAGAGTTTTAACCATAAAGCACTGCATGTTGACAGGATTTGCAGTTGGACAGGACTTTAGAGTAATCTTGTCCACACCCCACAGCTCAAACAACCAACCACCAAGTGTCTAGTAAGCACTTTTTGGGTACCAGGAACTGTGCTAGGTCCTGAGGAAACAAAGACGATATGTACACAGAGCAGGGGCAGGGAGAGGGATTAGCCCTGTGATTTCATTGATATAAGCAACTTCTGGGTAGGAAAAGTTCTTCACTAAGGCTGCCCTCTTTGTAACTTACATTCTTAAACACAGAGAAGTTAAGTAATAATGATGAAAATGACAATAATAATAATGATAAGTCCTAATATTTATGGAGTACTTTAAAGTTTGCAATGCCTTGTTTTGGGTCATACAGCCAGGATGTATCAGAAATAGGACTTGAACTCATGGCTTATTGGCTTCAAAGTTAGTTGTACTGCCTCTTTCCTATGTCTATCTATGTATATCCAAGAACAACTTATATCTACATATCTAAATACAGATAAAATATATCATATAGCGATGTATATTTATACACTGACAAACATATTAAGACAATATAGTCATATCTGCATTCTACTTAAATACACATGTAGATACACATTCATATGAAAAGTGCACTGTGCGTGCATGGGCACGCATGTACTTTGCTTGTTACTTTTACTTACTATTTTCACTCCTCAGTCCTTTGCAATTTGGCTTCTGACTTCATCAAACTAAAAATTGTCCCCTCTCCACTCTTGCCAAGTTACCAACGATCTCTTTGTTCCCTTTTTAAAAAACTAAATTTTTACTGTTAATTTTTGTTTTTATATTGTTGAAGTTTCTCTAGCATCCCTGTGCCCCATCTTTGTCCACAGAACCGTCTCCTCTAATAGAGACAATTATTTTCCAGTGAATTTTATTCCAGTGTCTTTTAAGGGACAGATCTGATGGGTTTCCCTCTCAGTTCTCATGTAAATTATCAATCTATCTGTTATATTTGGCATTGCTGACTGCTTTCTCCTCCTGAATCCTCTCTCCTGTGTTTTTTAAAATATGAATTTCTTTTGGTTCACCTCCTACATGGCTAACTGTTCCTTCTTAGTCCCCTTTGCTGGCTCATCATCCACGTCATAGTGGATGGTCCCAAATGCTCTGCCCTAGGTCCTCTTCTACCTCTATACTCTCTTGTAACTCCATCATTTCATGTAGGTTTAACTACCACTTCTATACGGATAACTTATATATCTCTATTTCCATGTACTGACCCAGTCTCTTCCCCGAGTTAAAGCCTTGTATCATATGTTGCCTTTTGGACATTTCAGTGTGAATATCCCTGAGACACCTCAGATTCTCATGCCCAAAACAGAACTCGTTTATGTTCTTCCCCAAACCCTTCTTTCTCAAACTTCACTCTTTCTGTTGAAAGCATTCTGTTCCTTGCACTCTCTCATATTCATAATCTTAGTATTATTCTTGACTCATTGCTGTCCCACACCTCACATATCCAATCACTTGCCAAATCTTGCCATCTCTACCTCTGTAACACTTTGCACAGCTGATTCACAGTGTCTAGTCGTAATTTAAATCTTCATCATCTCCAATTAAATTTATTGCAATTGACTCCTAATTGGGTGTCCCACTACTCTAATCCATCCTACACACTGATGCCCAAAGAATTTTCTTTATGTGGAGGTTTGACCCTATGACTCCCCCATTTTATCAATTCCAACAGTTTCCTATTGACTATAGGATGATTTACAAACTTCTGTTTAATTAAAAAAAAAAAGCCCAACAACCCTTAGCTCCCATCTTAGAATCAATACTGTGTATCGATTCCAAGGTAGAAGAGCAGTAAGGACTAGGCAATGGGGGTGAAGGCACTTACCCAGGGTCACACAGATAGGGAGGGTCTGAGACCACATTTGAACCCAGGATCTCCTGTGTTTAGGTCTGTGTCTCTATCCACTGAGACCATTAAGTATTAATTCTAAGACAGAAGAGTGATAAGGGATAGGGTAATATAGCTAGGAAGTATCTGAGGCCAGATTTGAACCCAGGATCTGGTTCTCAATCCACTGAGCCACCTAGCTACTCTCTCTGTTTAGTTTATTAAACACACCGTAGTCTGGTTCAACCTATCTTTCCAACCCCATTGGATATTACATCTCTTGACCCTTTGTGCTGAAGAAAGAGGACATCTTGGCTATCCATGATCTTCTGTCTTTCAATGCTTTGCCTTTGCCCTACTTCTCCTACCTTCCTGGAGTGTATTTCCTCCTTACCTCTGCCTCATAGAGTTAGTCTTCCTTTTAAAACACAGCTCAGCACTATCTTCTGTAGAAAATCTTGTCTGATCCTCCTAAAATTTAACTATTTGATATTTTTTTCATTTTCAATTTCTGCTGTCTCTATTTCTATAGTCCATTAGAATGCAGGCTCCTTAAGAGCAGGGGTTGTTTCCTTCTCTGAACTCTTACCTTTAGAACCTAGCACAGTACCGTACACATAGTAGGTGCTTAATAAAATTTTGTTGATTTACAAAATAAATACAAGATAATTTTTTTAGGGGAGGGGATCAGTAGCTGGGGGAATTGGGAAAGGTTTAATTTGGGAGAAATGGCTTTTCCTAGGTCATATAGGTAATAAGTAACTTCTGACATCAAGCTCAGCATGTTTTCTAGTATACCATAATGGAAAAAAAAAAGGATTGGTTCTAAAGTGTTGTAATCAATAGCTCTGCCAATAATTCTCTTCATGATTTTATGTAAGTCATGGCTCACTTTAAGGTCTCAGTTTGCTTTGCTGTAAAATGGGGGTGAAGTGGGGCTGCAAATGAGGATTCCCAGTCTCTTCTAATGCTCTTTAAGTCTCTCATCTCTGTATCTTAAACCCAAAAATAATTGGCAGTAGGATCTTTTAAAATACATGATAATGTGTGCATGTGAGTATAAACATATATATGTATGGTCTAATAACCAAAAATTGATACAACAAAGACCCAAAGCTTTCAAGACTCTAAAACTTTTTACTAAATTGGCAATCAGATATTTTACTTTTTGTTTTTAAATCCTTACTTTCTGTTTTAGAATCAATGTTATCTAACAGTTATAAAGCAGAAGAGCAGGCAAATGGGAGTAAGTGACTTGCCCAACACACAGCTAGGAAATGTCTGAGGCCAAATTTGAACCCAAGACCTCCTCGCTCTGGGCCTGGTGCTCTCTATCCCCTGAGCCACTTAGCTGCTAATGGTCAGGTTTTTAAAAGAAAAAAAACAACTATTAAACACTAAATCCGTTCTTTTCAAAGAAATTATCCACTGGAGCAAGGAATGGGACATATTCAATCTACAAACATTTCTAAAGTGCCTACTATGTACCAGGGATTGTGTTCAACACATTCATTAGCCACAAGTATAAAGCTGTCAACTTAGACATTAGGTTGCTTCCAAATTGAACCAATCCTACTCACCGTGAGAAGAGTGGAGGAACGATTTCTAAAGCTTGTTTGAAGTTGCCTGGGGAAAGGAGAAAAAGGGAGACGGAGGAGAAATTTGATTAAAGTGGCTATCACCATCAATAATATATATCATGCTAGCAAACTTATACTTCAGTTTCACATGCTGACTCACTCGTGAAGAGAAACCTAGAAAGATGCTAAAAGGGGACTCCTCTATTTTTTTTTAAAAGCTAGTTTGGAGAAAAGCACTCAAAGGCCCTGTTTTCTGCATTGTCTTGACTCTGCTTGCAAGTCTCTGGCTGTTAAGACAATAGTGAAAATTCAGATGAATTTCAATTATAATCCTACACAAGACGCCCAAATCTATCTCACAGAGAAAACTTCAATCCTACCTTGGAGTGAGGCAAGGACCTTTCTAGAGCTGTGGAAGGTCATGGTTGTCTTTCCCAATTGAGTTGAAGTCAGTCCTTCATTTAAACATTTATTATTCAATTAAACTTTCAAAAAAATGTGTCTGCTAGCTATCAGGTACCATAATAGGTGCTCAAGATACCAAAACAAAACAAAAACCACAAAGCAATTTCTATACCCAAGGAATGTCTTTTTAAAAATTTTATTTAAAAAATCCAACAACAACAAAACCAAAAACTCACCTTCTGTCTTAAAATTAGTATTGTGTGTTAGTTCCATGGCAGAAGTGTTAAGGGCTAGACAATGGGGGTTAAGTGACTTGCCCAGGGTCACACAGCTAGGAAGTGGCTGAGGCCAGAGAGTTTTGCCTTTTACTGAGGGGAAGCAACATGTACACAAATAATAAATACAAAATACATACAAGATAAACTCAAAGTAATCTGGGAGGCAGTCAAAATGGAGAATCAGGGAAGCCCTGTCTGGGAGGAACAAGCATTTCCAAGACAGAAAGATAATAAAGGGCAGTGTTTGTAAGGCAGAACGTTACTAAAGGCATGGTGGACAGTCTGTGCAGAAGGAGAGAAGGAGGAAGTAAGAGTAGTTGTATGAAGGATATCAAACAGGTCAATTAGGCTGGTATGAAGAATCTGCGAGGGGCATATAGGGGTCATCAGCCTGAAAAGAGAGGTAGAAGCTAGACTATGAAGAACTTTAGTTGGAAAATTGAGGCCTCTGTATTTTATACCAAGACAAGAGGGAGCCACTGGAGCTTCTTGAGTAGAGGAGTGACAAGATCAGACTGATGTTTTAGAAATATCATTGGCAGTTATATGGAGAATGTGGGGAGAAACTGGAGACAAGGAGAACAAATGAGGAGGCTATTGTAAGAGTTCAGGAGAGGAATGATAAAAACTTGAATTGAGGTTACAATAGTTGAGTGGTGGACATAGATATAGAGATTTGGGGAAGGTGGAACAGAGAAGACTTGGGGGGGAAGTGAGAGGGAGAAAGTGGGAGAGGAGGAAGGGAAGAAGGGGTGGAGAGAGATGGCAGGAAGAGAGAAGGAGAGGGAGGGAGAGAGATGAGACAGAGAGAGAGAGAGAGAGAGAGAGACAGAGACAGAGACAGAGACAGAAAGACAGACACAAAGAGACAGAGAAGACTGAGGAAGTATCTGCATAGATACGATAATTATACCCAAAGGAGATGAGTTCACTAACTGTAAGGAGGAAAGGAGAAAGCCAAGGGTTTTCTTCTATTTTGTGGACATAGTTCCATAAGAGAAATTCACAAAATAGTCTATAAGCCTTTAGTAAGTATCAATGATGTGCTGGGCACTGGGCTATACACTGGGAATACCAAAACAGGCAAAAGACAGTAAACCAAGACAGCAAACAACTATGTACAAACAAGTCATATACAGGATAAAAAGGAGATAATTAAAAGAGAGGACATGCTGGAATTAAGAGGGGTTGGGGAAGGCTTCTTGTAGGAGCTGGGATTTTTGCTGGGACTTGAAAAGGAAGCCAGGGAAGTCAGTGTTCAGAGTGGAGGAGGGAGACTGTTCTAGGTCTGGAGAATAATTGGAGTTGAGAGATGTCTTATTCATGTTAATAGTCGGGGGCTGGTGTCACTGGACCAAAGAATACATGCCAGGGAGTAAAGTGTAAGAAGACTAGTAAAGAGTCCAAGCCCCTTGTTGTCAATTATCTTACTCTTACTCCTACTACACCTACACACCTACACCCCCACACCCACCCCACCTCCCTCTATAATTTATCTATCATAAATATTGCAGTTCTCTACACTTGACATCCTGCCCTTCAGAAGGAACTTTCTCCCCCTCAGGCTTTGAATACTACATTCTATCTCCCGGTATAGCTCATTTTATTTTGTATTGTAGGAATAATATAGGGGAACGGGGAGGTATCACCCTATTCTCAGATTAGGGATTTGTAACCTAAGGTCTGTGAATAGATTTCAGGAGAGTCTGTGAACTCAGGAAAAATACTTTAATTTCTTTTGTAGTCCTATACATTTTATTTTATGTACTTAAACACATAATTTCAAAAGGCAAGATCATAGACTTCACTAGAGTGCCAAAGGGTATGTGTCATGAAAAAGGGCAAGAACCCCATTCCAGATTATGAACATCATATGGGCAAGGATTACAGCTTGATTCTATTTTTTTCCAGGTCAGATTTGAAGAGCCCCAAGGGAAGCTAGGAGTCTGACGTGAGGAGGGAGAGTATTCCAGGAATCAGTCTATATCCACCTTCAATGAGTTCCCTTGGCCTCATAGTCTATTCCTTATGATGTCCTTCCCTAGAACTACAGAATGAAGTCTCATTACGATGCCCCATATGAAAAAAGAACTCAGTAATACATAGCTTGGTAAATTCAAACATTTTGAACATGTTTTATTTAATGAAATATGCAAATCTGTATAAAATGTAACTATATGGAAATATTCCTATGGGCTCTGGTTAACTTGTCATTCCATAAATTTGGATTGAATACTTTCCCACCAACTAATATGGGTGATATATATATATATATACATATATATATATATATATATACATACACGAGTTTCACCACTTCTGGTTTCTTTTCCCTCTTAATCTTCTCTCAGTCTTGTTGGAAAATTGTGTCTCCTGCCTGCTATTATCCCATATATATGAATATATGCCTTTGTAAAAGTGCAATTCCCCTCCTTTGTCATTCCCCCCAAAACCTAGGAAAGGTTATATGAGGGAGACATGGTACAGAAAAACTCTCCCCCGCTCCCGGAAGCGTCAAAATGAAATCATTTTGGGTGGGTTTAAAAGAAGTTTCAATCTTTTTGTTTCAGTTTTCACATTCCCTCTTCACTCCCAACCTTCCCAGCCCAAACTCCAGGAACACTAAACTTGACAAAAGACTTAATAACTGCTAAAGAGACACATCTATTTACTCCTTTCCTCAGAACCACCTTCTAGGGGTAAGGCAACTGGGATTAAGTGATTTTCCAAGGGGTCACATATTAGAAAGTGTCTGAGACCACATCTGAATGCAGGTCCTCCCAACTCCAGGCGTAGCACCCTAACTACCAATCCATTTAGCTTCCCCTTTTCTATTGATTTATGAAATTTCAAATTCTAATATTTTATTTTTTTCTTGATTGGCAGTAGGGGAGACATCAAATAGTGTGGCTAAATTGTAGATTTTGTCTTTTAGGATGCCCGAAAGTTGTTTTTTCATTCCTGAGTCTGGTATAGGAGCAGTGACTGGCATGCAGCACTACAGACGCCTGAATTCTTACCCAGATCTTGTGGTGGATTCTCTCAGAAGAGTCTTGCCTAAGCCATTAAAATCTCTGCATCTCAATTTCCAAGGCTCACATTCTTCTCCTCTCATAGGGGGATTAGTAAACTAATTATTGGAAAAGTGGGCCAAAAGTGGCCACCTAGAATGTGATAACTAATCTAGGTACTGGAGATGGCTTCTTGTAAACATGGAAAGGAATTACATTAATTCTGATTCAATTAATTTTATTGTAAGAAGCTTTTTTGTTCTACCCTCCCAAATGCAAGAATACCACAAACCCATCACCTCTTCTCTGCAGAGAACAGGAATATTCATGGCCAGGGACAGTGATTCACTGAAGAAAAGAGGAATTTAGCATATGATAATAAGTAACAATAAATATCTCACCTTTTATAGAGTACTTAAAGGTTTACAAAGTATATATTTTTTGTAACAATCTTGTGAGGTGAAGACACTGAGGCTTGCCATACCACTAGTTCAATCTAAGGTCTGGCTAACTCAGGTCCCAACATCTTCTACACCCACCCATTTCATCAGTGGAAAAAGCAATGAATCTAAAGTCCTAATACATGGGTTCTCTGCTCCTTACTGGTTAGTTTTGCCACTTCATTCCTTTTGTGATACTGGGTAAGTAACTTAATTTCTCTTAATCTCAGGTTAGAGAAATCATATCTATAAAATGGGAGTTGGATCTAAGGTCCCCTCCCACTCTAAATCTATGATTCTCTTCCTTATATCACATTACAGGCAAAAAGGCAGAATAGGAAAAAGTTCTGATCCTGTTAGTCAGTCCTAGTTTTATTCAGTCCTAGGACCCATCCTAGGTCAGCTTCTTCCATCAATTAACTGTGTGATTTTGAGCAAGTCATTTCATCTTTGGGTTCATGTTCTTGAAGTGTAAAATTGGATCTCATATGGTTATTATCAGATATGACAGTTCATATTTGGGTATCTTGAATACAGATGCAAGATATTATTTTTAATGAAAGGGTTAATTACAACATATTTATTTAAATTTTTATTTTTCATATGATTATGATATTAATGGATACTCTTTTTCTCTTCCCTGAAGAAGTGAAGACTATGAGTGTAGAATACTACATATAGTAAGACATGGTGGATGTGTGGATTAGTTTTTCTGAATTAATCTTTTCCCCTCTTTATTTGTCACAAAGGATGACTCTTTGCAGAGAAGAGTAGGGCAAGATATATTCAGAAATGATGGTGATAAAAAACCAAAAGGTTGCAATGAAATTAAAAAAGATAAAATAACATAAAACACTAAGTATTAGTAGGGGCTCCTTTTAGTTTAAGCATAATTTCCTTCAGAGGAGATCAGAGTACAGGTGTTCAGTGAACGAGAGCCCCAGACCTGGAGACTGGAGGTTCTGGATTCAATTGGGCAAATAACTTAATTCCAATTGTATATCTCTTACCATTCTTGTGCCTTGGAACAGCCACTTAGTATAGATTCTAAGACAGAAGGTAAGGGTTTTTAAAAAAAGGATCAGGAATTCTCTTCTAATACAAGCATTACAAAGCTCCCTACCCAAACACCCCAGAAGCAACTTTAGCTTGGCAGAGAGTGTGGCAGACCTCTTTCTGTATATAGTACATAGTGTCCAGCACACAGTAGGTACTCAGGACAATCCTTACTAAAGGAATGAATGAATACAGGATGCAAGGCAAAGGGGGGAAATAGGTCAGCCAACAGTGGCTTAATTTGGCACTTAGTGAGCACGCTGAAGTATAGAATTTCTCCTGCAGATTCAGTGGAGCTTAGCTCCAGTCTAACAAAGCACTGAAAGAAACTAGTTTATGTAATAGGATATTACAAGACTTGCCATTTCTGAATTTAGTAGCGACTTTTCCCATTCTCCTTCTCAGGGATCCTTTACAGATTCTAGCTCCTAAGACGTTCTTTCTTTAATGCAATGGGAAAAGGATATATTTCCTACTCTATAAAATGAGGGGGTTAACTAAATAATCTCTCAAGTGGCTTCAAGTTGTCACTCTGAATTCAACAGTTCCTTTTGTCTTTAACTGGCTCATTTGGATGGACCTCCTCATCAGGTAGAGGTCATTATGATTTTATTGAAAGCAAAGTCTTCAAGGTAGTTTCTCCTTTTATATGGTCAAGAGTGGCTGAATTATACCTGGATGTTCTAAAATTTGAAACCAAAAGAATTTTAGAGATGGAAGGGACTTTGGCATTTAGAATATATGAGCTGGAGTGATCTTAGGGATGATCCAATTCAAGTCCTTTATTTCATGGATCAGGAATCTAAGACCCAGAGAAGTTTAGTAAATTGTCTTAAGCAGAATATCAAGCACATTGTGGGGGCAACACTCCCAGGGAATCTGAATGAGATTAAAATACAAACAGGAAATATTTGTCAAAGTAAGTAAATATATAATGGGCCATAGAGATTGTTAATTCTAAGTCAATATGTATGCCCTCCTGAATTCTTATGCACAGTTTATTCCTCTAGATCTTTTTGAGATAGACACGACTAGTCTAAGGGTTTAACACAACATTTTGACTAATTGAGACTAGAAACTCATCTAGAAGAAAAAGAGAAGGAAGAGAGGAATCTGGGACAGCTTCTGATGTGCATATCTGGAAACTATTGCTGCTTTTTTTCTGAAGGCTAATGCTCATTACAAAAGTATTGTGTGATTTATAGCCCTCTGAAAGGAATGGACAAGACTTGGCAACTAAATGGATATGGCAGAAGCAAAAGAATCAGATGCAATGAACTCATAAAAATTTTGGAGCTAGCAATAATACTAGTCCCCCTCTCTCATTTTTCTAAATGGGGAACTTATACCCAGAAATATGGACAGATTTGCCAAAGGTCACACTGCTAGTGAGCAGAGGCAGGACTAGATTCCAGATCTCCAAGTTCTCAATCTGATCCTCCTTCAATTACAAACTGGTGTCGCCCATTTCTAGCGAGCTAGCAACCAATATGTTAAATATATTTTTTGCCATTATCTCTGATACTCACTCCCTGTGTTTGTTTCACTCAGGAGAGAGAAAGCCCAACATAATCTTTAACCTGCTTGCACATAATCAATGCAACTCTGTTTCTAAATAATTTACAGGGAATTTTTTTGACCACATCCATGAATCCTAGGGAGCCTACAATACTTCCCCCTACCAAGCTCTCTAGAGCAAAATCAAGAAGCCAGTGTTCTTTTTTCAGGAAAGTTATTCAACATTCTTGTCCTATTGCCTTCACAAATCAAGATTCAGCTTTTTTGCTACCCACAATGATGAGGGCTTTATAAAAAAGGTTTAACCCCATTACAACCTCCCTGTCCTTTGCCACTAATCAATTCTATTGCTGTTTGGCCATGTCTGATGTTTGATGATCCTATTTGGGGTTTTCTTGGCAAAGATTCTAGAATGGTTTGTCATTCCCTTTCCAACTCATTTACAGATGAGAAAGCTGAGGCAAACAGGATTAAGTGATTTGCCTAGCTACTAAGTATTTAAGGCCAAATTTGAACTCTGTGCCACCTGGCTGCCACTCAATCAACTCTATAATGTTGTACAAGTTACTTTCCTGTTCTGGGCTTTAATTTCCCCTTTTATAAAATGAAAACATTGGACAGAGGTGTTTGTCACTTTGTTTTTGTTATGGGCCTCTTTGCCAGTTTGATGAAGCCTATAGATCTCTACCCAAAATGTTGTTAAATGCATTGAGTGCTATATATAAAATCATAAAGAAAACCAATTATACAGTTATCAAAACATTAAAAAACCAAAGTCATGCTCCCCATAGACTAGAACACTGGGCTAGATGATTCCCAAGGTTTTTGCCAGCTCTAGCTCTCAATATTCTATGTTCTTAAGGTTTCTTCCCACTTTAACATTTTGTGTTTTATGGGCCATAAAACCTGACTTTGCTGAGGTCTCAATTTCCTTAAAAATGCATTTCTAATGATTTGATATCTGACAGCAAATGTGGATTGAAAATGTCGGTTTCCCCCTCATGCTGGCCCTTCCAGCCAACCTTGTTTTGTGGCATTCACATTCTGTAAGCTGTCATCAAACCCAGTTAACTATGGTGAAATAAGAGGGTTTTCAAAACACCTACAGTAAATAGTCCTCACAAGGGGTTAAAATCAGTGGTTAAACATAATAGCTTAATGCCTCTTACTAACTTCTCTTCTAGCAGGAAGGCTGACAGATCCCAAGCAGAGCAAACAATAGCTGGAATTGTACTAGCAAGAACTAGTTCCTCTGCATCATTTGCCAATAATTTTTTAAACAGATTTAACATTCCTGTGCTTCCTTGACTCAAGCTGATCTAGAAACAAGAGGCAGACAAGCTTTTGTCCTGGGATGAAAACCCCATAAGCAACAGGCCCACTGCTTCTGGGAACTGACTGTATACAGACTTGGTCTGTGATTCTGAGAAGATGTAGGTTTGGTCCTGGAAATCACACTTAATGCTTAATTGGCATCTGTGGGCTAAGAGCCACAAACTGCTACACTGTTTGTCACTTGCAATTTTGAATTGTTTCCACTCAGAAGAGGACAATTTTAAAAGTGGGTTTGTAGGCGTTTCCACATCTGATGACTGTCAAATCTCTGGGTAACTATCAGAGGACTATCCTCACTGTTGCTCAGAGGACTGGAGAAAAAAAGATGTCAGGCAGGTTGTAATTTTGCAAGAATAGAATCAAGTTTGGAGGCTGACCCACAACTTGGGCCCATTAGTGACCCCTGGCAAGAACAAACCACAAAGAGACCATAAGCCTACCTCCTATGTCATGGGGAGACAGAGCACCAATGTCAGAAAGGTTGGACGTCAGTCTATCAGAGTAATGGCTGTTTACAGTCAGGCTGGGTGAGATCACCAGATCTAGCATTTCCTTGTACCTGAAGGAAAACAAAGGAAAAAATGTAATTTAATTCATTAATTATGCATGCTTTACTAATGATTCCCATTTTTTCCCTAAGTGTATAAATATTAAAACTGATTACCTAAACTCTAGCTTCATATAAATTCTACATAATAAAAAATTCACTAAAGTTTTCATCAAAGGGAAATGATGAATTAAAATGAAGTACTTGGTCCCCTTGAGAGTACACCCATTTGATTAAAGTTTTCCCCCCTCGTACTGTATTTTGCCACTAGAAAATTTACATTTCTGTGTCTTTTTAATGTCATCTGGAACAAGGAGTAGGCAACACTTGAAACCAGCACTTGCTGAGAAAGGGAAGGAGACAGGTTGAGAGAGAGCAATTCTAACCAGACCTCATGAGGGTCCAGTGTTTAGGGAGAACACTGGGGTCATTTCTGTGTGAGGAGTGGAAAAAGAGACTGCTGGGAAAGAGAAGTCACAAAAGAGGCTTGGTTTCCATAAGATCAAATAAGAAGGCAACAAGGTACAAAGAACGTGTTGTTGGACTTGGAGAGGGAGGACACTGATTTAACTCCCTGGACTGGCTTGAACCTTGCCTTTGACACTTGCTGCTCTATGACATTCAGGAGGTAACATCTTCAGGCCTCCACTTCCTTATCTAAACTGAGGAGGCTGGACTCCATGGCCTCTAAAGTCCTTTACAACTCTAGATATATGGCCCTAGAATCATTACCAGTTCAATACTACTTAATTCTGGGCTCATACCCCAAATCCTCAGAGGAGATAATGGCATCTATACTTTGGTAGCAAAGCAGGGTGGGAAAAAGGCAAGGGGAAACAAAGAATAAAAAAGGAGGATGGGTAAATATATATATTTTTTACTTCCAGTATTAATTGCTTTGAATGAAAAAATGTTCCCCAATCGCCCTAGCACTTATATATGATATATTCTACTATCCATTATGGTTGTGAAGAAGGGTGTTCTGGTTACTGGGAAGTTATCACATGCATTCTAAGAAGAACTATCATTTTCAAAGAATTGAAATGTGCCCTCAAAAAAACAAGAATGAAAACTTTAATACTGATTCTATTTCTCTCTCTGTAGATGAAATTACCCTTAATCCAATCACCTAGACTTGAAAACTCAGAGGTGGCTCTATGCTGACCCTAACCCCTCCCTCCCTCCCATACGCCTCCACTGCCTCTGTAAGCTGTTGGTCCTGTTGATTCTGTCTCTGAAAGTTCTCACACATTCATCTTTTCTTCTTCATGCCCACTCCCACCAACTTCAGTCAGGTCCTTATTCTGTCCTAGTTGGCCTGTAGAATAGCCCCCTAAATAGTGGACCTCTTGTTTCTGGTTTTTCCCCCCCTTCAATCCATTGAGAAAATAATTTTCCTGTAGGTAGAATGATTCCTTGCTTGAGAACCATCTGTCAAATTGCACAACCTAGACAATAATATGTAATATCATTAACTTAGCATTCAAGGCCTCCCAAACTCTGCTCTAGCTTTCCTTTCTCCTTGTATCTACATGGTTCTCTTTCTCCTCCTCTATACTGTAACCCAAATGCTTTACTGACTGTTGATGCCACTGACCTTGGCATTCCATTTCCCACCTTCTTTCCTCCATCTTTTCTTGTCCTTTTCTATTGCTGTGCTTTTGAACAGACCATGTCCAAGTCTTGAATAGGCTTCCCCCACCTCTGCCTGTTGAGATCCTTCTCGAGCTCTACTCAAGTGCCACATTCTCTAGGAAGCCTTGCCTAAACCCAAGCATTCATCAAGTTTGCTCTTTCATCCCCATCTTTAAGTTTCTCAAACCACTCTGTTTGACTTCTCTTGTGGACTTATTGTAGTCCAATTTTATTATGATTATTTATGTACAAGTCCCATTCCCACTATTAGAGCCTAACTTTCTGGAAGGCAGGGACTGTGTCCTATTCATATTTGTGTAACCCATGGCCCAGTCCTCCTGCTACCCCCCCCCCCCCACTCTAGGCTTGATGTTGGGCCCTTTCTCCCTCTTTTAAAAAATATTTTATTTAATTAAGAAAATTTTTTCTATGGTAACATCATTCATGTTCTTTTCTGCCCCTCTGCCCACCCCCTCCTATAGCCAATGCACAATTCCACTGGGTTTTACATATGTCACTGATCAAGACCTATTTCCATATTATTGATATTTGCACTGGGGTGATTGTTTAGAGTCCATTTCCCCAATCATATTCCCATCGACCCATGTGATCCAGCAATTGTTTTTCTTCTCTGTTTCTACTCCCACAGTTCTTTCTCTGGATCTTTTACCCCTCTTTGACTTAATATACTCCCCCACTTCAAATTTTCTCCAGCAAATCTTCCAATATAGGCTAGATACAGCTTATGTAAAGGTCATTCCAAAAGAGTAAAAAGGGTCCTTAGCTCCTATATAAGCACTCAAGACAATGATATAGTGAGAAGACAATCTTTATTTTACCTTACAGAAAATGTAGAAGACTAAAAGGATCCCCAGGAGCCCACAAACAAAGATGGGATGGAGACAGGTCTTTTATTGCCTTACTACTGGCACAGCATATCATATTTGACTTTCACAACAACCCTGGGAGTTAAATGCTATCATCACTCTCATTTTAGAGATGTAAAAACTGAGGCAAACAGAGGTTAAATGATTTGCTTGGGGTCACACAACCAGTGACTGTCTGAGGCCAAATTAGAACTCAGGTCTACCTGATTATAGGTCCAGTGCTCTGTCCATTGTGCCACTCAGTTGCTTTAGGAAACCCACAGAACCCAAATAACTCAAACTCCCCCTTGAAGGCAATTCCAAAAGCAACAATTGTGCTGATCAGTTCTGCCATCTCTGAATTACTCACAGTAGAAGCTAGGAGAGCAGGGTGCCAAAGTTTGGGTCCCTTGCTTCCTAACAGTATGGGTCTCTTTCACTCCTCCTCCAGCCACAGATGCTACAGGAGAGATTCTTCCTTCGTCTTGCCTTCCTTCTCCTGACTAAGTACCACCTGGTCTCTCCATTCTCCTACTTGTTTGACATCTTTCTGGGTCATCATACAGGTTCTGTGGTGTCTCCCAGAGTTCTGCCGCAGGTCCTCTTCTATTCTTTTCTATATGCTCACTTGATCTTATCAACTCCTTTGGGTTCAATTATTACATCTATGCAGGTACCTCCTAAATCTACATTGTCAGCCCATGTCTCTCACTTGTACTCGAATCTTACTTTGCCAATTACCTGGTAGGCATCTCTACCCATATGTCCCATAGGGAAAAAGGATTAAGTAAGAATTGATAAAGCACCAGCTATGTACCTATGTGTGCTAGGCACTCTACAAATATTTACTTTATTTACTTTGAACTTCATGACAAAACTGAAAGGTAGATCCAGTTATCCTCATTTTATAGACGAGGAAACAGAATCTCTTGAGAAGTTATATGACTTCCAAGGGCTACACAGCTAATAATATCTGAAGCTAAATTGGAACTCAGATATTCCTGAGCTGTCATAAGAACCCGAATCTAGCATTTCTACAAGAAAACATTATTTTTGCTTTAAAATGTGTCCCATCTCCAAATTTCCTTATTTCTATTGAGGGAAATTCCAATTTTCCAATCACTGTCATCTTTGACTCTTACTACTCAAATCCTATAAGTTAACAAGTCTTGTGAATATTCTACCTGCCCACATCATCTACAATATTAAACTTGCCTCTAGCACTTGCTACCTATGTGACCTTGGGCAAGTCACTTAACCTTTTAGGGCCTGAGGTTTTTCACCTGTAAAATAAAGGGCTTGGATTTAATGAACTCTAAGGTCCCTTTCAGTCCTAAAGCTGTGATTCCTCTTCTCTACTCACATCACAACCATCTTCATCCAGTCCCTTGTCACCTCTCATTTAAATTACCAGAACAGACTCATTATTGGTCTACCTGTATCCCCTCTATTTATCCTCCATAAAGCTGCTAATTGATTAAAAAAATAATTTTACCCCCCCCCCCCATTTTACATGTAAAACCAATTTCCTTTCTGGAGTTCTCCAATTATCCATGGATAGGGTTCTCGCCTATCACTGTGTAATTGGAGTGGCTTGGGTGGTTGAGTGTATATTTCCTATATTTATTTATTTCCAAATATGCCACCTCTTCTTAGTAGAACATAATCTCCATGAGGGCAAGATCTTTCAATTCTGTGCCTGGCACACAGTAGGCACTTCATAAATGCTTTGGATTAAGTGTTTATTGAATAATAGCTCCTATTTTTATTTCATTTGAACATTTGGAAAGTGTTGTCTTCCCAACAACTCATAGCATATTCTCTAATTTACTTTTCTTTTTATATTGTTTTAGCTAACATTTCTAGAAGGATATAAAAATAGATAATTGGCATCTTTGTTTTACTTTTGGTCTGAAGGGAAAGAATTCTAGCCTTCCTCCATTGCAGATAATGCTAGCTCCTGATTTTAAATACTATTTGTCATGCTACATAAAGGTTCATTTATTTCTTTGCTTTTTAATATTTTAAGAGAAAGAGGTGGTGTATTTTATCAAAGCTTTTTTCTGAATCTATTTCTGTAATCATGTGACTTTTGTTTTTGTTATTAACACAATCTTTTCTATTTTTATGTTTATAATTTCCTAATACTGAACCAGTGCTGCATTCCTGGTATAAAGCCAACCTGATCATAGAGTATAAATTTTTTTTTGAAGTGGTACTGTTATTTTATTTCAACATGCTCAAAATGCAATGAGGAGATAATATCTGATGCTTAGCTATACAAGCAGTCACCATAAGACAAGTGAGAAAAAACAGACAAAACAGCAAAAAAAGAATGAGAACACACAACAAACTGTCCTCTTAAGAGAGACATCTCAGAGTAGTACTTAGGCTATTAGGTAAGCCTTTCCTGGCTGGGACATGAAGTTTTCAAGCCCTTCACAGTTTGGGGAAGTAGCCTAACCTTGGCAGAAGGGTGATGTTATCAAGGTTGAAATGGCCTATTATTAAAAGTCATCGTCAAGGGCACCACTCATTTCCATGCACAAGCTATAACAATCTGAAAACATAACAAAATATCATATGTAATTAGAATACTCTTCAAAGACTGGCTTAAAACAGTGGCTTTAATTTTAATATCTCCAGCAAAATATTCATAAACTTAATAAGAAGACAGTAAGTAGCCTCAAGGCAAGGACTTAAAAACAATCCCTTTTTTGGATAACCTTTCATATTAAAAAAGATTAAGTTCTATCTTTTAAAAATGAGTATTTATTTATTTAAAAAATACATGTCTATATAATTCCTTAAAATAAGGAAACACTTCAGAATATTTTAGGAGGATCAAGTCCAGTCTTTCACACTCCAACCTAGAAAAATGAATTAAAATAAAAGCTATCCTCTGAGAAGGTTTCACCTTCTCACCACATAGTGCCAATGAGATGGTTTCTCCTTCATATTGAATGAGCTATCTTCCAGGAAGAAATAAACTCTCAAACATGTTGACAAACAGATCTACCTCTAAGACTTTGGGGATCATTTTGAGGGTTATGTTCATTTCACTCCAATTGTGCAACCAATCAAGCTTCTAACCCATCAGAAAGTTTCCATTATCTGTCATCACTAGGCCTGCTTTTTGGATATTCACTTACAGTTCAACTGTTCCTTCAAACACTTAGGGCATGACTGGTCATGGGGACAGAGGTCAACATCAAATGACAAAAAAGTCAAAAAACTTTATTTGAAATTCCATTCCCCCGTTGGTCTTGGATTTTTAAAAATCTCTCCTATAATAAACAATAACAATGAAACATTTGGTATAACCAGTAATAATATTTCTTTAGGTCATTCAGTATCCACTACCTTTGAGGAGACTGAGGTATATTTCATTAGTCCTAGTAAGATCAAGTTCAAGGTGTTGCTCTAGGAAATTTAGGGTTAAAACATTGCAGAATTAGCACCCAGACCTGGGAGGAATACAATCAATGTTCAAATTCTCTTTTTTTCCCCCACTCCTACTCAGTATCACATGCCATGGAAGATGGTAGTTCTATTTCTTTTCATGTTATTATGCACTTACGTTGCTCTATTGGACGTGGTTGAGACAATGAGTATAGGCAGAAGAAAGCCATGCAACTCTTGTATAATTTTCTTAACACATTGCTATAGCCTCTTTGCTAACATTTTATTCAATATTTTTGCATTGTTATTCATTAGAGTAGTTCTTAAATGTTCTTAATGTAGGGTCTGTGAATTGTTTATTTAAAAAATATTTTGATGACTATATTTCAACACAGTTTCTTTTGTAATCCTACATATTTTATTTTCTTCACTTAAAATTATTGTATCTCCTGAGAAGGGGTCCATAGCATTCACTAGACTGCCAAAGGTGTCTATGACATGCACAAAAAATGAAAAAATACCTGGCTTTTTTGTGCTTTGTCTCTCCCTAATTTTGATATAAAAATTATATTTGTATCATAGAAAGCAGTTTATAAGTAGTTTATAGAATATTTGAGTTTTTTGACTATTTGATGGAATTCAGTTGTAAATCCATTTGGCTTTTGTTTTTGTTTCCCCTTTGGGGATACTTTATGGCACATACAGTTTCTTTTTCTGAGATAGTGCTATTTAAATGATCTGCTTTTCCTGCTAAACTGAATACTTTATATTTTTACAAATATAATAATAGCTAGAATTTGTATAATGATATAAGAATTGCCAGGTGCTTTGCATGTGCTATCTCATTTGATATTTATCCATTTCACTTATGAATTTTGCTGACAGATTGGGCAAAACAGTGTCTAGTAATTTTCTTTATTTTGTCTTTACTTCTTGTTAATTATTTTTTCATTTTTACATTGGCAATTTGGTTTTCCTATCTTCTAAAAATCAGATTACTAATAGCTTATTAATTAAAGACTTCCTAATTGTATTGATACACTTAATTTTTGCTTATGTTTTTGTTAAGACTTTCTTTGATTTTTTAGGATTCATTTTGCGTTTGATTAGATTTTCTTGATTTGTTGCTCTTCTATCTTGTTCCTAATTCATTATTTGGATATAAATTCTCCCCAAGGACTATATTTGCTTGATGCCTGAGTTTTGGTATTATTGTTTTATCTTCTTTAATGAACCAGTATTTCTATGCTTTGTTATTTGACCCATCAATCACTAAGATTAAATTATTTAGTTTCCATTTAAGTTTTAGCCATTTCTTCAAAGGCCCCTTATTGATTATGTTTTATTGGATTATGGTCAGTCAGTAAAAGATATGTTAAATAGTTCTGCTTTTCTGAATTTTTAAATAAACACTATATACACTAAAACACAACCAGTTTTTATAAAGGTGCCTTACAAAGCTGTGAGAGGTTTATTCTTATAAATTCTCATTCAATAATCACTAGAGATTTAACATAACTAATTCTTCTAAAGTTTTTTCAAGGCCTTCACTTTCTTATCTTTTTGTTTCAAGTGTATTTCTTGTAAACAATATGCTGTGGGGGCAGGGCAGCTATGTGACTCAGTGGTCTGAGAGCCAAACCTAGAGACAGGAGGTGCCGGGTTCAAATCCGACCCCTGACACTTCCTAACTCTATGATTCTGAGCAAGTCACTTAACCTCTGTTGTCTAGCTCATAACACTCCTTTGCCTTGGAACCAATATACAATATTGATTCTAAGAAGGAAGGTACGGGTTTATTAGATTTTCTTTCTAATCTAATATGCTATCCTCTTCCATTCAAAGAGTGAGTTCATATCATTCACATCTACAGTTATGTTTTTTATGTTTTTTTCACTATATTCTATTTTTCTATCTTTAATGCCACACTTCCTTTCTTTTTAGAGATGAAAGTGATTAAAGAGAAGGAATATAATCAGTGCTAATGATTTGTAAGTAAAGCAATCTGCTTCCACTCGATTAAACATCTCTTTCCCTTGCTGAGATCCTGAATTTTGATTTTGAGACTTTCTTTCCTTTTATAATGCATGTGAAATTTGTTTTGTGTACTTCTCTGACTCCAGATTCTCACTAAAACCTCTCTACACCCCCCATTCTTGCTGTTTCCCTATTGAGTTTAATGTATTACTACATCAAATTGTGTATATTCCCTCCATTTTTGTCCAGTTCAGATAAAAATGAGATTATGGATGCCCTTTATTGCTAACCCTTTTTCTAAATTTGTAAATCCTCATGATGAGACAGTTTCATCTCTTCTTCCTAATTTCTTCCATTATATATACATATTTTCACCTCTTTTTTCCTCTTTGGTCTTAAGACTATCAAAACAGAACAAAGTCATTTAGTCCGTGTTTTTCTTATATAACTCTATGATCTTTGAACATATTAGGATTATGAGTCTCCTTTCCCTATATTAGAAAGTAAGTACTTTACCACTGTTTAGTGCCTTCCAATTGCTTGATTTTATTTACCTTTCTAAATTTCTCTTGACTCCTATGTTTATAATTCAAAGTTTCTACTCAGTTCTGGACTTTTCCTAAAAGGCACTTGAATGCTCTCTATCCTCTATTAAAGATACAGTTTTCCCCTTGGAGAATTTTACTCAGTTTTACAGAGTTACTTGTTGTTGAAAGCTCTTTATTATTTTCCTTTTGAAATATATATTCCAAGATTTTCTCTTCTTTAAAATCAGTCAAATCTTTGGTGGATCTGAATGGTTCCCTTTTTTAAAAAACTTTTCTGGTAGCTTAAAGTATTTTTTCTTTAGCCTGTTAACTTTGGATTTTAGCTATAACATTTCATTTTTTCTAGTATTTCTTTTCTCATGGAGTTACTGAGTTTAATTTTCATGGAGTTTATTATTTGGTAAGGCGTTACACTTTTTGTTTTAAGCTTTTTTGATAATTTTTTTTGTTTGTTTCTAGTTTTCTATTTCTCACTTTATTTCTTTCAGGTACTCTTGTAATATTTGTGACCAAGACATTTCTTTGTTCCCCTAGGTTTCTACTTATACTTGTTTTGGAGTTACATTCTTTTTTTTGGGAATCTCTTGATCCATAACTGTGTTTGGTGTTTTCTTTTGTTTGCTCAGACTGTCAGCTTCAGTTCCTTATCTAGGAATTTGTACCAGGGTAGGCTCAAATCCCCTCTTATACTCCTGGATGGGGTCATTAAGCCCTGTTTTTTCTTGGCCATGATTTCCTAGGCTCCTGCCCCACTGACTTCTACTTACCCTGATATGTCTTCAGTCAAGAGGAAGTGGCATGGTTCACTGTCCCTGTCCATGGTTCTGCTATTGGATTCTATCTATTCTTCTCCTCCTGACCTCACCTAAGACAAAGCACTTCTCTAGACTTCCATTTCCCAAGTCCTCCACAGTAAAGGAGCTGTTGCTACTGGCTCTTTCGTCTGAGCTTGTACTGATTTTCCTATCAGGATTCTCTATTTCCAATACTCACTGCTTCTGCATGTCTTTCTGGGATTCTGAATATCTTTCTGGGCTGAAGGATGTACTGATGTTTCTGGATTTCTTCTTGATCATTATTTAATCTTGCGCTTCTTTAGGTTATTTGCTGGACTATATGTAATTATAAAATTGTCTATTTTACTTACATAGATACATGTTGTATCTCATCAGTAAAGTATAATTGCCTTTATCAGTATCTTTCACTTTTATCTTTGTATCTGTAATGGTTGGCACTGAACAAATGTTTGCTGAATTTTCATATCAAATTCAGTGCCTTTTCAACCACAGCATGTTTCCTTTCTTTTAACATGTTGTTTTACAATCAGAATTTTGCAATGATCTCTGTATAGGGCATGGACAGCCATGTCTTATTTATCTTTCTATACCTGTCAACACTAAGCAGAGTTGTGTAATTCAATTAAAATTTTAAAAAATTAAGCATCATTGGTCTCACAAAAATATTTTAAACACTGGAGCTGAAATGAAATTTTGATAAGACATCACTGATATATTCATATAACTTAGAGTCTAACAGTAGGATATGACACAAATGTAAATAAAATATACAAATACAAAAAAAAACAAAAAAGTAAATAAAAAAGTAAAAATGCAAATAATAAAAGTTCATTAGAGAGGTAATAACCAATTGTTATGTGAGGTCTGAAGGGAACCAGAGTACTACACATTGGGAAATCAGAAGAGGACTTGAATTAGGCTTTTAAAGAATGGTTAGAATTTTAAGAGACCAAGATTATATGTGTAGGAAGAGGTATTAGAGTGTTAAAAGATACCTTAAACATAGGAAAAACCTTGAGCAAAGGCAAAGAGACAGATGAGTGGTAGGTGTATTCAGAGGGTAGTAAGTAATTTAATTTGGCTAATATAGTCAGTATGTGGAAGGAAATAGTATAAAATAAAGTGGAAAAGATCATAGAAGGCCTTGAATGCTAGGCAAAGGAATAGGAACTTTATTCAATAGGTAAAAGGCACATAGTTGGAGCTCAATAAATGTATATTAAATGAAGAGATTTGCTACAAAGTGACAAGTCAGTTGTTCCCAACAGGGAAAAAAAATCGGAATGAGTGGTTTATGCTTTGTTTATTGGTATTAGTGAATGCAACTGTTGACTAAGTCTAAGTCCCTGGTAAAAAATGAGATGTGTGGAAAAACACTCTTACATAGAAATTCCAATACATAACCATTTCCTCTTAGGCAATGCTTATGTTAACAAAAAACATTGCTTCTAATTTTAAAATAGAATTTAAATTTAAAATAAAAAGACTGACAGATTCTGAATGACTTGACTGTTCTTCTCTGCTATACATCCTAGGAATATAACATGTTATAGACAAAATAACCACATATGTCCCAAAGAGACCTGGGTAAAAAAGAACCAGGATAGATTCATCACCACTGTTGGAAGAAAGACTCAAAGAATATGTATTATTAAACGTAGCTCAATTGGCTCATTTTTTTAATAGAGAAACTATGTGGCATAGTCAAAAAAAGCAGTGGATCAGTAGTCAGACATATTCTAATTTCAGCTGTCACCAACTAATTATGTAGCTTTTTAAAAAGGGCAAGCCAAAGACTGAGGCTATTTGTATGCAATATAGGTAGGGATAGTACAGAGGAAGATTGGTGGATTTGGAATTTCTAATCCTAAATCAGAAGGTGTCTGGTTTTAAGAAATAGAAATTATAAGTTGAAAATATAATTAAGCCCAAAGCGACTAGTTAGCTGGAAGTATTCTGTGTTCTAAGGTGCCTGGGACAAGGATTTTTTTTTTTCAGAGAAGAAGCCAATTTAAACAAGGCTTTGAGAGACAGGCAGACTATTTCCCCATTCCCTATCCCCATTTTTTAGGGGTCATTGAGTGTTTTTCCTGTCTGATAAGAATACCCATCAGACCCACCATGAATAGGTATAAGGTCTTTGCCGCTTTCTAAAAAAAGATAAAGTTCTGAAGTTTTTGGCTACAAGTTTAAAAGACAATGTCAGAGGTAATTAATGAAGAAAGAAAACACTTCAGTTAAGGACAAAGAAGAGCTCCTCAATCTTATACTTATTGAAACCATAGCTGGTATTGACCTGAATAAGATCAACAGAGCAATGCCAAGAGCAACTATGTGCATGTGGTCACCAAGGAGAAAGAATTGGCAGAACCAGTGGGTCATATCAATCAAGGGAAGAGCAGGTTCAGCCAAGGCAGCACAATGACAGCATCAGAAATGAGACTGTGGGGGGCAGCTGGGTAGCTCAGTGGATTGAGAGCCAGGCCTAGAGATGGGAGGTCCTAGGTTCAAATATGGCCTCAGACACTTCCTAGCTGTGTGACCCTGGGGAAGTCACTTAACCCCCATTGCCTAGCCCTTACCACTCTTCTGCCTTGGAGCCAATACACAGTATTGACTGCAAGAGGGAAGGTAAGGGTTTAAAAAAAAAAAGAAATGAGACTGTGTACAATCCCCTCATGCATACTCCCTGTATGTCTGTCCCCATCATTCCGGTTTCCTAGGTAATCTATTTTTTGTATTAAATTTGTGGGAAGGTCCCAAGTTTATGATTGGGGGAGATGCCTTCTTGTCTTTTTTCCCACTATGCAATCTCATCAAATACCTTTGAGTGAATTGTGTCCCGTGGCCAAGTAGTAAATGTAAACATATTAGCTTGTGATGAATGCCTTTGAGTAGATATAAATGCATAAAGTACATTGAACCTAGAAAAACCTTGTTTACAGGATTCAATTGTGACTTGGGGTATCTCAAGATGATATACAGATAATAAATATAGAACATAGGTTTGAACCGGAAGGCTATACTTTCTAGCCACTCTTCTACTTTTTTTTGTTAGTTCTCAATACCGTTTCCCCTTCTTTGCATAGGTAGGAGACTTTGAGGGTCTTGAGAATATAGAAAATACACATTGCCTGAGACCTATGTGATGTGTATTTGGAAGAGCCCTCTCCTGCCTCCAAAAAATGAGATTTGAAGGCAGAGGATCCTTATAAAGGATTAAGCAGAAACTACAAGGAATTTCTAACCCTCTGTTGATTAATCATCTGAGACAAGGGACAGACTTCAGTCCCTCATATACTAAATGTTGAAGCAACTTAAATGCCTGTGGCCCTAACCCAGCTAGTTGGCTGTATTCTAAAACAGTGAAGTCAAATTCAAATAGAACTGAGCAGGTACACCGACTTAGACAACCAGTTTAACAAGATCTATATTTTATGGCATTTTAATTTATTTTGTTAAATATTTTCCTATTACATTTTAATCTGGTTCAGTGCTCAGCACTCAAGACACTCACAACTACAGATTGCTGTTGCCCAGTGTTTGATACTTCAGTCTTTGCCCCTTGGAATATGACCCTCAGCAGAGAGTAAAGCAGCACATGGCTACGAGTCTAGAAATTGAAAGATTCTTCTCCTTATGAACAAATGGCAGCTAGGAGTTGTCCCCTAATCTGACAACCAGGGAAAAACCTGCCTCTCTCCCTGAGAATCTGAACCTGAGCCTCTGAACTCTAAGCTGAAACTACATCTCCTCTTCTGAGGGAGGAAACAGCACTTTAGTTGAAGATTCTAACTAAAACCAAAAATGGAGGTTGAAAAATGTTCAGTGACCACATACGCAGGGAAAGAATAGTTACCAGGGACCATAATCAGTCCAGAAATGAATCACATCACAGGAGAACATCTGTGGCAGGCCTGGCAAAAGCAGTGTCCTGTCCCCTCCAGAAGGTCTTGTAGCATCAGAAACATGAGCTGGCCACTCCACACATATTTTTTTGAAGTCTGCTATTCTTATTGATAGTGTATGTGTTATATATGGGAGAGTATGTCTGGTTTTTGGAGAGAAATCTCCTCTTGTGACTTTTCCTACTATTTTATTTCACTGAGGGTCTTCATTTTAAACTGATTGTACTCTAGCTAATTAGTAAAAGCAAATAGGTCAGCAGAGGTTTGTGAATAAGGTGGCTGTTGTTGCTTTGAGCAGAGGCAGACACACAATTTGAATATGGGACACATTTTCAGGGGGAGGGAAGGTAGAGATATGCAAGAAGGGGCTCAGACACAAGACAGCTTCATCTCTCTGGGTCTCCCTATCCCTGCTGGTAAAACAAGAGGCAGGAACTAGAGGCTGGTTCCAGTTCTAACATTTTGTGGCTCTTACATTTATAAAAATTAGTTTTATTATACACAGACAGGGTGATTTGTAAAGGGTATCAACAGGAAGCCTTTGTTTCCTGATGTGGCTTAAGGTGGAAAGCCAGGTTCTCCTGAAGTTTGGAGAAGGCTTTTTCTTCCTCTGCTATAATCATTTGTAGAAGAAATAAGACTTGTTCTTTACAAAAGGAGTGCAAGAAAGAAAACCTTTGAACCTGAAAGAAGTTAGAAAACATGGAAGGCCCTTATGAGCTGCCACTGGTGAAAAGGGAATACTTAAATGTCTGAAAGGACAGAGGGCAAATCCTGTCCTCATGGAGACCTTAAGTGCCTAACAATCTGTTCGGCATCATAACATATACCCAGAGACCCTGCTGTTTTAGGCTTGGGTGCAACAGAAGCTGAGAAGAAAGAGTGAATTCAAAGATCCCTGCACTCATTTTCTCTGGGCAGGCCCACCAAGCAGCTTGCACAGTGTATCAGGCTTGTCATCACCCCCATCCCCAGGGGCTACAGCATTAAGAGGACAGCCTCCCTCGCTCTGGGACTGGAGAGCAGTGTTCCAGAGAAGCAGTGGGGAAGGGGACCAGGGGATGACAGCTGGGGGGAGGGGTGAGAGGAAGGGGGAAGGAGGGGGGAAGGCTGGAGACTTCAAAGGCTCCCACTGATGTGAATGGATCAAAAGCATATGGAGGGTCCAAGCTGGAGTCTAGGCAGCTTTCCTTTCTATTTACTTCTGAACACATTGTTCAGCTAACTCAGCTGTGGACAGCTCAATGCTCAGAGATAAGCATGGGCCCATTCAGTAGTATAAAGGTAGCAGATGGCCTGTCAGTGACTGTGGATTAATAGGACTTTAGATGGAACATACTGCGATCTCCCTCCAAAGTGGCATGAAATTCAAACCTGCTGGTTTTGAATGGAAAGCAGAAACCTGGAGAGAAGGTGGCTGCAGTACAAGTCTGGAGATTTTGAGACTCCTTCCTCTCTTACGAAATGTAATAATAAACTGCCACTTGAAAAAAGCAACTGGAAGAACAAGGAAGACTTCCCTAGTCTCTCCTTCCCTTTCTCCTACCCCCTGATGACTTCACCTACCACTTGGTTCTGTAACATTCTGATGCATTTCTAATGTAATATTGCATATTGTAGTAATCTGTGTTGGTATGCTATTCATATTCTAGACAAAATCCCCCTGAAAGCAGGGATGGTGTCTGATCGCTTCCTTAGCACTAAATGTAATATTTGGAATACGGTAAAATGTTCGTTTGTTGTTAACTAGGCATGCTGTCTTTTCTATATCAAGAGAATGCCACTGAATGTGTTTCTTAGTGTAAGCCATCTCCAGAGCAAATCCTACTTCCCTTCCAGGTATCCGTCTTGCTATCCATGTATTTCCTACCCCTTTATCACTTGCTAATACTATCCCAACGGATCTAGTCACTATCCCTGTGACACTCTCTTCCCTGGCTGTCACTTCCTCTACATGTATCATTTTCCCCTAGTAGAAGGTACAAAACAACTTAAAGGCAGAGAACGGCTTACTTTTGTATTTGTATCCTTGGTATTAGGGACAACATTTGTCACATACTAAGCACCTAACAAATATTTTTTTTCATTTTTTTATTAAAAAAAAAACAGGAAAAAATCCACCTCTAAAAATACATGCATTTGGAAGAGGGGTGCTATTTTTTAATCATTGGGGAAAGATTAATAATGGCTGATAATAACCAACATTTATATAGTGCTCAGAATGTGCCAGATCTCATGTAAATAATAATTTACAATTATTATCTCATTTGATTCTTATAACAAAACTCCCCGATGTGGGGGCTCTTTTTATCTGAACTTTATAGATGAAGAAATGGAGGCAAACAGAGGTTGATCTGCCCAGGGTTACTTACTAAGGGTCTGAAGTCAGATTCAAACATTTTCCCCATCTCCTCTTAAGACTCTTTCAAAGATCACTTCCTCAATGAAGCTTTATTTAACTACTCCAAGCCACCACGCTCTCTGCCATCTCTGACCTTCTATTGTGCTTGTTAGCTATAATCAAACAAGTCAATGATTATTCATATAGTATTATGTACCAAGTACCAAGCATTTAGAAGGAGCAGGATTCAGTGGAAGGGTGTGTTTGGATTAAAGGGATCTGGGTTTTAGTCCTGGTTTTGATACTTATTACTTGTAAGCTCTTTTGGCAAATCACTTCTGTCTGAGCCTCAGTTTCTTCCTCTGCAAAACAGAATCAATGCTTGTAGAAAATTGTTAGATGAAATTAGATG
Organism: Monodelphis domestica; assembly: GCF_027887165.1. NCBI lineage: Eukaryota > Metazoa > Chordata > Mammalia > Didelphimorphia > Didelphidae > Monodelphis > Monodelphis domestica. The sequence continues at coordinate 507,388,662 of NC_077227.1, forward strand.
TTATCAGAAAAGCACATTACAAAACTTAAGGTGATAGAGAAATTTAAGGCATAAAACTTATTAAAATAATGTTAAGGCATAAAATATTCTTATTATCATGAGGTGGTGCAATAGAGAAAGCACTGAACTTGGAGTGCAGAATTCCTAAGTTCAAATGCACTCTTAGACACTTACTGGCTCTGAGACCCTGGGCAAGTCACTTAACCCTTCTGGGCCTCATTCTCCTCAATCTGTAGAATGGAGATAGTGACAACATTTACCTCTCAGGGTTGCTATGAGGATAAAATAATATGTGCAAAGTGCTTCTTTGCAAACCTTAAAATATTACATAAATGCTACTTATTATTATAAACTGATCATTATTATTCTATTGAGATAGTGGAAAATACTGAATTTGGAGTCAGAAGATCTCATCTAGGGAATTTAAAGACATTATATGAGTCAAATAGAAATGCTCATGGGTATTTTCAACCAGACTTGGGCAATAGTGCTCTGGACTTCAGGCTAAAGCTCAACATATATGGAAAACTAAGTTATTTCCACTCTTTCCTTTATAGTCATGGATTTAGAACAGGAAGGAATCAATGAGATCATAAACTGAAGCCTATGGAGGTGGATAGGGGGCTATATTTGGATGTAGAAAGAACTCAGTTCAAATCCTGATCAAGACATTGATCAAGCCCAGTGACCCCTGAATAAATCACTTTAGCTCCCTGCATCTCAGTGTCCTTGTCTATAAAACGAGGATAATACTATCCTCAAGGAATCAATGTTCAGAGCAGAGATCATCTATGTAAAGCACTCCTTCAAAAATCTTAAAGAGGCATATAAAGCCATCATCATCACTCGAGGTCACATAGAGAGCAACAGAGCTGGAGTTTAAATTCAGGTCCTCTGCAGATTCTAACCTTCTTTCCATTATGCCTCAAAGAAAGAAGCCAAACATATGGAAATCATCAAATAAAAATCAATCAGCTCAGTGCCATCCTTTTTCTCTTTGAAAATATAAGATTGGGGGAGGGGTGCTATTAATCTCAATCACTAGGGAGAAAAAAAGAGGGAGAAAGACCTGGAGCTAGAGGCCACAAAGGTAAGGATGTGGTCCCTTTTGTCCCCACCCAGGTACCAGTGTGGATAACATGACAGGCCTGGAGTCAGAAAGACTGATCTTCCCAAGTTCAAATCTGGTCTTAAGACCAGAAAGTCAGAAAAAGACACTTAAGACACTTACTAGCTGTGTGATCCTGGACAAGTTACTTAACCCTGTGAGCCTCAGTTTCCTCATCCGTGAACTAGAAAAGGAAATGAAAAACCACTCCAGTATCTTTGTGGAAAAAACTCCAAGTGGGGAGACAAAGAGTTAGACACAACTGAAAAATGTCCCCAATAATACCTAGTCTGGCATCCAAGCTAAGGTCCACATACATTTGGCCCTACACATGAATTTTGGAAGAATTCCAGATGGCAGAGATAGAAAGGAAAATAGCTTAAATTTCCAAGAATGTCCTAAAGTCCTACCTTCCCCGAGATGAAGCAATGTAGAAGAAAGACTTATAGTCAGGATAGTTGGGTTCAAATTCTAGCTCCAACAATTACTGGTTATCTAACCAGGAGCAGGTCATTTAGCTTCTCCAAGGATGTTTCTACATTTATCAAAATTGCATAATCCTACTTGCACTGGTTCCCAATAAGCTCTGAGAACTTAAAACTGTATTAAAACATTTGGGATTTTCTGTACAAAATATTGTGACACCCCAAGTCTCATTAGAAGGATCTTTTAGAGATTATCTACTTCTTAAGAGTTCACCATTTGGCCCTGAGGCCAATGTAACATTGCTGATGGAGAGTAGTGCAGCAGGAGTGGAAAGAGGGAAAGATCATGACAACATTGTCAGAAAAAGAAAAAGGAAAGAAACTAGTGTCACTGAAGCATTTTTGAAAAATGTACCAGAAACAGGGAAAGCAAAACACAGAGAAACAGGTCAGTTTTGAAAGAACATGTTGATTTTATTACAAACTGTCTTAAAGGTGAGCAATAAGTAATAGAGATCTGATGTAGCATATATACAGTCAGTTCTCATTTAACACAAGTCGACCATTCCATAGATCTCTCTCTTCCCTCCTTTACTGCCATTTGGGCCTGCAAGGGGTCCTGCCACCTAGTTGAATTTGGGTAATGTGAATTTACTTAAAGCAAGAACTTTCTGCAATCTTCTTTTTGTGTTTATGTGGAGAATTAAAAAAGCTAAAGAATAATTTAAATTCATTGAGTGCAGGGACTATTTTGCATTTGTTTTGGTGTCCCAGTCCAAGCACAGTGATTAGTATATTGTAGGTATAACAAGAAATGCCCTTTGAATTGAATCAAATGTGGATCATTTTTTAAAGCTCTTGCTTTCTGTCTTAAGAATCAATACACTAGGTTGATTCCAAGGCCGAAGAGTGGTAAGGGCTAGGCAATGGGGTTAAGTGACTTGCCCAGGGTCACACAGCTAGGAAGTGTCTGAGACCACCTAACTGCCCCCTATGAGGCTCACTCTTAAGAAATCTCTGATGCCTTTGATCTGTTCCCATGACCTTACTCTATAGATGAGGGAAAACTGTGAGTCCCATTCAGTTACAGAAATAGTTCATCACTAGAACTAGATCCTATTGAAATAGATATTAAAGTAAAAGCAACGTTCACATTTCCAAAGAAGATTCATCAACTCCATGAGCCATGGTTCACACCCATTAGAACCACTGAGTATCAGGAGAAAAAAAGGATCAAATCAGCTTCTACTCAGTCATGTCCTATTCCGATTGCCAGTGATTGGTTTTTAAGTTGGAAAGGATGACATTTTGTGGCAAGTGTAATGGGGATAACAAAGAACTGGCTTTGATGATAATCTTCTCCTTGGCTGAATGGGGACACTCAGACACCCACCCCTCCAGATGAGATTGTAGAGCATGGATAGGCAAAGGAAGCACTTAGTCATAATTCACAGACTTTTCAATGCCTTAAGTTACAGAAACTGTAATTTTAGACAGAGAAGGAACATGAATGCAATTCACACACTGATGGAGCGGCGTTCATTCTGCAAATATTCTTTTCACGTACTCAGTATTAGTTTCACTAACCTACTTTCTGTTCCCTAAACTTGGCACTCTCTTCAGCTCTATGACTTTGTACATGCTCTCCACCATGCCTGGAATATATTCTTTTCTTATCAATGCCCTTTAAAATCTCTGGTTCCCATCAAGGTTCATTCTCATTCTGTCTGTCTCTCTCCCCTTCCTTCCCACTCTCCCCTTTCCCCCCTTTTCCTCTCCTCTCTCTGACTCTCCTCTTCCCCATCTGTCTTGGGCTCTGGTCTTTCTCTCCACTTATTCAAATGATCCCATTACACCTGCCCATCCACTTGCATCCTACAACTCACAACATCAGTAGAATGTAAGCACTTTGAAGACAGATACTGGTTTGGGGCTTTTGTTCTCCAGCAGCTAACATAGCACCTTGTATGCCTAGAGATTTGGAGCAGATACTGGTTGGATTGGATGAGAAGTATTTTCGAGGGCACTCGTGAAGGAGTGATTAGGAATCACTTGGACTCTCTACTGAATGAGTCTTACGTGAAGTCTAACAGGAAGAAAATGTGTCTGTTATACCTAAACGAGTATAAAATGTGCATAAACTCAATAATAGATCTCATTCCTTAAAACAGAAATACTACATTATCCTTTTTATAAGCAAGTCCAAATAACTCATTTAAATACCAGTGAAATAGTTATTACTAATGTACCTGTTAGCTCATTGACCAAGGAGATTAAATTACATTCCAAGTGGTCACCCAGCACCTGCCAGAAGACAGGGAGTAACAAGGAATTCACCACTTCATGAAGCTCTATTTGTCAACAACACTAATTAATAGGCAGTGTTACACACATAAAAAGGAGCTGAGGATTTGGAATACTTGGAGGATATGGATTTGAACCCTGATTCTGCTACTTATTACCTACATGACCACAAACAAACTACTTAACCTTTCTAGAGCCCAGTTTTTTTTGTCTATAAAATGGGAAAATTGGATGATATGCTAAGGTCCCTTTCAGCTTCCAAATCCATGATGCTATTGAAGTCTTCCTTTTGAGGAGTTGAAATCTCCATTCCTTCCCCCTCTCCAAATTTCCCATCCCACTCATCCTATATTAGAACTGAAAAGTCCTACTTCACTCTTTCCATCTAAAACTTCATTAGTAAAAACTCTGGCCAGTGTTAACAAGCATAGATACAACTAAAGTCTCATAGTGGGGATTGAATCAAGAAGACCCGAGTTTGAATTCTATCTCAGGCACTAGTTTTGTGACCATAGGCAAGTCATTTAACCTAGATTGCTTCAACGACATCATCTGTAAAATGAGTTTAAGAATAGCATCAACCTCACAGGGCTGTTGTGAGGATTAGTTGAGATCACACACACACATGCACACACACACAACTTGGTAAATCTTAAAATGCTATGCTAGCTATCATGATGATGATGATGGTGATAATAAACATTTTACCATCTCTGCCCTGCTCTGCTCCCCACTTCCTCTCCTCCATACTTTTGCTCCAGGGCATTTTATTTGGCAATCTCAGCTTAGACTCTCCTACTAATTTTATACTATGAGCTCAAATCCTTGCAGGATTCCACTGTATATTGTCCAAGATTGGGTAAAGTCACACAGTCTGAACATAGAGCGTCCTCTGCTTGGTGATATATTAAGCTTGGACCACCTACTCACTACTCCAGCTATTTTTGGTCTCTTTCTTAAAGGGTACTCAACAAAAGATGGGTACTTTTCTAATTGCTGCTAAACTAAAGGTTCCACAATTTAATTGTAGAGAAATAAAAGGAAAAAAACAACAACCCTAACAACCCAAAGATCCTTAACCAGCATCCTTCCCACCAAATAAAATAAAATAAAATAATTCCACAATAAAAAAGCTAACTCATGGAATTGACTGAAGGCTGAACATCACCCTTGCTACTATTTGCATTTCAAAGAAGAAATTTAAGTTGTGGGAAGTTTCAAAGTAATGTTCTAAGAGAAGTGGGGGCTCAAGAATGGACTGAAAAACAAAATCTTTGGTACCAAAGGCACTTTAGCCTTGAGTTTATAGTCACGGTTCTTACCATCAACACATCCTTCTTTGGCGCTGCTGGTCAGAACCTCTGTTTTAGGCTGCCAGTAGCCTTTCTCTCTTACCTGAACTGGAACCCATCTCCACTGACCTGGAACCAACTGTTAGAGCATGAGGAGTCCTGTTTGGAGTCACTCAGAAGAAGGGACTTTCTGACCCAGAGGGTGGGGGTGGGATGGTTAGTGAAAGGGAGGTTGGGAACATAAGAGCCAGAAAAGTCTTTACTCTGCTCAAATCCCCATTAGTCACCAACACTGCGTGACTCCTGCCAAACGGAGAGAAGCAGATGTTTTAAAGTGAGCCTCTTCTAATGATTTATGTCCTTTAATTACATCATTGTGCTGAAAAAAAGTTGTTAGCCATGGGGATGATTTAAAATTTTTAAATGTTCCCTTCCCCCAAATACTGTTTTTACATGCTTTTGACTTTTGTGATGACTCTAAATTTTTGGGAAAAAATTGTTGATAATTTTGAAAATGCTGAAAATGATCCAAAAATGAAGGTTGTCAAAGAAGGGGCAAGGACAATGGATTTGGAGTCAGGGCCACAGTTTCATTTTCTATAAATGATGGAGACAGACTAGATAATTTCTCCATCTCTTCCAGTGTTGAGTTTTTTGAATTACACAATATTCCTCTTTTGACCTGTTACCCGAACACTGCCTTCCCCAGGACATAGGGATATTATATAATTAAGACATCTTTCCTGTGGAAGCCTTCCACTGTTTTCAAAATTATTGATATATTTAGTAGAGATACTTTCCAGACCAAATGACCCTCTGGTGTCTAACACAGAAGTTAGCCAGCAGCTGTTAGATGGTTTGGAACAGCTGAAGTGCTTCACATTTGCAGAAGAGAATGGCCAAATGGTAAGAAAGGGGCCAGTTTCAGAACTGTGCAGAGGTTCATACAGCGCTCCATTCACCCAGGGATTCACTATCGACTTCAATTCAACTTTAGATATGATCACGGCTATAGGGGAGAATCGAGGAGCTTTCCTGTGGCTTCCTGACCACAGAGCAAAACAGAAAAAGAAAAGGCAAGGAAGGTTACTATGATAGCAAGTTATCCCCAGGTTCTCAAGGAAAGTTTGTTTTTCTTCTTAACATAGTTCCTGTTAGAAAAGTCAAGTTTTTTTTTCTTTTTAAAACCTTTTAAACTCTTACCTTCCTTCTTAGAATCAATACTGTGTACTGATTCCCAAGGCAGAAGAGTAGTAAAGGCTAGACAACTGGGGTTAAGTGACATTCCCATGGTCCCAGAGCTAGGAAATGCCTGATGCCAGATTTGAACCCAGAACCTCCTATCTCCAGGCCTGGGTCTCTGTCTATTAAGCCATTTATTTGCCCCTTAGAAGAGTAAGTTTTAAAGATTTTCAAATCAAAATATATCAGTAGTCCTTTATGAGGACAGTTGGTATGAATAAATAAGACGGATGGCACACTTTCAAAGAGAGATCATATGATCCACATTGTTTTCCTTCCAAATGATATAAGGTTAATTCCCTTGTGTTGTTTTTGTCTTTGTGTTCCCGTGCCTAATAATGTCTGGCAAATATTAGGTGTTTAGGAAGTTCTTAATTGCTGGGTAAGAGCAGGGATCATCTTTTAATTACCTCTGTATTTCTTCCAAACTAAGAGAGCTCTGTAATGGAAAATGCTTAATAGTAATTGTTAAATAAATGATTGTTAACTGGTTCTTTTGACCCTGGACTATTTATCATTTTATAGCAAAAACTTGGCTGAAGGTACAGATGGTTTGCTCCTCAGATTTTCAAATGACACAAAGCTAAATAAGATAGCCAACACACTAGATGGAAACTAGTATGCAAAAAACAGCTCCGCATTACATAGGATATCAGACTTTTAAAAATGTGCTAATCAGTAACCCCACCCCAACTCCTTCCCTTTGTTACTTCTTAAAATTTTTTTTTCCTTAAAAAGGATGGCCCTTTGGGAGGGCAAAGGACTAGAGGATGAAATATAGGTAATGTTAAAAAAATCAATAAAAAATCTATTTAAAAAAAAGCTGTTCCTCCAAAAAGGACTTTTGTGGTTTGGTGGACAGCAAACTCATTATGAGTCAGCAGCATGATACAAAAATCAGGAAAGCTAAGGCAAAAAAAAGGAATCATAGATGAACAGGACAGTTTTGAAAGTGACATGTCAAATTTACTATAAATTTAAGAAGAGTAAGCTCTACAAAATAAGACTCATAATGGTGAATATAAAATGCCCTTCTTGTCTGTAATGAACATTGAAATGGTAATTTTTTTGGTTCTTAAGCCCAGCACAAAAAACAACAACACTTTTTAAAAAATAATATAAGCAAGTCACAGTAAACTTAGGCTGTAATAAGGGAAAAACTGTGTTCAGGGCCAGGCAAATGATCTTTCCATTGTATTGTGCTTTGGCTAGACCACATCAGAAATACAGGGCTTAATTCTGGGCACTTCTTTTAGAAAGGACACTGATAAGCTGGACAGAATTCAGAGTAGGACAATCAGGATCCTGAATGAAGAGTTTCAAGTTCATATCCTAAAAAGACTGGTTAAAGGAGGTGAACATAAGGGAGTCAGATGGGGAGAGGGTTGGAATATGGTAGCTGTCTCAGGAGTATTTGAAGGACTGTCATATGGGAAAGGGATTGAACTTGTTTTACTTAGTCCCAAAGGGCAAAACAAGAATAAAGGGAAGAAGTTGCAAAGAGAAACATTTAGACTTGACATAAGAAAAGACTTCTTCATAGTTAAGACTATTCCAATGTAGGATGGGCTGACTAAGGAGAGCAGAGGTTTCCCTCTCTGTGGGATTCTTTAAGCAAAGGATGGCTCATCACTTGTTTAGATATGGGCTGTATTAGGTGGTTTCTGAGGTCCCCTCTATCTCCAGTGTTGCACTCAAGTCCATTTATAATCACAAAACCTCAAAGTTGAAAGAGACTAAATAATTTCTTGTCTAGATTCAGGAAGCTATGAGTTGAAATCTTGCCTCAGACACTTTTTAGCTGTGTAACCCTGGGCAAATCACTTAATCTCTCTAAGCTTCAGTTTCCAAAAATGTAAAATGGAGATAATAGTAGCACTTGTCCTAGACTTTGCTAACCTAAAAATGCTATATGTTAATTGTGATTATTATCACGAAGTGCAAATCCCTGTGTAATACACGAATCTCCTCTACAATATCTCTAATGCAATCTATATTTAGTAGAGGCTTGATGGCAAATGCTTGTTTATCCATTTTGTTCATCTTTTGTTTTCAAAGAGGACCAATAATATCAGCCAGCGGGTGATGTCTTGACTTGAAGGAAATTGGATTTAAGTGAGGCAGAGTTGCACAGTTATCAGCCTCGTTCTCTTTTCTGGATTCATAGAAGTGCAGTAGCAAGACATAAGTCAGGACATGACTGGCAATAGCCTGGGATGCAGTACATGACTCTGGTGTCTTCAATGTCTGACCAAGCTCTAAGTACTTTAGCTGCCTTCATGATTGTTGGAACAAATTATTCTCACCCGTCTATTCTGCTGGGAGAAGTCACTACCTTCTTGGGGTAGACATTTCCTTAACTTACCAATGGGTTTGAGACCCTCAACCTCCTTTAGTCTGTCTGCCAAAATGGTTTTACCAGTGCCCCTGTGCCTGCTACAGCTTCTCAGAGCCACCGGTGAGAACTGGATGAAAGGAAGATATTAAAAGGAGATGAGCAGCCCAGACAAGGGCTTAGTAGCCAACAACAAATAGTTCTCTTGGAACACCCCATGTACCCCAAACTTCTGTTTAAACACCTCCAATGAGCAAGACCTTTCTATTGCTTGTCAACTCTGGTTATTATAAAGTTCTTATATAGAACCCAACTCTTATCACCCTATAACTTTTTTTACCCATTGGACCTAGTTCTGCCAAACAAACTAAGTTTTTAATTAAAAATCCTGTTATAAGGTTTTTTTTTAATATAAACATGACCTGACTAAAGTTACTATACTTTGTTCTATAAAAATTTGACATTAGGTAAAACACTGTTACAGGGAACAGCTGGTTCCAAAGGAACCAAGTTTATGCATACATGGCATAATAATTGCACCTCCCTCACATGACTGTCATGAAGTTTAAATAAGACAAAATATGTGAAGTGTTCTGCAAACCTTAGGGAGAAACAAAAAATAACTCCTGCTTTTACTATTATTGTAGTTGGCTTTCATGGCTGAGAAGGGTGGCATCATAGATGGAGAACCAAGCCTGGTAGCTCTGTGTACTCAGATCCCTATTCTCATTGAACTCTAGAGGCTCAGCGAGAATCCCAGAACAGCTGGGAAGTCCAACAAGAAGTTTGGTCACCTGTGGCCATTCTACTACAAGCAAAATAATCCTCAGTCACAGAGATATCTACACAGAGTTGGTGTTCTATGCCAATCACAAATACACAAGATCTACTGTGGGGGCTGGGAGAAGGAGGGGGGGGGGTTGTAGTTAGCAGCCTCAGAAGTCTTTATCCAAGTGGGAACCATGGGTTGGAATCCAACCACCTGTGACGAGAGAAAGAGAGAGAGAGACAGAGACAGAGACAGAGACAGAGACAGAGAGACAGAGACAGAGACAGAGACAGAGAGAGACAGAGAGAAACAGAGAGAGACAGAGAGAAAATTGTAGATGTGGTCTTGTTGGAGCTTCTTTGTTTCATTTTTCCTCAGGTCATCTGAAAGTGGGTAAAGGATGGGTAGGAGAAATAAAAGCTGAAAGATTCTGGAGGTCAGGAGATAAATTATGGTAGGAAAGACTCCATTGAAAAACCAGCCAAGGCAGTAAATTTAGCTTTACATTCTTAACCCATGTGCAATGTGAAAGGAGACTTACCAGTTTGGAAGCCTGTAAGTTATGCCCCAGAAAAATACAGACGTCTGGCTGCAGGGTATTTGGCAAAATGGGCAAGAGTTAATAAGCACAAAATTACAGTATTTGCCTTACTTGTAAATTGTGTGCACTGCTGGCATCACAGGCAAATGGGCTGCCTTATTTCTGGAGTGTGCTGCCAGCCAGCCTTCTAAGAACTCTGGCATCTCCTAGTTATTTGCCATCACCAGAGCATGTCAGGTATGGAGTAGGGAATGGGAGAAGAGGGGCTTTCCCAACCATTCTTCTCTCACATCACACAACAACAACTATATCAGAGATGGAGTCTGAAAAGCTCCACATCTTTGAATCTTGCCACCTTCACTGATCATGAGAGGTGAAATCTCTCAGTCACAAATATCTTAATGCTTTCTACTACAAAGAGCTAACTTTTTTTTTTAATTTTATAAAAACCCTTACCTTCTGTCTTGGAGTCAATACTGTGTATTGGCTCCAAGGCAGAAGAGTGGTAAGGGCTAGGCAATGGAGATCAAGTGACTTGCCCAGGGTCACACAGCTGGGAAGTGTCTGAGGTCAGATTTGAACCCAGGACCTCCCGTCTCTAGGCCTGGCTCTCAAGTCCACTGAGCTACCCAGCTGCCCCCGAAGAGCTGACTTATTAAATATTTTACTGTTTATAAAGTGCTTTCTTCACAACAACCCTGTGAATGCAAACATCTAGGTGGTACAAAAGGTAGTTATATATTGTTTCTATAGTTATTATAGAATAAGAGGAAGACTCCCAGTGCATCTGATGAATGCCTTGTGGTAGGTTGATAGGTTGATGGACTATATAGTCAACCAGGACAGGAAAGCAAGAACAGATTTGATCTACCTCCTTGGAAGAACTATTCATATCACTGTTATCACAAAGCCAGGGAGATATATTAAATCTCCTTAGCAGCTAAGTGGTCCAGTAAATAAGAGTGCAGGGGCTGGAATCAGAAGGACCTCAGTTCAAATCCAGCCTCAGACACTTACTGGCTGTGTGACCCTGGGCAAGTCACTTAACCCTGTTTGTCTCAGTTTCCTCATCTGTAAAATGATCTGGAGTTGGTAACAGCAAACCACTCTAGCATCTTTGCTAAGAAAAATTCAACTTGACTTGTTAGGATCTGAACCCATGTCCCTGTTTCCAAGTTTAAAGCACTGAATGTCAATTTGTCTCTTAATCAATAATTATTTATTAAGTACCTATTAGGTGCCAGGCACAGTGCAGAGCCCTGGAGATATAGAGGTAAAAGACAGTCCCTGCCCTTGAGGAGCTGGCAATCAAATGCAAGAGACAACATACAAACAAATAAAGATAAAGAAGCTATATGCAAAAGAAAAGGGAAATAACAGAGGAAAGGCACTAGAAATAAAAAGAGTTGGGAAAGGCTTCCCATAAAAGGCGAGATTTAGTTGGGGCTTAAAGGAACCTAGGGAACCTTGAAAAGGACATTCCAGACATAGGAGAAAGCCAGAGAAAAGAACCAGAACTGAGAAATGGACTATCTGGTTCCTGAAATAGCCATAAAACCAGTGTCACCAGAATGAAGAGTACATACCAGGGAGTAAGATAGAAAAAGTACTAGAAAGGTAGGATGAGGCTAGATTATGAAGCCAAATAGAGTTTATTTTTGATTCTGGAGTTAATAGAAAGCCACTTGTGTTTACTGATTGGGTGGTGGTAGTGCCACAAACAGACATTAATTCTCAGGATAGCAAACATGATTTAAAAAATCCTATACTGCCATCAGAATAACCCCCAAACCCAGATGACTTAAGGAGTCTTGCTATTTCCAAGCTGTCCAAGGAGATAGAGGGGAAAACCTTTACCTTCTCACAGACTGTCTAACAGAGTACTTGTAATCCTTGCAGAGGCTGGAAGGGGTCAGACGTTAAGAAGAGAAAGGTAACTGCTTTTAAAAGTAACCATTTCAGTAAGTAATGATGCAAATAAGTCACAAATAAAGTTATATGAGGAAGAATTCCAAAATCTCCCCCCACCCATTACTTTCTGTCTTAGAATCAATACTAAGTATTAATCCCAAGGCAGAAGAAAGGGCTAGGCAACGGGGGTTACATGACTTGCCCAGGGTCACAAAGCATGGAAGTATTTGAGATCAGACTTGAAACTAGGTCTTTCTGACTCCAGGCCTGCCCTCTATCCCCTGTGTCCCCCAATTTCACAGAGAGCTGATCTAATCCTAGAGCTACTGCCAACTTCAAAATGAGCTCGTATGAATTTCATGGGGACTGTGGAGAGAAAATAAGCCACCTTAAACTTCTTGGGATAAGTAAATGAACTAGCAGGGGGAAATGAGCAAATATCTGAGATACACAGGCAGGGCAAAAGCATCAGACATACGCACAGATATACAAGAAGAGACAGACAGAGATAGGAACACAGAGACAGGAGAGAGACAGAGAGACACCACAAGACAAGGAATGAGAGACACAGAGAGGCAGCAATATATAGTGAAAGAGTCCTGGGCTCTCATCCTTCCTCAGACTACCTATATGACCTTGGGCAAATCAAGCTCCCTGGGACTCATTTCCTCCATCTGTAAAATGAACAGGTTGGACTTTGAAGTTCATTCCAGTTCTAAATCTATGGTTCTCTGAAAAGACAGAAAAAGATACCCAGAGAAGACAATAGGGAGAAATTAAGGAACTAGATCTTTGATTCAGTTGATCAGAGGTTCAGATTTTGTGCAAAGCTACATGTATTTGATCTTTGCACTATTTGAGGTCATTATTATGCAAAATCTGGTAATTAATTCCATCCCTATGGAAATATGCAGAACAAATTTGAATAATGCAACCACTTAATGAGATTCACATTAATCAGGACAAAGCTGTACCTTTTCTCAATGGCACTAGCTGATGGGTTTGGGAAGAAGAAGGGAAAAAAAGGAAGCTGCTGGGAAGCAAGGAGGTTGAAGTATGAATGGAATCAGGCAAAGTTCTAACAGACAATGAATACAATAACTCAATTATTACATAGTAAAGCAGAGGATTACACGGTACACGGCCACAGAGGCTTAATGTGATTAAGGAGGTCAAGCAGATCTTTGAGGTAAAGGAAGACACATACCTGTTCCACCTAACTCCCTTCTGGCCACACACCCTGCCAGAGAACACAGTACAATGCAATTCACTCACAGGTTACTTACACAATGTATTTGTTGGCCAAACTGTTCCCAGAAAAATGTCCAAATTCCCTGGGTTGGCATTCAAAGACCCCCACGAACTGATTCCAACCTACCATTCTGGCTTTTTTGCATACGTGCCCCCTTCCAACCCCACTAGCCAAGGACAATTGTTCACTATTGTCCATCTTACATCTCTTCTGCCCTCTGCACCCCTACTATTTGTTTAAGAAAGTCCTTCCCATCTTTCTCAGGCAGTTGAATTTCTCTCTATCATTCAATATCTGGCTCAAATGCTTCCTTTCCCAGAAAGCTTTTCCTGATTCCCTTTTGTAACCTTTGGCTGAAGCAATCAACCTCTCTACTCTCAACTCCCAAAGTGCTTTTTTGAAGAAAGGCAGCATCACTCTGGGAAATTTTTTTAACAGTACTATAAACTTTATTTAGAAGCAAAACCACAGCAGAAAATTTCACTCAAAAGAGCTAGACTTGGAGTGAGGAAGCCTGATTTGGGTTACTTCTAATATTTAACAGCAATGTGATAATGGTCAATTCAGTTGTCCTCAGTTTCCTAATTTGTAAAAAATGAGGGCAACATCTGTAGTATCTACCTCAGAGTGGTTTTGAAGCTTAAATGAGATACGGTATGTAAAGCAGTTTGCAAAACATAAATAAAGCCTATTATTGGTGTGGCTTACCCACAGGACAGTCCACTTATTCCTATAAGCATTTTATCACTCCTATTAAATGATAAGCAGCTTGGCAGGATGCTAAGAGTCATGCCTCTCTGTCCGCAGATGAAAGATCACCTAGGACCTCTGGGGCATCTTTCTGGTGTTCACTTCCCTTCTTCTAGGGCTAGAAGATAAGTCAAAGAAACTGGGCTACCTGTGAAACAACCAGTGGGCCTGGAAAGGTAGCTGGGAGTCAGACTGAGGAGTTTATATTTTATTTTGGAGGCAACAGGAAGTAATTAGCTTTCTGAGTGAGGGAGGAGTGACATGGTCTATAGTTTATGAAGATCAATATGAGAGCCGAGTTAAAGAGAGCTTGTTAGGCATTTTCCAAGGAATTATCAATTATATTAACTGCAGTTTTAGTATTAATTGTACAGATGTTTCATCAGTATGTCAATCAATAAGCATTTATTAGGAGCCTACTATGTGAATGAAGATGAACATCTCCCCTGCTTTCTTCCTGTGTACCATGTTGCACATGCAACGTAGCATAGCAGATAGAAGGCCAAGCTTGGAGTGTGTCCACATTCTACCTCTGACAGATACTGGCCACATGACCATGGACAAATCACTTAAACTTTCAGAACACTAAGCATCTAATGTTATAAACTACAGAGATGATGCTCATCTGCATTGTGGAGAGAGTTTCCATCCTGGCACTAGCCTTCGCTGAAGGAGTCACAAGTCCAGACTAAAAGCATCAAAAAAGTGGCAGAGCCAAAATTATAAAGTTGAGGTGTGGGGGTTACCAGGTGGCTGGCTGAGGGAAGAATATTAGAGCATAGAGAAGGGGTTCTTAAACTTTTTTAGTACTATGACAACTCTTCCCCTGGTGAAATCTATGGACACCTTGGAATGTTTTTATTTTTTTATTTACTTTGAATTATAAAAATTTTGTTTAATAAAAATTCCTTAAACAGTAAAAAAAAAAATGACCCCAATAGGATCATGAAGAGTTACATATGACTGAGAACAACTGACAATAAGGAGCACCAGTGCTCATGTTTGACATCTATCTCATCAGAATTTTTAAAAATGCATGCAATAAAATATGTAGGACTACAAAGGACACAGATTTTGCTGAAATATAATTATAAAAACATTTAAAAAATTAAGTTCCATGGGGCAGCTAGATGGCTTAGTGGGATAGTGAGTGAGCCAGGCCTAGAGATGTGAGGTGCTGGATTCAAATGTGGTACCAGACACTTCCTAGCTATGTGACCCTGGGCAAGTCATGTAACTCCAATTGTCTAGCCTTTACTGCTCTTTTGCCTGTGTTATAGGAAATTAGCAGGAGCAAGAGAACTTGTAAGGTAGAAGAGAAATGTTCTAGAACTCTGGAGAAGTGACAGGGCAATTGCTTCTTCTGAGAGAAAAAGTTAAGCAGTCAGGAGTTGAGTTTCAGCCTAGTTCTTCTGGGGTGGATCTGGAAAGCTAGATATTCCCTTTTCTTGTGATCCAGCCTATCTCGGTGAATCCTGTTGATGCTGAGAATGATTTCCAACAGAGCTGCTCAAGACTCCAGAGAACAACTGTCAGTGAGACCCTTCCTTTGAACCCTGTTCCTGCTACTTTCAATTCCTTCCCATTATCTAATGGGGTTTAATTTAACTAGTTGTAGGAAGTAGATTTGTAGGTAGAGAAGTATTAGATACTTCTAATATTTGATTTTGGTCTATCTAAATCTATTTGATCTATCTAAAATAGATCATCCCAATTCCCTTCCCTTCTCATCTAAAATAAAACAATTATTTTAGTTATATTTCTATATATATTATTTCAGTATATTGTTTCACCTGAGAAGTGATACTTAGTATGGATTCTAAAACAGTGGATTTTTTTTTCAAGTTCCATAGAACCCTGGTTGAGAAATCTTGATACAAAAGAAAGAGTATTTGATGAGGAAGTCAAGAGATTTGGATTCTGTTAGAATCCATGACATGCTCACTAAGTGACTTTAGATAAGTTACTTCTTGCTGAGACTTAGTTTCACAATCTGAACACAGAGGGGATTCAAGAACATGACCTTTAAAAGAAAATACTTATCCAGCACAAAGGTTCTTTGATTCTAAGGGTAAACAACGCATACCATCTCCCCTCACACCCTTGCCCTTCAATCAATCCATTTATGTCCATCTATTGAATATTGTGTGCAGAGAACTTGTGAGCTTCTGTACTTTGCTAGACACTGGAGGAGACATAAAATTAAGATACAGCATTGTCCTAGCCCTTGGGGAATTTACAGTCTAAAAGGGATAGGCTAAGACATATAGAAGACAAATATAATGCACAATTTTTATTTGTCGTTCACTCATTTGAATCCTGTCTGACTCTTCATGACTCCATTTGGGGTTTTCTTGGCAGAGATACAGGAGTGGTTTGCCATTTTATAGATGAGAAAACTGAAGCAAACAGGGCTAAATGGTTTGTCCAGAATCACACAAGATTACAGCTAGTAAGTGTCTGAGGCTGGATTTTCAGGTCTTCCTGATTCGGGGCCCCCACACTATTCACTATAGCTGCCCTGACACAAATACTTTTAGAGAAGTGTAAAATAAAGTGGTAGGTGAGGCTGTCTAAACACAGGTTCTCTACCACATTATAAAGCATTCTAGAAAATATACATTAAGGAGGGGCAGTTCTGGGAGACAGACAGACCTTCCCTCAAACTTCCTGTAGTTAAGGAACCAAAGATGTGAGAGAAAGATAAGCAAGAAGATATGTCTGGGGAAAACACTGCTCTTTTCAGCTGACGAGCTCTAGGTGAGCCTAGGAGCAAACAAAAGAGGATCTAGCCCCCTGTAGAATAAATAAGGCAGATGGTGTCAAGACGTGTTTATTTTGGGATTGATAGGAAAGCAGAGAAAGTCTGGATGGTGGTGTTGACTGATGAATCTGCTCTGAGCAAATAGGCTAATAAGAGAGAAGGACATTTGGTGTTTAAAAGATAAATCCAATCACCACTCTCTTCTATACAGGAGGATCTTTTACTCAAGGATCTCAAAAGCTCTCTGTGAGTTAGAGAGGGAGAAGTAAAGAAACCCTGGGGTAACCTGGCTTGAGGCCACACAGAAGCCCCAGGAGTGGCAAGTCAGGAAGTATGGCAGAGAAATGACAGAGGCGGCCGGCCAGCACCCAGTGGGCAAAGAAGAGAGTGTTATTTAGGGACAAGCCAAATGAAAGAGAGTTTCTTGTACCAGGAGTTCAGGAAAGATCTGAGGGATACCTATCCTGCTGTTCTCACCCTGACTAGAGTTGGCCTCATCTCATTTTACCTTTTGATAGCCCACCTCTATGATGATAGAACCATCAAATGGGAAAACTGAAAAGGAACTGAGAAATCATGTCTGCCATGCTCAGTGACCATGAGATCACAGATTTAGAGCTAGAAATGGATCCTGGTGGGCTAAATCCAAACCTCAGAAACTGAAACTCTGAGATAGAAACAGGTTTCCTCAGGGCCATATAACCACTAATTTTTTTAAATTAAGTTTATTTAATTGATTAATTAGTTTAGAATATTTTTCCATGGTTACATGAACTACTAAGTTTTAAAAGTCAGATTTGTATCAAACTCTTCCTGTTTCCAAGCTCATCAGTCTATTTGCTGTGTCATGCTGGTTTGGAGATGAGGAGCTTATGGAGCTCAAGTGATCTAGCCAAGGTCACACACATAGTAAGAAGTAGCTTCAAATTTGAGCCTCTTAACTGTCAAACTATGGCTTTTTCCCCTAAATTATCTCCATATGATACAGCCTGCTCTTTATAGCCCACTGAACTTTAGAGCCTCTCTTAGATCTCATCTGACCAGTGAAACTTTTTATATCACATCAGCTATGTACTTGCCCTGGCCAACCCCTTTCAGCTCCCCTTTAGGGAGCTACCCCCACTAAAAAGTAAGCTCCTTGAGGGCAGACATTGTCTAGCTTATTTATATCTCTAGTGCTTAGCTCAGTCCCTGGCACATAGTAAGCACTTTATAAATGCTTTAGAAAAACACTTTAACTCATGGTGGAGAATGCTCTCCACCTCCAGAGAAAGAACTGTTGGAGATTTCACATCAGTGTGACTTTAAACTCCCCCCCCCCATTTTGTAACCCCTCCCCCCTCAGTTACTAGGTGCTGAGAGAGATACAAAGATCACAGAATTTTAGAGTTGGAAACGGCCTTGGCAGCCAATGTGGGGAAAGCAATCCCCACCATATTATGTGGCAAATCATTATTCAGCTTTTGCTTGAGGTTCCCCTTCAGTGACAGCTCATTCAATTTTCAGACAGCTCTAATTGAAAGGAAAGCTTTTGCATTTTTAAAAAGTCAATTAGCATTTTTCAGCCCTTTCCCCCACCATAGAAGGCATTGTCCAGCAAGTAGTTATGTATATGTTGATTATGTCTTTCATGTTTCTCCTTTTCAGTTCATTTTCTGGAGGTGAACATTCACAAATTATTCTTCATTATTTATTTTTATTATTTGTTTAATCTGTGGCTGTATGTAATGTTCACTTGGATAGTTTATTATTATTATTTTTAAAGTCAACCTCTTTGTCTGAGTCTTTGCAAATCTTACCTATTGCTCCTGGGTCTACACTCTAGGGCAGTGATGGCAAACCTTTTAGAGACTGAGTGACCAAACAGCAACCTTCATGCCTCATTTGAGCTACCTTGTCTTACTCCAGGCAGGGGAGGGAGAAAGCACTGCCATTGGACTGCTGGGCAGAGGGGTGGGTGATGGGAGAAATGTCCTCAGGCATGTAGAGGAGGAAGGGAGCAGCCCCTCTGGCACATGTGCCATAGGTTTGCCAACATGGCTCTAGAGTAAAACGCCACCAATAGAATACTTCTTCATGATAGCCCTTCAAATAATTAAAAAGGTTATCATGTCTTCGCTATAAGCTACATGCCTGGTTTAGTGATCTTTATTTGAAATTAATTCAGTGTCTTTTACCATAAACTCTCAAGCTTGCCAATATCCTTCTCCCCCCAGTCCCCCAAACCCTTACTTTCTGTCTTCATACCAGCTCTAAGAGAGAAGGGCAAGGATAAACAAACAGGGTTAAGTGACTTGCCCAGGGTCACACAGCTAGGAAGTGTCTCAGGCCAGATTTGAACCCAGGCCTTCCAGACCTCAGGCCTGACACTATTCATTCTGCTACTTAACTGCACCCACCCCTACACACATATAAAGATATTATGAACTAACAGAAGAGAAGGCATGCCCACCAATAACTATGATATAAAGAAATGTTCTCAGCAAACTACACCTTCTCCTTGGCAGTAGGGTTTGGTTGTCCCTTGGACATAATGTAGAGGATGATGAAGTAAAACCATAAAGACACTTTAGATTTCAATTTTGGTAGGCATCAACCCTGGCTCCAGCAAAATGTGCTCCAGGAAGACTCAGAACTGCACTTCTTTACTGCGAGACTTTGAGCAAGTCACGTACTTTCCAGTCTCTGGTCTTTGGTCTAATCTAGCCAACGAGAAAGTTGGAGACAACAATGTCTCTTAGTCCTTACCAGCTCTGACATTACAGGATTTCTAAGTTTGCTGAAGGAATGCTTTCCTTCCAGGAGATGAGACACTACAGGGGACCAGGAAGTAGTGGATAGATTTGTATTTGCTTCAGATGAACTGCTAGGTTTGTTGTGAGTCCTCATTATTTATAGGTAATCATTGCTGGAATCCAACAACAAACACTGGGAGATTTCCATGGGAAAAGTTCTCAGGAGCAAGGTAGGTACCACTCTGGCTTGGGGGAGGGAGGACAGAGCTTACTCCCAGGAATCTTGTGAATGTGACAGAGCCCAGGGGCTCATTGGGACGTGTTTCTGTCCACCCAGGCATTAGTCTGACAGCAGGAAGGTGAAGTAACAAGGCTCATGCAGAAATGCAGCATCACAAAGAGGAAGCCTTAGAGATGCTAAACCAGCCATTCATTTCACTTTACAAATGAGGAAAACTATGACTGAGAGGGGAAGTAACCTCTCTGAGGCCCCATGACTAGTAAGTGGTAAAACCAGGATTTGATCCTAGGTCTAACTCTAGGATTATTTTCGCTGTACTATGCTGCATAGATTATCGCTGGGAAAGATTTTTGAATTTAGAACAAAGAAACTGGAGACAACTTTAGGGACTATCTAAAACAATTTAATAAATGAGGAAACAAGGTTCAGGGAGAGGAACTGACCCGATGCCATGCAGCAAGTTTAGTAGTAGTAGATGACAGGCTATATAACCCAGCTCTCTCAAATCCCAGAGAAAAGGCAGCCACGCCTGCCCTCATAGAGTGCTCTGTGCCTCAAATATCTTCTTTTCTTCCATAACATTCATATGATGCTTTACCAATAAATCCATATCCATCATATCCATCCAATCATATCAAAAAATCTTTTTAAACCCTCACCGGGACTCTGAGATCATTCACAAAATGTTATTCTTATTTTAGAGAAAAAGAATTTTCTCTAGAGAAAAAAGAGACGTCATTTTAAAGGGAAGAGGAAAGGTTTTATATACAAAGAAATATTCACAACTGTGTTATTGGAAACAAAGAAAAACTAGAAACAACCTTTATGTCTAACAATTGGAGAAAGATTTTTAAGGACTCAGCAAATCATTTCTGCTATAATTTTATATATGCATTCTTAAAAAATACTATCAATGCAAAATTGCACAATAAAACCCACAGTTTATGGGGAAAATGCTATTAGGGTCCCATAGCTCAAAACCTTCAGCAGTAACATTATAAAAAAACTAGGAACCTAAGTAAAAATATTAGTACTGTTTTACATAGGTCAATAGCTAAGAAATATATAAATATTACAATAAAAATTATTATGTCCATGGCCTCCATCTGCTATTTGGTTGGGTGCATGAATATAGATTTAGAAAGGTGTGAAGAAGAGAATAAGCTTTTATTCCTAATATGTGCCAGGAACTGTGTAAAGCACACTTACACAAATATTATCTAATCTGATCCTTGCAACAACTCTATGAGAAAACTTAGTCAGAGGTTAAAGTGACTTGCCCAAGATCACATCTGAACTCAGGACTTCCTGACTGCAGCATTCTATCTATCCACTATATCACCTGTGTCTCTATGCTGGTAGAATCAGCAGCTGGACATCTAGATCAGGACCATGGCCATTGCAGAAGATGGGGGAAGATCCTCCATGTGGTGGTCCATATGGGAACAGTCTGCCTCCACCTATATAGCTCCTACTGCATTGGTAGACATATAATAAATATGGCACTTTGTCTTGAAAAAGACCTGACATTTCCTTGCAGAAAGGGTTGAAGCCTGTGATTTTTTATTGAGTAACAGCATTTTCTGCCTTCCTGCTGCTTCTTAGGGACTAAATAATGTATAAGAAAACATGAAATTCATGTTTTGTGCAAATCGTATCTTAATATATCAATTGTGTTGGAACAAATTCCCATTTTCTAAACAAACATTGTAGTAGGATTGACCATTTATTCATAGGGAGAGAAGTACTAAATTGATCTGTGATGTCATTGGTATAAGGAATAATAACATTAAATGATAGCTAGCATTATATAATGCTTCATGGGTTGCAAAGCCCTTTAAAATTATTTCATTTTATTCTTATGCCAACACTGGAATAGATGCCATCATCTCCATATTACAGTGGAGGAAAACTGAGGCAGACAGAGATTGAGTGACTTAGCTAAGGTCACCTTTGAACTTAGATCTTCTTGACTCCAGGTTGAGCATTCTCTCCTGTGCCATTCTAGCTGTCTAGAAAATTCCCCTCTTTATTTTAAACCTTTACCTTCCATCTTAGAATCAATACTAATACTGTATATTGGTCCCAAGGCAGAAGAGTGGTAAGAGTTAGGCAATGGGGATTAAGTGACTTGCCCAGGGTCATACACCTAGGAAGTGCCTGAGGCCAGATTTGAGCCCAGGACCTCCCATCTCAGAGCCTGACTCTCAATCCACTGAGCCACCAGCTGCCCCCTAGAAAACTCCTTTTTTGATGCAATTGGTTAACTTCTCTGTAATTTATGATTTCAGAGTTGCCTGGAGCACAGAGATGTTAAGGGCCTTATAACCACATAGTCACATAGCTAAGTATTTATCTGAGGTGATTTGCAAGGGCATGAGAATCTTTTTGGCTTTGAAGCTATGCCACGATGGTGCTATAGATGGCAAAAGAAAAGAATATAAGAAAATGCGGATGATTCAGGGCAAGGTGAACAGCTAAGAATGCCATGAAATTAATTGATTACTAATTTCATAGTAATTAATTTCTTAGTCATGCACAAGTGAACTTATAAGGGGATACTGAGCAAATAAATTATCATTATTTTAAATTTCTACGGAGTAGTATTATTTTAATCAAAATGTAAATAATTTAACTTTTTATTTGGAGATTTTAATTTGACTATCTAATTTGGCTGGTTACAAGCCTCACCAAAAATTTTTGTTATTGTTAATTTTTAGATTTTACTTTAAGATTTAGTTTGGTTATTAGTTAACACAATTTTTTTTAAACATGGAATTAAAAGTTAAAAAAAGTAAGATAAAGTTGAGGTCTATGGAGGTTACACAGCTTACCTCAAACAACTAGAAAAGTTAGCAGACCTGGTATTTGAACTCAAGTCATTTGATTTCAGAATCTGCTACTTTTCTCATTAGCTGGAAAGACCACTACCCTTATCTACTTGACATGTGTTAGATGCAGTCATGTTTTTGCATAGGGGTAACCAGAGCACACAAATACTCACTGCACATCCCCAACATTTGCTGGAGAGGGGCAGCTCAGTGGATTGAAGGCCAGGTCTGCAAATGGAAGATTCTGGGTTCAAATCAAACCTCAGAAACTTTCTAGCTGGGTGACCCTGGGCAAATCACTTAATTCCCATTGCCTTACTCTTACCACTCCTCTGCCTTGGAATCGACATGAAGTATATTTCCCAAGGCAAAAGGTAAGGATTTTACAAAAATGTGCCGGAGAGTTGTCCTGGGCTGACATTGGTCTCCTAACCATCCCAAAGTACTTAACACATACAAATTGCAAGATGGTTGCTGTGTGGTTGGATGGGCAAAATGGAGTAATAAAACTCAAAGCTCCCCAATGCTGACTGTCCTAAATGCTCATCCTCAACAGAGGCTTTATTTACCTAAGAGGTTTTCTTACTGTGGCCTTCCTTAAAGTATCATTTAATGAAAACTTGTGGTCATGGAGCAATGAATAATTACTAATCCTACATATTTGGGGTAGGTTAGATTGCTCACAATGGAACCTGAAGCCCCTTTGCAAAAGCTGTAGCCTGGAAGACAAGATGAGAGGCTCCCAGTGGCTAAGCCCTAGAGAAGTTTCTAAATACTTTCCTCCTCCACAACTGAGTGGTCAGTCCCCCTGTAATTTTTAGAACACAGACTGTTACACTCTTTTAACTACACCAATTTGTGGGGAGGACTTGCTTATTTTTCTGAACATTCTCTTGTGTCTGTCCAAAGAGAAGGAAACATTCTCCCTTTGCCACTCTTTGCCTAATATATAGTAACCATTAAGTAAATGCTTCATTCATTCATTCATTCATTCATTCATTCATTCCTGCATCTACTGTCAAATGTTTCTCCCTAAAGAGAACTAAATTCTCATCATTCTCAAGTAAGATACACCCAAATGGGAATTATCAGGAATTACTATAGAAATCAGGAATTACTATAGCAGTGGAGGAGTATAAGGAGAGCACCAGGAGGCATCTGGGTAGCTCAGTGGATAGCAAAATAGACATAGAGATAAGAGATTCTGTGTTCAAATGTGGCCTCCAACACTTCCTAGCTGAGTGACCCTGGGCAAGTCACTTAACCCCCATTGCCTAGCCCTTATCTCTCTTCTGCCTTGGAATCAATACACAGTACTGATTCTAAGATGGAAGGTAAAGGTTTTTTCAAAAATTAAAAAGGAGGGGACCAGATTCCCCAAAAGGAGACCTGGGCCTGACACCAATTAGCTGAATAACCCTGAACAAATCCTTGAGATCATAGGTATTAGAAGTGAAGGGAGATTAAGAGAATAAGTAGATTACTCCTCTCATTTCAGTGATGAGCAAACTAAAGCTCAGAGAGGGGAAATTAATATTTCTAGTGTCACACAGTTAATAAATATTTATTTGAATCAAATAATAAGGAAAGGAATTTAATCAATTAAATAATAAGTAATAGTAAGGGAGAGGAATTAGAACTGAAATTCCTTGGTTCCAGGTTCTCTGCTCTTCCACTGTCTCTTCTATGGGTCTTGGTTTTCACATCCACAGTAAATGTTGGTATAAAGGACAATGGATGTCTCTTCTAACCAGGAATTCTTGTGTGGAATGCTGCATTCCCAGGCAGTGCTAGACAAATTGGGTATTAGTATACTATTATATACTCATTTTTTAGGTCACTGGATACATGACAAAAACAACTTTTGCTCTCTGGCTAGAAAAACTGGCAATCTATGTCATTCTGGGAAATTTTTTTTCATAAAATCTCAATAAGAATGATAATGCAAATATTATCCCTATTTTACAGATGAGAAGACTGAGACCAGAGAAAGGGAAGTGATTTGTCTTAGGTCACATAGCCTCACAGCCAACTGGGATTTAGGGAATCCAGATCTAGTGCTCCTTCTATTATGGAAGAAATTCCATTAACAGATTTTTTTAAAGGTCTAAAAGATGTTTCTATGGTCTCTATTTCCACTGACAATTGGCAACAAAAATCCAGAAAAATGCTGAGTTGTACTGTAAAATTAGGAAAACAAAGGTGCTTTTGTTTTCTTTACAATTACATATGTAGAGAAACTGACCACTACAAATTAACTTTAGGTCTTCTAACTTTATATCTGAATTGTTTTTGGAGAGAACACCATACGGCTGAGCTGACCAGAAAGAGAATGGTCTTGAAATGATGGCTTAAGCAAATTATCATCACTTTTCTTAGGGTATTTAACTTCCTCTTAAAGAATCAAAGAATACAGAATGCTGGAACTGAAACAGACTGAGAATGAAGAATATCAGAGCTGGAGGACCTTTAAGACACCATTTAGTCCTAACCCTTCATTTTACAAATGGAGAAACTGAAGTGCACATAAGGGAAATTAGTTTGTAGTAGAGCTAGAATTCAAACCTAGTACTCTAGACTCCCAGGCCACAATTCTTTTCATTGTCTATACCTCACCTCTCCTCTGACCCCATAATGCACAAAAATTTCTTCTAAATTGTAATGAGTGCAGTTAGGAAGTTTTCAGTATTAGCTGGAAGTGAAGGTTAAGTTCTCTCATAGCAATGTGAAGCAATGGAAAGGGGGTACTATGACCTTGGAAATATTACTTACTCTTCCAGGAATTCAATTTCCTCACCTTTAAAACTGTGGGGATTCTACTAGATGCCACTAGATGTTCTCTAAAGTCTCTTTCTCTCCTTTAAATTTGTTTGAAAATTTTTTTTTTACTTTTAATAATCATTTTTAAAAATGTTGAATTCTAAATTCTCTTTTTCTTCCCCTTCCTGATCCATTGAGAAGGCAAGCAATATATCAATTATTCATGTGAATCCATCTGAATATATTTCCATATTCATTGTGTTGCAAAAAAAAATCTGCAATAAAAACATAAGCATAAAGAAATCAAAAAAAGTATGTTTCAGTCTGCACTGAGTTTTTCATCAGTTCTCTCTCTAGAATAGGAGAGCATTTTTCACCATGGGTCCTTTGGAATTGTCTTAAATTATAGGCTTGCTCAGAGAGGCTAATAATTCTTTCACAGTGGATCATCCTTACAATATTACTGTTACTGTGTACAATGTGTTCTTCTAGTTCTACTCACTTTACTTTGCATCAGTTCATATAAATGTTTTCAGGTTTTTCTGACATTTTCCTGCTCACCAATCCTTTTAGCACAATAGTATTCCATCAAAATCATGTGCCACAACTTGTTCAATCATTCCCCAAATGATAATTTCCCTCAATTTCCAATTCATTGCCACCACAAAAAGAGCAGCTATATTTTTGTACAAATGGTTTTTCTTCACATTTCTTTGATCTCTTTGGGATCTGATCTCTATGCCTGTGTTTTTCTTTTAAGTGCCTACTAAGCTCAGAGCACTGTGCTAGGAACCAGGGAGCTGAAGACAAAAATAAAATAGATCCTGCCCTCAAGGGGCTTATCCTTTCCTAGAGAAGCTCACATTTTCTTGGACCATTTATCTCTAACATAATGGAAATTTCACTGGACCTAAGTTCAGATCCTGGTTCCCACACAGACAGGCAGAGTGGCCAGGGGTGGGTCATTTATTTTTCTAAGCTTTAGGTGCTTCATTTACAAAATGGGAACAATAATTCTTGTGCCTACTTACAGGTTTGTTGTAAGGGAAGTGATTTGCAGAATTTTCAACTGTAATAGAAATGTGAATTATCACATGAAGCTGTGTGGTACAATGGAAAGACCTTTGGATTTAGAGTTAAAGGAACTGGGTTCAGAGACCAACTCTGTCACTTTTATCCTATGTGGCCATATTCAAGTTATTTAACCTCTTTGGCCTTCAGTTTCCTCATCTGTAAAACTGGGGGGGGGGGGAGTTGGAATAGGAAACCTCTAAGGTATCTTTCAGCTATAAAATCTATGGTCCTATGATCACCCCACATGGGGCCTTGCAACATGGCTGTTGCTTACAAAATGTAGACTGAATAAATAGGGGAAAAGAAGCAAAAAAAATTAATTTTGGGAGAAAAGTGACAGCCAACAAAAGGAAAATAACAGAAAAAACCAAACTCCTCCCCTTCCACTCTTAAACCAAGTACTAGGAAATCAATCCAAGCCCATAAAATGTGAGTATGGGACATGCTGACATTTCCATCTTGACCTTTCTGAAACCAGAGTTCAGAAATAGTAGAGGTGCTATTATTTCTCTCCACCCCCAAATCAGAACACACATCTGCCAAAAGTTTGAGACACACAAAGAGCTCGTCCAGATCTTTCCCCCTGGAATTTGTATTGCCTTTAATAATAGTAGGGCTTCTTCAAAACCATTTCCCCCTGGTTTCCAGTTAACGGGGCTGAGGCAGAGGCCCCGTGATGTACATCCCCTGCCCAAGTTCCAGGCTGAACTGAGTACTCTGCAAAGGATGTGGCTTTTCTAAACCTTACCAACTTCAGGGAAGGGTGTTGGCTATTTGACTACTCATCACAGCTCAGCAGAAAGGGGAAGGAGCAAAAGTCAGAATGTTCAAGTTTAAGCCCAGTTTTACCACATTAGGTATGTCA
The DNA here is from genome assembly GCF_027887165.1 of Monodelphis domestica. NCBI lineage: Eukaryota > Metazoa > Chordata > Mammalia > Didelphimorphia > Didelphidae > Monodelphis > Monodelphis domestica. Next base: position 507,415,861 of record NC_077227.1, read on the forward strand.
TCTTAGACAAATCGTTTTTACCCCCTGAGCCTCAGTTTCCTCAATTGTACAATGTATATGCTACCTAAGGCTTCTGGTAAGCTAAACTGGACTTGTCAGCTATTATTTTTATCTTTGTTTTGTTGTGTCTAAATCTATGTGCATTCATTTTACACAGGTGAATCATTTCTTTGATACATACTGGGTAAACATTTCACTCTGGAAGTTGGGAGATATAGATTCACGTTCAAATTTCTGCTTCTCTCTGTAAGTAGAAGCTGCCTGTTTGCTAAGCAAATCTTTTGTCCATGAGCCACAAGTCCAAATAAGTTTAAATCTAGAAAAACACAGCTGTGTGGGCTGAGAATTAGAGTTTGAGAGTTGTTTTCTTACTGTAGGTACCTTAGTTTTCTAGACTTCTTGTCCTCTGATTCCCAGAGTTATTCTTTAGATATTGAGGGGTCACCAATCTGAGATCACTCTATATCAAGTGTTAGCTTAATAGTGCTGAGCACATAGTAGGTACTCAATAAACATTTGTTGATTATAGTGAATCTAGATATATAGTTTCAACCTTTTATATGTTATATAGGAAAATAAAGCAGAAATGGGAAAAACTGATTGCCCAAGTGTTACAGGTAGTAAGGAGTGAAGTGGGAGTTCAAACTCAAAAACTCGGACTTCAGAGTTCAGTGTTTTCACTGTAACTGTAACTCTCTGTCTCTCTCTCCCTCTCTCTCCCTCTGTCTCTCTCTGTCTCTCTGTCTCTGTCTCTGTCTCTCTCTCTCTCTCTCTCTCTCTCTCTCTCTCTCTCTCTCTTTCTCTGTCTCTCTCTGTCTCTCTCTGTCTCTCTCTGTCTCTCTCTCTCTCTCTCTGTGTCTCATTTTTCTTTCTCAACAGGTCTATGTGGCTGGCCAGAAACATAACTTGTGGGCATTGAATAAAGCAAAATTAACTGCCCTCCATGGTCTCATAGCACCATATTCTGAATCCTGGGGAAAAAAACCTAACCAATGAGATAAGGGAAAGAAAAGGATATTTGAAAGTAATCTTGACAGAACAAATCCTCATTTAACCCAACTGATGTTCTCACTCTTGGATCTCTTGCACTAAAACCTCTATACCTTAATTGTCTGCTTCAGGTTAATGCAGGATAGTTAATTGGAGCTATAAAAATCTTTCAGAGAAAATGTAATAATGGAGAAAGATCAATAAATTTTGAGATATGCCTCTACAACCTATTTGCTTTATGATGTTGGGTGAAAGGCAGTGTGGTGGGGTAGAAAGAAATCAGTGGACCTGAGTTCAAATTCCATGTCTGACTCCTTATTATGTGAGGATCAAGTTACTTGACTTCCCTTATTTCAGTTTATTCATCTGTAAAATGAAAGGGTTAGACTTAAGACTATTTCTAGGGTCTCTTCAAGTTCAAAATTTATTGTCATAACTTTTGTTTCTTCATTGGTAAAAAAAAAAGGGGGGTAGGAGGAGAAGGGAATGAAAATGGTATAGTGAAAGGATACTGGATTTGGATTCAGAAAAATAATCCTGGGTTCAAATATGATCTCTGATGGTTTTTACTAGCAGTAAGATTTCAGGTAAGTCACTTACCCTCCCTTCTCCTTTGTAAAATGGGAAGAGTAACACCTGTTGTGCACCTGCCCCAAAGGACTATGACAAGGAATCATTCTGTTAAACTGAAAAATTTCAATTTGTCATACAATCCTCTTTTTGATTCTTCTTTGGAGACTGGAGAGTCAGTGTGGCATAATGGGTAGAGAATAGAGAGCCAGCAAGACTTTGGTTCGAATCCCACCTCTAACATGTATTAGTTGTGTGATCTTCGGCAAATCACTTAATTTCTCAATACTCTAGGCAATTCTTTAAGACCGATTTATAAAGAAGGCATCCATCTACATTAGGAGTGGAAGTTTCCTCAAACAGGAATTCCTTATGCCAATGAATCAAATATCCAATTCCTATGCCTATTTTATACACACACAGAATGTGCCAGGCTGTTCTAAGTGCTGTATAATAATTATCTCATTTGATCCTCATAACAACCCTGGGAGGTAGGTGCTATAGTATTGCCTCTATTTTTCAGATGTTGGAACTGGGGCAAGCAGAGGTCAAAGGATATGCCCAGAGTCACATAGCTAGCAAGTGTCTGAGGCTGAATCTGAACTCAGGTTTTTCCTAACTCCAGGCCTGGTACTTTAGCACCAATTAGCTGCCTCCTAGCAGAGTCAGGATTTGAACCCTGGTCCTCTTACTCCAAAATCTGGTGCCATTTATTCTACATGACACTGCCTCTCTGAAGAAGTAAGAATGGAACTGTTTGGGCATAATGTCTCTAACACCTAAGAAGAATAGCATTGTGATTTTGAACTGAACAGTGATGACGATGGAAATTATTCACTCTGGGAACTCAGACTATTTATTGCTCAATCACTTGCCAGCTGTGGTGATTGGGAAGCTTTGGAATTGCATTTTCCAAGAAGAGTAATTTTCCTCTACCCTCTCAATTCTTCCATTCACTGTAATCAATTAGTGGATCCTCTGAATCTCTAGCATTTTATAGCCCAGAAAAAGAATAAGCCCAGGGATTGGATAAATTTCTATAGAAGAGTGTCTAATTGAGACAATCCATCTGAGACAAACCATTTTCTTTATGTCTTTCTTTTTTTGAACCTTTAACTTCTGTTTTAGAATTTAAGCCGAGTATTGGTTCCAAGGCAGAATAGTGATAAGAGCTAGGCAATTGGAGCCACGTGACTTGCCTAGGGTCACACAGCTAGGAAGTATCCTGAAGCCACAACTGAACCCAGGACCTCTGATCTCTAACCACTTGCTCTCTAGCTAGTAAGCACTTAATTTCTAACAAAATCTCTGAAGTTTGAATGATTTGCACATGTGGCACTGGGGGACAGTTCTGAATTAGAGGATGAACAGGTTTTGTTGACTCCTGACCAGAAAGTAGCTATTCTGGCTTATTATTTTGGCTATGAACTCTCTCCTTCACCCATTAAGGAATCTGGGGGGAGGGGTGCTTACTGACTGGAGTTTCACAGACTACCCTAAAATGAACTTCCCAGTTTTCATGACAGTTATACAGAAAGTCTCTAGTTTCTCCCCAAGCTCTGGAAATACTGCATTTAAAATTATGTATATGAATTAAAATTTGGAATCAATCAATAAACATTTATTAAGCGCCTGCTGCATTATGACAAATAACTAGGTGCTAGAGATACAAAGACCAAAATAAATTGCCCACATCACAAAGAGCTTACATTCTACTGGACTGGAGGAGACATGCACACATGACTACATTTGGGGCTTTCTTGGCAAAGATAATAGAGTGATTTGTCATTCCCTTCTCTAGTTCATTTTACAGACAAGGAAATGGAGACAAACAGCATTAAGTGACTTGCCCAGGGTCACCCAGCTAGGAAGAGTGAGACTGGATTGAACTCAGGAAGATGAGTCTTCCTGGCTCCAGACATGCCACCTTGCTGCTCTGTATTCAGACAGGGGCACATTTGCAAAAGTAGAGAAGATGGGAGATTTGCAGCATCATGGATGAGGAGCAGCAAGGACAGTCTGACTGGTCCACAGAGTGTTTAGGAAGGGAATAAAAATGTAGAACAAAGCTGGAAAGAGGGTGGAGCCATGTAGTAAAGGTCTTTCGATGTCAAACAGGAGTTTGCATTTGATGCTCTGGGTAAAAGGGAGCCACTGGAGTGTAGTGAGCAGGGCATCAACATGATTAGAGCGGTGTTTGAGAAGGCTGGAACTGCATGGAAACTAGTTTGTAGAGGGGCGAGATTCGAAGCAAGAAGGCCAAGAAGTATTGCAATAGTGTGAGGGGAGATGAGAGCGTGAGCCAGAATGGTGACTGTGTGGGCTGAAAGAAGGGAACACAAGTGTGAGATGTAAAGAGAGACTTGAGAACATTTGTCACTGATGAGCTGTGAGGAATGAGGGAGAAAAATAACAAGTCTAGGATGATTTTGAGGTTAAGAGCTTGGGTGATAGGGTAGCTGGGTAGCACAGTGGATTGAGCACCAAGCCTGGAGTTGGGAGAATTTGGCTTCAAATCTGACCTCAGTCGCTGCCTAGCTGTGCGACCCTGGGCAAGTCACAGAATTCCAATTGTCTAGCCCTTATTGCTCTTCTGCCTCAGAATATCTATATTGATTTAAAGACAGAAGATAACCGGTTAAAAAAAGAACTCAGATGACTGGAATGATGTCATCCCTGACAGAAATTTTAAAGTTCACAAGAGGGGTAAATTTTGGGAAAAAGATAATGAGTTTGATTTTGAACATGCTGTGTTTTAGATGTTGATGAGCCACCCAGGGGAAAATGTTCACTAAGCAGCTGTCAATCCTATGGGACTGGAGCTCAGAAGAGAGATTAGGGTTGGATATATACAACTCTAGAAGTTAAAAAAAAACTGAACACATATCTTTTGAATTAAAAAGAAAACAAACCCCCTCTATAATCTGAAAACCAAAGTCCTTTGAATATATTTCTAACAGGAGACTTGGGAAGAACAACAAAAATCTATAGAGGAGAATCTACTCCTAAAGCAATAAAGAGAACAGAAAAAGGAAAACAGAAAAACATGACGGGGACTTAAGACTCAGTTTAAAAGTTAGAAATAAATTTCTTAAAAATATATTTTTTAAACCCTTACCTTCCATCTTAAAAGCTGTGTATTGGTTCTAAGGCAGAAGAATGGTAAGGGGGTTGTGACTTGTCCAGGGTCACACAGATAGAAAGTGTCCGAAGCCAGATTTGAACCTAGGACTTCCCTTTTCTGGGTCTGGCTGTCAATCCACTGAGCCATCTAACTACCTCCTAGAAATAAATTTCTTAGGCATCAGTTCTCACTGAAGACAGCTGTTCCCAATTAACATGGAAATTTTTTTTTTTAATTAAGAACTCAGACCCTAGATAAGGACCAAGTTGGTCTTCCTAAACTATGATTTTGGAAGAGTTAAATACTCCCTAAAGTTTAAGTACAGATTTATCCAAAAAAGGAGCTGAGGCATGGATTTTTTTTTTTCAGTTTGGTGCTACTTTATGAAGCCCAGTATCATACATCAACAAACATTTGCCTATAAAAGCCAGCCTTCCCTGCAGAAAGCATTTAAAACACCCAAGGTTTGGCATCTCAAGGACACTGGCACCGACTGGTATAACATGAGAAAGAAGAAAACTAACAGCATACAAGTTGGATCTGAGGCACAGGAGAGTCAAAACACTGGGTTTACAGAGTTTCTGACTAGCAGACCCAGGGAAGCATCTTGTGTCTGGGCTTCTGAATGAATCAGATGGAATGTGAATGGATTACCAGGGTAATCAGGGAGAATCTTGTTTGGAGCTGTTACCAGAGGGCTGTGGCCTTAGCAAAGTTCCAAAGAGTGGCTACAGGGTAAAAAAATGGGACCTGTGTGGAAAGGACAAAAGGACTATGGGAGAGGGTGGGCTGAAAATTGTGCTAAGATCCTTCAACAACTTAGCCCTTCCTTTTAAAACATTTCATGCACAGCTGCTATTGCAAGTTCTCTACTAACTAGCTGTAGGAACTTGGAGAACCTGTTCTCCAGCACCACAGGAGCTAGAACTTGGGGAAATAGGCTAAAATTGAACCGAGTTGTGCATTAAAACACTAGAGCAGGCCCTTAAGGAAAGCTTTTGAGCCTTCATTCCTACATGCATTTGCGAATAGCAATTCACATTCAAATTCATTAAGTACCTTCTCTCACTGAGAGGCTCTGAACTTAGAATCCAAAAGGGAAAGCCATTTATGATAACTGATGGCTAGAAGGTGAGATGCATGCAAAGGAGAGGTCCAAGTCAAATGTGATCAGAAATTTGAGGATGGAAAAATTATCTTCAAGTGAGGAAGAAAGGGAAATTGGAGAGAAGTCCTCAAGGAGGAAGCTGCTGAATGGGTCTATCTGCTGATATACATCAATTTATTTTTAAAATATATTTATTTTCAAGCCATTTCCCAATTGATAAATGGCAAGGGACATGAACAGGCAGTTCTTAGCTAAAGAAATCAAAACTATTAATAAGCACATGAAAAAGTGTTCTAAATCTCTTATAATTAGAGAGATGCAAATCAAAATAACTCTGAGGTATTACCTCACACCTAGCAGATTGGTTAACATGAGCAAAGGAAAGTAATAAATATTGGAGGGGATGTGGCAAAGTTGGGACATTAATGCATTGCTGGTAGAGCTGTGAATTGATCCAACCATTCTGGAAGGCAATTTGGAACTATGTCCAAAGGGCACTAAAAGACCATCTGCCCTTTGATCCTGCTGGGTTTATATCCCAAAGAGATAAAGAAAAATACCTGTACAAGAATATTCATAGCTGTGCTCTTTGTGGTGGCAAAAAATTGGAAAATGAAGGGATGCCCTTCAGTTGGGGAATGGCTGAACAAATTGTGGCATATTTTGGTGATGGAATACTATTGTGCTCAAAGGAATAATAAAGTGGAGGAATTCCATGGAGACTGGAACAACCGCCAGGAAGTGATGCAGAGTGAGAGGAGCAGAACCAGGAGAACATTGTACATAGAGACTGATACGCTGTGGTACAATCGAATATAATAGACTTCTCTACTAGCAGCAATGCAGTGATCCAGGACAATTTGGAGGGACTTGGGACACAGAACACTGTATACATCCAGAGAAAGAACCGTGGGAGCAGAAACACAGAAGAAAAACATCTGCTTGATCACATGGTTCGATGGGGATATGATTGGGGATGTAGACTCTAAATGATCACCCAGTGAAAATGTTAATAACATGGAAATAGGTCTTGATCAATGATACATGTAAAACCCAGTAGAATTGCTTGTTGGCTATGGGGGGAGGGAAAGAACATGAATCACATAACCATGGAAATAGATTCTAAATTAATTAATTAAATAAATAAATTCAAGAGTGAAAAAAATGTTGATTTTACATGCTAATGTAAAAATAAAGGCAGATAGGTGCCCAAGTGCCTAGAGACCTAGACTTGGAGTCCAGAAGAATCCTGTACCAGGCAATTACTAGCAGTGTGATTCTGGGCAAATCACTTAACCTGTTTGCCTAAATTTCCTCATCTATAAAATGAGGATAAAAATTATACCTGCCTCCTAGGATTGTTGTGGGAACTCAAAAGGGATAAAATATATGCTAGAGGATTTGCAAAACCTTAATATACTATATAAACTCTAGCTATTATTATTATTATCATAATTGCCTCATTTGGTTTTTGCAATGATCCTGTAGGGGGTAAACAGTATAAAAATTTTTATCTCCATTTTACTGTTAAAGAAATGGAAAATCAAAGGGGTTAAGGAAGTTGCTGAGGTTCCTACAGCTAGTTAGTGGTAGAACCAAGATTGGAACTCAGATCTCCTGACTCTAAGTCTATTATGTCTCCCCAGACTCCTCCATTTTATACAATGCTGCCTTTAAGAAAAGAAATCTAAATTGTAGACATGGATTTATTTCCATATTCAGACAAGAGCAAATACTATTATTTGAAAGTTTGGTGGAAGGAGAGTCCTATTTGATTCAGGGTCATGTTTTTGTGGATTTTTTTTTTTTGGTGGACAAAGGAGAGCAAATAAACAAAGGGAAAGTTAAAAAGAAGAGAAGTAAAGGGTGTCTAACTCTTGTGCTACACCCTAGAGTCAGACTGGATTGCTTTCAGTGGCATTGATGTTTAAGCCCTGAGTTCACAGTTCAAATGTGCTCCAAAAATGTAAAAAACCAAACAAACCAACAACAAAAAACAAAACAAAGCCTGAAAATAGAGACAATGAAGAACAATAAAACTAAAAAGCTCCAAATCCATTATCTGGCAATATCTCTCTTTGTTGTTCTGGCTTCACACAGGAAGAGTGTTCCACTGGCCAGTTGAAGGCACCCACTCACCCTCCATCAAGGTGCCACCTGCTTGGTATCTGCTGTCAGAACACTATATACACATCAGCCAAGAGGGTGCAGGAGAGGAAGACTCCCCTAAAAAGCAGATCTCCATCATGAAGGATGTACTTATTCCACTGGGAGTGAGGGTGGGATCCTGTGGTTAATTGCCCACCCCATGCAACTCCAAAAATGTGCCAGGGACCAGAGAAGAAACATGGAATAGCAGAATGAGCAAGAGACTTGAAAAAATAATCTGGGTCTACATTATGGCTTTGTTTCTTATAGGATAATTTGGGGGGAAAGGTGTTTTTGCCTCTCTGGGCTTTGGTTTCCCCATCTATAAAATGATGGTATTATATTATATGACCCCAAAGGTCCCTCTGGGCTCTAAATCCTACCATCCTTTCCTACATCATCACTGATGATGTATTGGTTCAAGTATTGGTTCCAAGACAGAAGGTAAGGGTTTTTTAAAAAAAGCAGCAGGACACCAGTTACAACTCAGAAAGCTCAGCATCCTTAGGACCACTGTCTTGTACCATCAATAAAAAGAACCCTAGGTTTTGACAAAAGAAACAAGCTTTGCTAATACTGAAAAAGAGAAAAGTAAAAGTTACTCAGTTTGATGGGGGGGGGGGAAGACTCAAATCCAGGTAATAGTATATTTGGGGGTTCCTTCCATATACTTTTGTTTCTACTCTGGGCTTCATACAATGACAAGATTGTTTTCTCTTTGCAATGTGAAGATTGGATTTAGCTATCTCCTGAATATAACAATGAAGGTACTTAGCTCTCCCTTTATTGTGAAGATTAAATTGTAATCTCCAGTCTATTTTTAGATTTTAATCCCCAAAGTGTTAACTCAGTATTTAAAGTAGATCTACCCATTTTAACTACAAAAAGGTGTTAACTAACTACAAAAGGTAAATTAACCACAAAAGGTATTAACTAACCACAAAAGGTATAACTAACTAAAAAAAGTGTGAACACCTATTTCATACATTGAGTAGTCAGTCCTGGAGAGGAGCGTCTGCTGTAATTGGTAGAGGTAAAAATTTAGGGGAGGTGACACAAGAGAAAAAGGTCTTTAAATAGAGGAAACAGAGGCACACAAGGGGAATGAAGAATGAAGAAGAGTCACTCAGGAGAGACTGGAAGACAGATACTTGAGAAAAGACTGGAAGACAGATACTCAGACTTAGGAGTGAAGACACTTGGCTGTGGAACTAGACCCCTGGAGGAGCTCGTGCAGGAGACCTCAGACTGCTTTACTTTTAGGTGGTCACTATGGTGAGTGAAAGGCTGACTTAGTTTCTTTGCCTTTCTGGAGGTGTGAACCTCTGAGAAAGGCCCATCATCTTGAGACTCCTTTCCCCTGGCTGGGGCCTGAGAATTTCTACCTGGCTCAGAGGAAGTTAGAACTTTCTCTCTCTCTCTCTCTTCTTATCTTTGTTCCTTAATATACTCCCTCTATTGTAAATAAACTACCAGTAATTCATTTTGGAATTTAGAAATTAAATCCCTGACGACCACCAAATTTAATATTCAGGTCCATCATAAAAAATCTAACAGAAATCTCACTGCTCCTTCCCCCAATTTATAAATATATATATGTACATACATACACATACACTCCACACATACATAGATTATATACCCACATGTGTATCTAGGCTCTTTTATATAGATATACATATATACACACATAGCATGTGTACATAATACATACATGCCTATTGTATATACACATCTGAATCACAGAATGCCAGAGTCAAAAGAAAGTTTAGAACATAGAATACTGGAACTAGAAGGGCTTTTCATGATCATTTACTTCAACCTCTAGGCACTTAGGCAATGCCATGGATAAAATGCCAGATCTGGAATCACAAAGACCTGAGTTCAAATCTCATCTAGAACACTTAATATGTGTCTCTGAGCAAGTCATTTGACCTCTTTTTGCCTTAAGTTTCCTTGTCTGTATAATGAAGAAAATAATAACACCTAATTCCCAAGGTTTTTGTGAGGATCAAATGAGATAATTATAAAGCAGGTTCTATAAAAATTGCTATCTTTATAGACTTAATTTTGTGGAGAAGGAAAAGGAGGCCCAAAGGGAAGAAATTATTAATTCAAGGACCTTGAACTAGTTCTTGGCAAAGCTGGGCTCCTAGAGTTTGGGTCTTCTAAGTCTCTAGTCAATAATACCAGAATTCTGTGAGACAGAGACAGAGACAGGGAGAGACAGGGAGGGAGAGGGAGAGAAAGGAAGAGAGAGGGAGAGAGAGAGAGAGAGAGAGAGAGAGTAAGAGAGAGTAAGAGAGAGTAAGAGAGAGAGAGAGAGAAAGAGAGAGAGAGTATACACGTAGGTACACACATAAGCACACAAACACACACAATTCAGATATATGCAGAGATCTAAATCTTGCCACAAATGCTGACTAGGCAGCTAGAAATGAGGCACTTTCTTTCTATAACACACCCAGATGGACTCAGTATGCACCAGAGGTAGGAGAGAGTCCTGCAGCCTTTCCAAAATCATCAAATGCCTTAATGATTACTGGAGTCAAGTCATGAAAATTATAAACAAACTTGAGTTCCACAAGTCTCCAAAGAGTATTCAAGAATGTGAATTATGGTAATAACATTAATAATAGCTTGTATTTATGCGGTGCTCAAAATGCTTTATAAACATTATTCAGTTGATTTTTATGAGTTCAGCAGAACGAGGGCATGATTATTCCCCTTTTACAGAACAAAAAACTGAGGCAGGGGAGAGGATATCTGGTACCTCAGGCTTGGTAGAATGACTCATGTCATAACCCACAGCTTTCTTGAAACCCCAACACCATCAACAGCAATCATGATAAAGATTCATTATTAAATAGAGTAACCATCATAAAAGAATGAGGTTAGTTCAACCATCACAAAGGAGTTTGGCAATAGAAACCGAATGAAGCAGCAGAAGACCATCAACCACTCTGGAGCTTTAAGGAATTAATTTTTATGCTACCTTAGTTTCTACATCTGAAAAAGTGCAGCTACTATACTAGTAACAAGGAATTCTTAAGATAGGATGAGTTTAAGAAGTGTTGGAAGATGCGAAGCATCATAGGGAATGATTATAATATATCCCTCCATAGAAAAGGAATCATTGAAACCTTTACATGAGGCAGTGTGGTACCATGAAAAGAGCACTGAGCCCAAGTTCAGATCCTGCCCATGACACTTACTACCTGTGGAACTTTGGGCAGGTTACCTAATTGCCTTGGACCAAGTTTCCTCATATGTAAAAATGAGACAGTAAATGGTCCTCTAATTCTAAAAATCTTGGAGATAGCTAGAAGAAAATTAGTATGCTGAAGCTGAAAAGCTAACTGGACAGTGAGAAGATGTGGATTTGAATCTTGGCTCTTCTATTAATTTTATGTGTGACTATGAACAGGTTACTTTTATTTCTCTAGGGCCTCTGTTTCCCCATTCACAAAATAAGGGGAGGTAGGGGCAGCTAGGTGGCTCAGTGGGTAGAGAACCAGGTCTGGAGTTGAAAGGAACTGGTTCAAATCTGGCCTCAGATACTTCTCAACTGTGTAATCCTGGGCATGTCACTTAACCCCAATTGCCTAGCCCATGCCTTAGAACTGATATTCGGTATCAATTCTAAGACAGAAAGTAAGGTTATGAAATAAAATAAAACAAAATAAAATAAAGGGGCTATTTTAGTTGTTCTCTAAGGTACCTTTCACCTCAGTCATTCCATGTTCTGAGGTATGTCCAGCTCTAAAGTTCTCCTTTGGTGATTCTGGGAAGGAGCCTCAGATCCTGCCTTTCCTCCCCATGGATAATGAGCTTTATATCCTTGTGAAGGGAAAATGACCTCTGGCAACATGACACAAATTCCCTGAAGAACTAACTATGGCAGAACCCCACCTACTCCTGCCTTTATGGCATCCATTCAGCCCTGTCCTCCCACTTCCTTGGGGTTTATCTCTGAATGACTGTGCCAAGGAAGACCAGGAAGGGAAGATGCATTTTTTTCAAGCCCAGAGCTCACTTGGCATTCATGAGCTCAGAGGCTCCAACCTAACCTCAGGGGCTTTCAGTGTCCGTCTGCCTACTCTTGGCAAATGAAGGCAGACTTCCTGCCCTTGAGAGAAAGCTCTTTAAAGATGAAAAAGCAAAAAAACAAAAACAAAAATCTCCAACAAAACACTAAACTAAGAAAAAATTATTGGAGTTAAAAGCTCTGGGACATCAAACTGCTCTTTACAAAGCAGTGTGTTGATGAAATATGTGTAAATGAATAAAAAACACGTGGATTAAATTTCCCTTAAAATACACATGGCTTTAAAAATGGAGGCTGTGGGGAGAGAAACAGTGGAGGCCAAATATATTCTCAGTTGCTCGTTTGCATTTTGTTTTAGTTTTTGTTCCCCAAACACTTGGAAAAAATAGTTGGGAGATGCATGAAGGATTGAACATGGCTGAGTCTAAGCAACCTCTAATCCTTCCTGCCCTTCCCCCAAACCTCTGACCTCTTCTGGCCTTCCCAGTCTGCTCACTTTTTGAGTCACAATCCTTAGCTACTCTCACATGAACACTCCCATCATTTCATGGAGGACCTGACCAGGATGAAATACTGCTTTTTGCTCTAATAATTCACCACTGCCTTGAAGAAAAATGTTCCTAGGACCCATTATCTTTTGAAACCTGTGTTACCCCAGGGATTAGAATACTATCAGAACCTCACTAATGACCAAATTATTAGCCCTTATCCTATCTTAGTATTTTCTTTATGAGATTATCTTTAATTTATTCTGAATATATCTTGTTTGTATATAGTTATTTGCATGTTGTTTCTCCTTTTGGTCTGTAAGTCTTTCTTTGGATCCCTAATACATAGCACAATGCCTAGCATATAGTAGGTGTCTAATAAATGCTTGAATTAATGGAACAGACTGGTCCAGCTGGAAGGAATTTTATTAGATGGGAGCTAGGTAGCAGAATGGATCAAAATTCTGCCTCAGACACTTAACTAACTTGTGACGATGGGCAAGTCATTTCACCTCATCTTAGTCTTGGTTTCCTCATCTGTAAAACATGGATGATAATAGTATCCTACTTCTGAGGGTTGCTTTAAAAATTAAATAAGATATTAACATATGTCAAGCACTCTGTAAACCTTAAATAACTATAAAAATGTTAGCTATTATTATTTTCTAATCTAGAGTTTCATTTTTCAGAGAAAGAAATGGAAACCTGAGGAGGGGGAAAAGGGTGAGGAAGAGACTTATCCAAGGTGGAAGAAGAAGAGCTACAGAGAAGAATCTGTTCACATCTAGCCAGTCACATCAGCTGGAATTCCAAAGGTGGGACAGAAATGACCTAGTTGGCTTCTGTCACCTATAATCCATGATGTGCAAAAACCTTGTAAAGCTCACAGATTTTTATAATTTATTTCATTTATGCTTTACATTTAAAGGCAAAAAATTTTTGCAAGCAGAACACACAGGTGGTGAGACAGATGGCATATCAGAAGACTGAGGAATTAGGAGGCAAAACCTTTCACCTCAAGGTCACTGGTTCAAATTCAAGCAGGGTCAAGAGTGGCCAAGAGGCATCATTACCCTCTGACAGCTGTTGGGTCTCTCCTGTGAAAGGTCTAGGATAGGCCTCAGACCTGGTCAGGAGTGGACAGCTGTCCAAAGCCCTAATTACTATTAGCTATAACCCTACAGCCTACTATTGAACTTATCCAATCATTTCTCCTCCTATGCTCCAATCAGACATCTCTCCTCACTATCCCACCTCTGTTCCTTTGTTCCGCTGCTCCTGCTGGTCTCTTTCCCTGAAATGCCCTTGCTCCTCTTCTCTGGCTTTCCAAACTTGACTTAGCCTTCAAGTAGTTCAAGTCCCACGTCCAGAGTCTTCTCTAATCATTCTGGTCAATGCCAATCTCCCTTCTTCCTGACTGCCCAAATGCCTGTACTTCGACCCATGGCAAACCCACATTTAGCCCGTTACTAGACACTGAGTTTCATTTAAGATAATGCCTTCTCCTTGAGAGAGGTGTGAGAAATTTGGCAGGCATATTATGCTTCTGCTGGCCATGCTGGTCATTTCCAGCATGATGTTGGGGACATGGGTGGCAGTCAGACCCTATCGCATGATTTAGTAATGTAGGAGGCACTCAAATAAATTGAATTATTATACTGCATATGTTACAATATATATATAATATACAATACATTACAATAAGGTCTCCTGATAGTGTGACATAATGGATAGAATTGTGGACTTGAATTTTAGAATCTCTGCATTCCAAATGCTCTAACATTGTCTGTGTGACCATGGGTGAATCACTTAACTCCTCTGAGCTCAGGGCAATTCTCTAAAACCAGGAGGTATAGACAGCTGTGTTTTTGTCTACTGTAGGGATGTCCCACTCTGAGGAAATCACAAACCTTGACCTATTTACATAGTAGAGTCAGATAATGTGCTTTAGAGTTTTAGCTCTTCTGCTCATGAACTGTACGATCATGGACCCATCACAATCTCTCAAAACCCTAATTCTCTATTCTCTAAAAAATAGAAAGAATAATATTTGTAATGCCTACCTCATAAGGTCATTGTGAGAAAATGACTGCTTTGTAATAATAGTAAAGATCAACAGAAATGTCACCTTTTACTTTTTCTTTTCTTGGCCTGGACCTGAAATTTCATCGGTATAGGGAGCTACAAGTAAAGGAACTCCTACCAATTGTCGTTCAATTGTTTTCAGTCATGTCTGACTTTTGTGACTCCATTTAGGGTTTTCTTAGCAAAGATATTGGAATGGTTTGTCATTGTTTCTTCCAGCTTATTTACAAAAGATGAAACTGCGGCAAATTAGATTAAGTGACCTGTCTAGGGTCACATAGCTAGTAAGTGCTTAAGGCAAGAGTTGAACTCAGGTTTTCCTGACTCCAGGTCTGGCACTTTATCCCTAACTTTATATCTAACTGTTCTAGTAATAATATTTCTTTAATAATAATTAAAAACAACATGAAATAATGATATAGAGGGCCATGGACTAGAGTCTGAATATCTGAGTTCAAGTGTTTACATTAAAAATATGCTAGCTGTATGGTCATGGAGTAAATAAATGCTTAATCTTCTACTCGTTATTCCAGGTAACTCTCTGAGACTAGAAGTTACAGATGATTTGCCAGTCTGTATTAATGGAAGGAATTTCCACATGTGGAGTTCCTTATATAGGATAAAATCATTGGTCTGGATCTAACCCTCACCAAAAACCAAAACAAAATAATAACTTGATGGCAGCTCTTTTAGGTGCATAGCCTACATTCTTCTCTTTCTGCCTTGTTTTTTTAAGTTCAGGGAAATAGAAAACTTTGGAACTGTAAATATCTATATGAATTTTAACTATTATTAGTAATATTAGGATTTTCAATCCTGTACTATTTCCTCTGGAAAACTTGTACTGCCCACAAGACTATATAATTTGAGCCAGTAGAGGAAGCAAACTCCTGCTCATGTGGAAATTAATTCAGTTGTCTTTCTCAACCTTTCCAAATCAGATAAAATCTGACATTTGGATTTCCAGCCCATTTCCAGGGGTATGTTGGCCCTTTGTTTGGTGCTGGAGCATCCTAAATGAACTTGAGTCCTACCTACCTGACCATCAAAAAAAAGGGGTTAATATTGTATGCAAATAAATAAGACCTTGTCTGCTCTGGTACCACCAAATGATAGACTTTCATTTCTCCCCATCCTGTGGCCCTACAGCTTTATGAATATCTATTTTTAGGACATGGATTCAGGACATCTTCATTACCATTGCCTTCATTTACCAATGACTCCCAATTCCCAAGTGAAGCAACAAAGGATCTAGTCTAACATCAAAGGTTCTAAACTTCATGGTCACACCAGCAATCCAAAATCTCACCCTCCTTTTCTTTCCATTAATTTTTAAAAAACGTCTGATTCTAAGACAGAAGAGTAATGAGGTAGCTGCGCTCTTTGTGGTGGTCAAAAATTGGAAAATGAAGGAATGTCCTTCAATTGGGGAATGGTTGAACACATTGTGGTATCTGTTGGTGATGGAATACTATTGTGCTCAAAGGAATAAAGAACTGGAGGAATTCCATGTGAACTGGAATGACCTCCAGGAACTGATGCAGAGTGAGAGGAGCAGAACCAGGAGAACTTTAACAGTGACTGATACACTGTGGTACAATTGAATGTAACGGACTCCTCCATTAGTGGCAATGCAGTGATCCAGAACAACTTGGAGGGATCTATGAGAAAGAACACTATCCACACCCAGAGGAAAAACTGTAGGAGTAGAAACACAGAAGAAAAACAACTGCTTGATCACATGGGTCAATGGGGATATGATTGGGGATGTAGACTCTAAATGATCACCCTAGTGCAAACATCAACAACATGGAAATAGATTCTGATCAAGGACACATGTAATACCCAGTGGAATTGTGCATTGGCTATGGGAAGGGGTGGGGGGAAGGGCAAGAGGGAAATAATATAATTCTTGTAACCAAGGAATAATGTTCTAAATTGATTAACTAAAATTTTCAAAGAAGAAGAAGAAGAAGAAGAGCAATGAGGGCTAGGTAACTGAGATTAAGTGACCTGTCCAGGGTTATACAGTTAGGAAGTATCTAGTCAGATTTGAACCCAGATTCTCCTGACTTGAGACCTGGTGCTCTATCCACTTGTGCTACCTTCATTAATGTTTTAAGCACTCCCATATACTACAGTTATGCCATCACCCCCTTCAACCTGTATGGTGCTTTATGGCTCACAAACAGCTTTTACAAAGGTCCCATACAATCCTCAAAAATATCCAGGCAGGTAGGCAGAGCAAGTGTTTCCTAACACTTTTAACAAATGAGGAAAATGAATCTCAAAGAGAGTGATTTAGTAAGTAGCTAAACCAAGATTTGAACCCAAGTTTTCTAAGTTCCAAAGTGCTCTTTCCATAATTTAACTCAATAAGCTTTTACTAAGAGCCTCCTTCCTAGGAGCTCCTAAGAAGAAACAGCCAGAACTAGAACTTATAACTTTAAGTTCAGTTTTCTTTCCATGACTCTATTCTATTTGACTTGTAAGTTTCCAAATGCATCTCCCAGAAAAACAACCCAAACTCTCAATCCTCTCAACCCTGGCTTAGTTGATTCTTGGCCCTTCAACCTAAACTTCCGGTTCCTTAATTCTTTCTCATTCCTAGTAATATCAGGGAGGCTGAGGTAGTCCCATAGACTTTCCTGCCATGAGCATTTTCTGAAAAAGCATGCAAAAATCTCTCCCAGTTTAAGAGCAATAGTTTGCTGATGCAGTGGGGGAACCTCTCTGGGATACAAAAATGTTTAGGCTGAAGCATTTTTTGACTGCACCTGACGGCTAATTGTAAAACTCTGTGGTAGTGAATTTCTTGAACCTAATGCAAAATTAAAAATAAATCATACCTATCCTCCACACTCCTGTGAGGGAGATAGGGCTCCCAAGCTTTGCTGGACAGAAAATTTTACCCCCTTCCCTATTTGAAGTCTAAACTAGGAAATTTCAATTAACATAAAAATGGAAGTTTTAAAAAGTAACCATAAAAATATAAAAAAAATAAATTTATAAATAAAAAAATTTCTTTCGCAAATGTACAAAACTTAGATGCCAAACATTAGCCCCATCTCACAACCATCCTCAGTGCCTTGAGGGGGGTGAGGGGGAGTGCAATCTGAAACTTGATCCATAGATGTCTATTCTTTTTATATACACAAAGGGATTTATTAGTTTGCAATCAGGCTGCCCAGGAGAAACGTTGTCTTTTTATTCACTGGGGATGACTATAATAAATTAAAACAGGTCCCCATTAGCCCTTAGTACTTCGTGAGCGCCACTTAAAATCACTTTGGATCCCGGCCTCCTCTGACCTTTTCACCTCCACTCAGGCATTACTACTTCCGGGACCGAAGCCCTGTTCAAGCTTGAGAGCTTGGCTTTTGTGAATGGAGCCACAAATCATTCCACCCCTGGACGCTGGGCACTTGGGATGAAGGGAAACCCGAAGTCACAGCTTGAAGAGTTGGCTGGCAAAGCTGTTGAGCTTACAGACCACGAGCCGACAGCCATGTGGTCAGAATGACCCCCATTTGCCCTCAAAGCTATGAGGAAGAAAGAAAAATGCGTTTTTGCATACTCTTGCTGAAATTTGGTAGTTTCCTCATGCACACACAGCCACACTGAGGGATGAAAAGAGTATTTTCTCCATGTTTCTATGGTTCTGAACAGTTTACAAAGCTCTTTTATCATGGCATTGTGAGGTACCCTGCATAAGTATTTTCATCCCCATTTCACAGATGAGAGAAGTGAAGTCACTTGTTCACAATACTCAGCTTTAAATAGTAGTGTTAATTGAAACTACAGGTCCCCTGTTCTGCCTTGCCTACTTCCTTCCATTCTGGCAGTACAGCTGCTGAGTAGGGGGTTCTATGTTCTGAGTCCATTCACATCTTGGCACCACTACTCCTGGCTGTTCAAGTGTCCTTCTATGGCCGTTGACCTAGGTCTCTCCTCCCATTCTCATGCCCCAAACTCCAGAATGACTTCTCCTTTTTCTTCCTAGCATCTCCATTATAAGTCCCTTATTGCCTTGATCTCAGGAAGCTAGTTGAAAAGAAAATATCATAAAAACTAATTTTTAAAAAACCCCACAACTAATTCACGAGGAAGAAAACCAGTATGATTGAGAAAATACCAGACTTAGAATCAGGAGAACTGTTTGAATTCTCTTTTGCAAACTTGAGAAAGTCATTCACTGTCTCTGAGCTTCACCTTTTGCATCTCTAAAATGGTGACTAATAATAATTCTCCCCCTCCCTGCTTTTCCCCCTTCCTCTTGCCCTCCCTTTCTTTCTCTCTCTCTTTGGAGTTAGAAAACTAGGGTTGGTTCAAATCCAAGCTTTACAATTTATTAGCTATGTGGCTTTGGGCAAGCCATTTAATATTTCTGAGCCTCAGTTTCCTTATTTATAAAATTTAGAGTTGAACTAGATAACTCCTAAGGCCCCTTCCAATGCTAAATCTGTGTTTCTACATATTACACCAAGCACCTGCAGCACACTTACCTTTGTCTAAGGAGACAGCTTTGGTGATTACCCATAAGCACTCTACATTGGCACATCAAAGCTGATGGTTGACAGAAGTTATATGCCAACTATACAGGAGATAGGAATTGGCTGTCCTGATTAATAATAAGGCAAAAAAAGAAAACCAGACATAAAGGACAGCGTAGGACAATATTTGCAAATATTTTATACCCATGACACATCAATGAACAAATATTGCCACATTGTCCCAATTTTAGCTGCACTGCACCTAAAGAGAATCCAAATGAACAAAAGACCAACTACTTAGAACTTTCATATAACTAGAATCTATTTCCCCCCTGTAGTCTAGGTGAAAGAAGTGAATTGTGACTGAATAAGATAACCTGTGGATGCTAGTAAATTAAAAAAAGAAACTACTCCAAACTAAATATTTTTCAGGAATTTTCTGGATTTGGTTCAGATTCATCACAATTTCCTCCATCTCCAGGCTTAGATGGTGATAAGGATGAGTCTATATAATCCTTCAGCATCTTTGACCATCAGAGATCATGTCTATATATCTATATCTATATCTATACATATACATATACATATATATATGTCTCTGTGTGTGTGTACAAACAATTGCAATTATTTCATGGATTCATGATTATAAAATTATATTGTATATTAAGAACTAGAATGTACTTTAGAGATCATATGGTACCTAGTGCTCTCATTTTACAGAGGAGGAAACTGAGGCCCCCAAGATGTTAAATGACTTGTCCAAAGTCAGAAAGATATTTTGTAGCTAGCTAGCTAGCTAACAACAGTAGAATTCCAACATAAATCCTCCAATTCCAAACCCAGATTTCTTTGCACTGTATCATATTGTCTTCTTGTAACTTCATAAGTGAGGCTACTCTTTCCTATCAGTGCTGCTCACAACTTCTATAAAATTTCTTATTCTGCACAATTCTTCCTCTTTATGCCTTTTCCCTAAATTCAGAAAAGATCTACCCCAAATGCTAGAGCCCTTCCTTCAGATCTTTTAATATTTAATATTCCACGGATAACCCATAAAACAGATCTTACTAATAAAAATGACTATTTCTCTATGGATTTCTTCTCAACAAACCTGGGAAGTAAGTAGTATCTTAATATCCCCATTTTATAGATGGTGGAACTGAGGCAGACAGTAAGAGAACCCACATTTCCTTCTTCTCAGTTCAGGACTCCACTCAACTGATCGAGCCATCAAGATGCTCAAGCAGCTTCCAGTAGTACTGTTACTTTAATGGCAAGAGTTGGCACCAAAAGTACATTTCAGGGCGCACTGCATCGTGGTACTCAGAACACTGTGTTCATACTATTTGCGGTCAAATGAATTAATCTCTTCCATGTGCAAACACATTTCCATAATTCTCCTGAGATTCCTATTGGTGGTGAAAGCAAGCGCTCATCAGGGTTTTCAGCTGCAAGATTTTCAGGAAGGCACCAGAGCCAAATCCACTGAGCAGAGAGCTCCAGCACAACTTGGGTAACCCAGAGACCATTTCCTCTGTGGCCAATGAGGGCCACTGACATCACAGAGGAAAAAAATCCTTTCTTGCTCCAGGAATCAAGCAAGCCTTTGGACCCCAGTGATGCTCGCCTCACCCAAGCAAGCTAGAACTGCTGTTAAAAACTGCAAGCCTGATCATGTCTGCTGGATTATATAGTCTGCAAATAAGTTAAAAAAGTTTATTGGCCTCAATTAAAAAAACAACAACAATCCATTCTCTTCTGAGTAAGTATATTCACTGGTAACCAGAAAAAAAAAAGACAACAGCATTCTAGTATCAGCTTCAACATTTTAGTACCAGCTCCCGGTGGAGGTAGAGGGTGGGGAAAGGTTGAATACTGGACAAGTGGCTACCTGCAATACCGGATTAGAAGCCCTTCTAAGCAATTTGAAAGATCATGATGACATTAACAATAATACCCGTTGTGAAAGTTCATCCCTCATTTTCCAAAAGAAAAAATGGAGACCTAAAGAAATGAAAAGATTTGTCCAAAGATACACAAGCATTAGGCAGCTAAGCTGGAATTAAATCCAAGTTGACTGACTCCAAATCCAAAGGCAAAGAAATGGGAAAGGAATTTGAGTCTTTCATGTAATTTTTATGTATTGGTTTATTTTTGGAAGAGACCTTATGTGACCACTGAAGTTTCCCCCTACGCTGCAAACTCTTAAGGTTGCAAAAGCCACATCAACACTTCCCATGTGAGCCAATCTCCCCCTCCAGATTCTCTTCCCATCCCCACTTTTTCCTGATTGCCCAACTGTCTTCTCAAATAACAACTAGGATAATTTATAATTCTACAGTTTGACAAAGCACTTCTGGGAGCTAGTATTATTTTCTCTATTTTATGGATGAGAAAACTGATGTTGGAAGGAGTAAGATCACTTGCTTGAAACTGTGACAACTATTAGCAAGTTGCAAAATCAGGATCTGAACCCAGGTCTTGATTCCATTTTCCATGGGCTCTTTTTACATCCCTAAATTTCTTGGCTCTTTTAATATACCTTTTCTCTACTCTTATATCCTTAAGCAATACACCATTATGGTTTCAGTGTAATTTTTGACGACTTAGAATTCTTTTTTTTTGTTTGTTTGTTTTACCATATCTCTGTCTCTTCAGGATCTTACCCTTTGAGTCTTATGTCACTTTGTCACTCATTTTGGTTCTCTGTATTTCTCTGTGTATCCCCTCTCTATTTTACCAAAAGGCAAGCTTGATCATTTCCTCTGTTGAATCATACTCCAGTTTCCCCAGACACAAGTCTGCAGTGCTATGGAATTAGTGAAATTTCAAGAGTAAGACTTTTTTTTTATTCCTTCTAGCATTTGGGAAAATTTAATTTAATATGTTCCCTGCTCCCCTCCTTTCCCCAATTCTGATTTGTGATGGCAAAGTATTTCAACCATGTAGAAAGCCCAGAAACTCCCCAGGACTGCTCCAGACCAAGAGGAACAATGCTCTCATTTTTCCCTTTCTAACCAAGTTTACTCATTACGATAGTCTGCCTTTGCTAAAAGTAGCTGTTGGCAGGAGGCTGTGCATTGAGAGAAAGTAGCCTTGGTGGTAACCCAGAGCCAAGACACAATGTGTCTTTTTCAGAGGCGAGTTCTACTTGGGAATCTGGGTTACTGAGTTACAGCAGCCATTATCTGGGTTACCATCATTCTAAAATCCATTCCATACAACATCTGACAGCAACTGTCTCAATCCCCCTGAGACACATGAAGAAAGCAGGACCCCAAAACGGAAGGAGAACAAAGTTACCAAATGGAAGAATTGGAAGAAATCTTAAGGGGCATCTAATTTGTCTCATATTTGCACGTGAATCCTCCTGCAGTACCCCTGCCAAGTGGTCATCCAGAAACCATTCTAGTGATGAGGAATTTTTAGGACACTTCCCCTTACATTCAGTTGAAATATGCCCTTGAGTGGCACCCGCTCATAGTCCCCAGACCAAGCAAAACAGGTCTAATTTCTCTTTTACATGATAGTTTCTCAAATACCTTGAGAAACGATCTTCAGGATAAACATAATTGGTTCCTTCAACTGATCCTAAATGGCCTAATTTTGAATCATATCATCATCCTAAAAACCCAGGTAACCTGGTCACACACACACACACACACACAGTCCCCTTGGTCCAAACATACCAGATATGGCCCTCACTAGGTCAGAGACTAGCCGGACAGTTGTCTCTTTGGATGCAGCCTATGATTATCTTAACTTTTCTGGTTGCTGGAACACAAACCTTAGGCTCATATACAGTTTGAAAGTCTTTCCATGAACTTGTTCTCTAGACATATCTCTCTTGTACCTACCTATACTTAAAACATTTAAGACTTGAATCTCAGCAGTTCCTGAAAAGAGAGGAAGTCTTCACCACATCAGGCCTGCTCTCTTAGAGGTTAAATGTCAAAGGACTGCTTTCTGAAACTTTTGTTAAGAATCCAGATTTCCCAAGCTCTGTGCAAGACAAGGCAGAACCTTGATGTGCATGCCTCAAATCTCTCCCAGACTACAATCCATCCTTCACACAGTTGCCACACTAATTTTTCCCAAGTGCAAATTTGCTTGACCCTGTTTCTCCCCTGCTCAATAAACTCCAGTGGCTCCCTGTTATCTTTAGGATAAAATCTAAATGTGTCTATTTAGCCTTAAAGACCTTCATATCCTGACCCCAACCAATCTCTCTCCAGTCTCATTGCATGTCACTGTTTTTCCTATACTCTGTGATCCATCCAAACTTCTCTTTTCTAGCCTTTCACATGCAGCACTCATCCCATCTCCTGTCTGGGACTTTGTATTGGCTATCATCTTTCCCTGGAATGCATTCTTTCCTTACTTCTACTTCATAGAATCTCTCCCTTCCTTAAGAATCAGTTCAATGGGAGGTCCTAGGTTCAAATCTGGCCTCAGACACTTCCTAGCTGTGTGACCCTGGGCAAGTCACTTAATGCCCATTGCCTAGCCCTTACTGTCCTTCTGCCTTAGAACCAATACACAGTATTGATTCTAAAATGGAAGGTAAGGGTTTAAAAACATCAGTTCAAGCAGTATGAAATGAATGAATGAAAAAATGAAAAAAATATGAAAAGAAGAAAGCCTTTCTAGATGTACCACCACCAACTATTAAAGTCTTCCCTCCTTAATTACATTACATTTACTACCTTGTATTTCTTTGCATTTTCCTCTATATTTATTCTGTATGTGTTTATACACACACACACATATACTTATTCCCTCCTTGTTAGATATCTTTCAAATGAGATCAAATGAGGTAATATACATATAGAGCTTTGAAATCCCTTAAATGCTATATAAATAGTAATGATCAATGAGGAGGAGGAGGAGGATTGGAAGAATAATTTTTCTAGCACCTCCTATTTACCAAGCACCATTTAATATGCCTTCTTACAATGATCATTTGATGCTGTTGATGTTAGTAAAACCCAAAGAAAGAAAAGAAATGATCTACTCAAGGTCATAGAGGTAGCAGACAGTGGGGACTAGAGCCAAACTCTTCTAATTCCAAATTCTGGTGCTCTTTTCAGTGCATCACGTGGCCTCTACTGATTCCAAACTGAACAGTTCACTTGATTTTCTCTTTAGTTCAGGCAAGGCCTCCCTGTGGGTGACAGAACACTACTTCCTCCAAGACTGGCATGGAAAATAGCCCTGAGACGATCAGAGCTGTTAGCGCAGTGACATGAGGGAAAACACAACTCAAGTAAAGGGAGACACGCTTCCTTGCCTAAGATATAGTCATTCCTTTCCTGCTAATTTGTCCACCGTGGGCTATGAGCTGAATTGCATTTATTTAATAGTCTCTGGCGTCTCATAACACAGGCGCTCAGTGTAATAACTAGAGAGCCCCAAGAACCCTGAGGAACTTAAGGGGAGAAAATTCAGGACAAACAAAGCAACAATATGTAGCAACTCTGAACCTTTGGTGACCTCACTCTTCCCCCTGCCCCCAACAAGTACTGAATATTACACAAATCCTCTGCCTAACAGTACCAAGTTAGTCTCCTCCAGGTGCTGGGAAATAATTCAAGTTGTATCTGAACTGGGGCAAGGCAATAACCTTGGAGGGGCTGGGGGTGAGAAAATAAGGTATGTTATTCACTGTTAGTACAACCCTGAGGAATGGGAGAGCAGACACAAATCAGGGTGCCATGACCCTTTCTTCTACGATGAAGGAAACTCTTTCCAAGGAAGCAGCATGATGTAGTTGAAGTAGTGGTGGCTTTAGAAGGAGATGACTTGGGTTCAAATCTTAGCTCTGTCATTTATCATCTAGGTGACCTTGGACGAGACACTTCACTCATCTGGCTTCAGCTACTTCCTCTACAAAATGAGGTATGGATTGGACCAGACACTTTTGGCTACTAGTATTAGCTCAGTCATTAACTAGTGGCGTGACTTTGGGTATCTTCCTCACTCTGGATCTGGGTTTCTTTGTAAAATAAAGGGATTATACTAAATGGTCTCTAAGGTCCTTTCCAGGTCTGACATCCCATGAATATTACAAATAAAATGTTTTGGCAGGCAAACATTTAATGTGTCTGCCATGTGGAGAGGCATGTCTTCATAGGCTTAGTAGAAGACAGAGTTTTAGAGGAAAAACCTTGCCCAATGCGTATTAAATGCTAAAAGAACACATACTTACGACTAACCTATGGGTCAGAAGCAGCCTGGTGTGGTTGAGAGAAGAGAGCAACATCTCTTTTATGATGAGAGAAGATCAGCTTTTGTCATTAGGGAAGAGAGCCTTGGAAGTGGCCGTGGCTTCTAACCAGGCAAGGGTCAGTACCATCTTGAGGAGGCTCTTCCAGAAGATTCATGGGTTCAGTCAGTTAAAGCATTAGATAATAGGCAGGGGGTGAGACTGGGTGAAAATTTTAGTCCATGTTCCTTAAGTGTTTCTGATTTTGGTTTCTGCCTTTTGTGTTATTAATCATTTGGGTATTATTGATAATTTCTGACTTTATCATCTACCATAAAAGGGAAGAATAGTGTCATAAGAGCTGCAAGAGGCCTTAGCAACCATCTAGTTTACGGAGCAAAGGCAGCTAGGTGGCTTAAGTGGATAAAGTACCTGGCTTAGAATCCGGAATACCTGAATTTAAATCTAGCCTTAGACACTAGCTGTGTGACCCTGGATCAGTCACTTAACCTCTGCCTACATTAATGCACTAGAGAAGGAAATGGCAAACCACTCCAGTATCTTTGCCAAGAAAACACCGGGGATGGCACTGGCATGTTATGCTTCATGGGATCACTAAGAGTCAGACATGACTGAATAACAAATCCCATGTACATATTTTATAGATGGAGACATTGAGGTCTGGTGATAGGAAAGAACTTGTAAGCTAGTAGCAGAGCTCACATAAGAATCTAGGTTTCCTGACCCTGAAGACTATTCACATCCTCATGTTGGTGAGGATTTAGGGGAAATGAATGAAGGTCCTTAGCATCCATGACTATCTAAGACATGTCCTCCTTTCCTTGCCAAGGTAAAATCCCAATGGATTACAAATGGGTCTATTCTCCTACAATGGACAGCATGTCCATGTTTACTCTCAGCTTGCTATCTGCCACACAGTATGACTTTCACATTTGTGGGACCTTGAGCAAACCATCAAACCTCTCTAGGTCTGTTTTTTCATTTGAAAAATGAGGGCCTTGAGGGCGGCTGGGTGGCGCAGTGGATAGAAAGCCAGGCCTGGAGTTGGGAGGTTCTGGGTTCAAATATGAACTCAGATACTTGCTAGCTGTGTGGCACTGGGCAGGTCACTTAACTCCCATTGCCTAGCCCTTACTGCTCTTCTTCCTTGAAACCAATACATGGTATTGATTTTAAAACACAAGGTAAGAGTTTTAGAAAAAAAGTAAAAAAATGAGGGAGTTGGTTTATGGGTCCTTTATGATTCCTTCCGAACCCAAATCTATGAGACTATCTGTTCTTCCCTCTTAGAAAAAGTCATCTCAAACACAATAAAAGTTCATAGATTCAATTGTTCAAAAGGTCTCTGGGATTTACAGGCTTAACTTTATGGCAAGAACCACACTCCATAAAGTCAGGGCCGAAACCACAGACAACTGCTTTCATATAGCCATTATCAGACAGGGCCCTAGAAAACAAAAAGGCAATGAAGTGTAATAGGAAGGAGACTGGGGTGGAATCAGAGCCCTTGGGTTCAAATCCTGCCTTTAACTTATTTGCTATATGACTTTGAGCAAGTAATTTCTTTTTCAGAACCTGTCATCTGCAAAATGAAGAAGACAGCTCTGTAAATCTTAAAGAGCTACATAAATGCAAGATATCATTAAATGAAAAATACAGTATCTGCACACTCATACCTACTTGCTGTCTTTGCTTTTCCACAGGAGGTATCAAATCAAATTAAGGGAAAAATATGAAAAAGCATTTAAATCAGGGGCAGTAGGTAGTATAGTGGATAGAGTGCCAGGTCTGGAGATGGGAGGAACTGGGTTCAAATGTGGCCTAGCTGTGTGACCCTGGGCAAGCCACTTCACCCTGATTGCTTAACCTTTGCCCCTCTTTTGTCCTAGAACTGATACTAAGACAGAAAGTAAAGGGTTTGGTGGGGGCAGGTATAAAGCATTTTAATTACCAGAGAAGTAGTGCCATTTTAGGTCAAAGACATCTAATTTTACTTATCTAGTGAGAATTAGGGCTTGAGCACAATTCACTAGAAAGATCACTGCAGTAGTCCCTGCTTAAGGAAATAGACTATGAGATGAAGGAACTCAGTGAAATGGACTTTTGAATGTTTTGGGTAGGTGGGGAATAGTGTGTAATGTAAAGAACACTGGGATGAGGCAAGAGACTCATAGTCTAGTCCCAACTCTGCCACTAACTTAGTGTGTGACATTGGGCAAATCATGGTCCCTTGCCTGACTTCAACTTCCTCATCCATAAAATGGGAGACTAGATCTTGAAAGTCTCTTCCTGTCTTAAAAACTCATAGTTTTTTCTTATACTTGCATGTGGCCTCATTTCTCCTCTTCTCTAAAATTGTTGATGGTTCCCTTCTGTCTGAAGAAAGTATAATTGTCTTTGACTGCCATTCAAGGTCCTCTATAAGCTAACACTCTATAAGCTAACTGTCTTTCTATCTGATCTCATATTACTTCTCTCCATACAATCTATATGCCAGCTAAACTGGCTTACTCCCTTATCCTTCTGTATGTGCCCTGTGCTTTCCCATCTCTAAGCTTTGTTCACTCTTGCTCCTTCTCTCCAGAATGACCTCTCTCCACTCCCTTTGTGGCCATTTGGATTTCTATTCAGTCTTTAAATTCCTCAAATGAAGCTTCCTCTAGGCACTCTTCCTAGAATTCCCTGTTTTAAAATGACCTCCCCTCACTGATCTCCTAAAATACTTTCTTTCATAACTTTCTAATGCACTTATAATATTGAAGTTATCTATGTGTCATAGAGCCTTTAATCCCTAAGAAGCCGAGGATCATGTCTTAATTAAGTGTTGTATTCCCCTCTGCCCCAGTTCCCTTCTTATCATAGTGCTCTGTACATATGAGGTGTTTAATATATGCATGTTGAATGGAAAAATAACCCAGGAGCCTCAGATACTTCCTAGCTTCCGTGTAGACCTCGATTGTCTCTAGCCCTTACTGCTCTTCTGTCTTGGAATTGAATAAATGATAATGAATATATAAGAGTTATACATTTTAAAATAATATTAATCTAGGGGGGGAAAGTACTTGATTAAAAAAGAAAGCATATATCTGTGAGATCAGAACAGGGCTAATTTGATACAATTTCAAATACCAATCATTCAAGAAAAAAATATTTCCATGTTGGAGGTAGAGGGGTGTGTGTGTGTGTGTGTGTGTGTGTGTGTGTGTGTATGTGTGTGTGTGTTTGAATTATTTATGTTTAAGTCATGAACCAAAGAATGCAATGGGATGTCAGTGGGGGAAAAGAATGGAGGCAGAACATAACCAATTCCTATCCGGGGATTTGCTACTGAGGGAACACTAAGTTTTGCCTCCTCCAAATCACTACCTAAGGCAGAAGATTTTGAGCTGAGTGAGCTCTCTGGAGATCCAGAATACAGTAACTGGCAGGAGATACAGCATCGTGGTAAATGCAGCGTAAACAGTGCTCTAGGCCCAGGAACCTCTGGCTCCAGTGGTGACACAGTATATAGAGAGGCTGTAATATCTACCCATCATCCACTTGGAATAACAAATACAGAAAAAAACAAGACCAGCAACAGAGCAGAAACAAGAGCTAGACAAGTGAAGAGCTTGCCTTGGGTGTACCAAGCTGAGGGAGTGCAGAAAAATATAGAAAATATGTATCTACTATCCCAAGCGTGTCATGCACCCTTTGGAGGGAGGGGCAATTTTATATTCTTGCATGGCAGTAAAAATATCTAGTTTCAACACAGCTCCAGCAGTGCACAAGTTCTTAAATCAAGACATTCCACATGACCCTTCCATCTTTTGTTTCCCCATCCTGGCAATTTCCACAGGATAGGTGAAGTCACCACTGACAGGGTGGCATAGTGTAAAGAACCCTGCACTTGAAGTCTGAAGACAGGAATCTGAGACCTGGCACTGCCACTGTGCCCTTAGGCAAGTTATAACCTAAGTAGGAGCCCATTTCTGCTGCTGCTGGATCTCTGCCCTGTGCCTAAGCTATTGTGATTGGTGAGTGAGTACAAAGTCACCCTACCCACTCAAGCTAGCTCGCCCCAGACCATGCTTTGCATCTAATCCATCCTGAACATTTTTCTCTCTGGAATCAGAGTAATACCACTGCTTCTAGAAAAGACCTGACAATCAATTGCCATATGGCTTCACTCCCTATCCCTGTAACTCCCCAGACAAAACTCCCTTCACTGACCACTGCTCTCCTCCTTGTCTTGTTTTTCCCCAGTAGAATGTGGCTCATTTAGGACAGGAACTTCTTACTTTTTTCCTCTCTATCATCAGTACCTAACTCAGTGTTTGGTCCATAGTAGGTACTTAATAAATGCTTTTTTTTTTCCATTCAGTCTAAAACGAGAATAGCAACACCCACACTACCTCCCAAGCCAGTTCTGAGAAAAGTACTTAGTGATCCTTAAAGTACTATTGAAATGTTAGGTATCATTATTTGCCTAATAAAACTAATCCCAACCTCCTGAGTCCCCCTATATTTATTAAGTATTTATGATATACCAGGTACTATGCTAGATGATGGCACTAAAAATTCAATATTGTTAAGAGCTTACACTGTATCCATGTCATTATGCCAGACATATAAAAAGACAAAGAATAAAGAATAAGTGAAAGGGGCAGCGAGGTAGGTGGCTCAGTGGATAAAGAGCCAAGTCAAGTCCTTGGTTCAAATCTGGCCTCAGACACTTTCTAGCTATGTGACCCTGAGCAAGTCACTTAACTCCAATTGCACTGACCTTATGGCTCTTCTGCCTAGAAACTCATACTTATTATCAATTCTAAGATAGAAGGTAAGAGTTCAAAAACAAACATACACCTAATTATTCTTGCTAAATAAATTGAGGCTGTTTCCATGGGACCAAAGAATAAGCACTTTCAACACCTCTACCTTCAGTGCCCTAGGGCAAAGCTGCATTTGCTCTGCCTTAGTTATAGACTAGCAAGTTAGTTTGGGTGGATCATAGAATACATGAAGAGGAATAAAGGGAAATAAGGTGAGAAAGGTAGGTAAATGGGTAATGGTCCCTACTGAAACTTAAACAAAGAATAACAAGATAGAATGCAACAAAAACTTAAGAGAAGAACACAGAAATTTAAGAAGGCAAAATCCAGGCCTTAATTTATACATTAGGAAGGCATAGCATTTGTCACTGGGCCTGTGACCTCAGTAATGAGGCTATTTTCTCTTATGCAGAATACCACCCATCCACATTTTCTCATTTTGTAGAACTGTTCATTTTCTCACAGTGCCTCTCCACAGGGGATGTAATGAGTGTACTATAGGATGCAGCATCTTTCCAGTGTTGATGACCTACCTACACACAAGAGATATCTTTGAGGACATATGTAATTGGAAAAAGAGGTTGTGTATTTGGAATCAAGAGTAAAGGAATAAATTCCTTGTAATTGTATTCACAGCTTTTATTGCAGTATCTGGCACTTAACAAATGCTTGTTGATTGACTAATTAAAGATCTCTAAGATAGGAGTCAGTAACTTCCCATGAGAATGTATATCGGTATCTAGTCAACTCAGTCATCAAGTTGCTTCAAAGGGTATTATAGAATTGGAATGGTCCTCAAGTCTTCTATAATCCAATATCCCACTTCCCACAGAAATCTTCTCTCAAGCATCACTGGCAACTGATCGTTCACACTCCTTGAATATTTCTAATAACGAGGAGTATAACAACCTCACAAAGCATCCCATTTCATTGTTAGGTGACTGTTAAAAAGCTTTCTAAAAAGCCAAAGTCTCCTCCTCTGTAATTTCTGCCCACTGGCCCTGAGGTCTTACAGATAAAGGCCTAAACAATGGGCTCTTGGTGCCCACACAAGAAGGGTGTCCTTTAGGACTAGTGATAGGACTTTGCAGAACTTCCCTTGTAGAGTTGAAATGAGATAGAAGCATATGATGTTCTGGACAAATTGGACTATTCTTCATATCCTGTCCTCACAATACACTTTCTGGTCTCTATACCTTTTTTCAGGCCATTCCTATCCTCTGAAATAAACTCCCTATGCCCATCTCTGCCTATTGAAGTATTTTCTCTCTTTTGAGGTTGGCTCAATTGGCCATATTGTCCATGAAGCTGTCCCTGATTATTAAAGGTAAAAGCAATTATCTCCTTCACTTTTAAAAAATTAGCACTTCAGATTTCTTCTTAGAACTTATAATGTTCTAACTTCTATGATAGTTATTTTGTGAATGTGCCTTATCAATCTTGTTAGAATATAAGCTTCTTGTGGGGAGGGAATAATACCCTATTCCATTTCTTATATTCTTTGTACAGTCTTGCATAGAATAGACACTTTATAAATGTTTGTTGACCTTGTTATTGTCATTGCCATTAATTGTAGGCATATTCATACATCTGGCTTTTGAAATGTCCTTAAAGGTCAGAATGGTAACTTCTCTTCAGTTGGGCAACTATTTGGAGGAGAGAGAGCCACATATTTTCATCATCCACAAATGGCTATTGTGGTTAAGTTACATATAATCTTTGGTCTTTAAATGTCCCCCTAGGAATGATAGCATCTCTTTGTCTCAAAAGAACCTTCGGAAATGTGACCCATTAAGGCTGACAGCAAATGTAAGTGGAAGGTTAACCCTGAGACTATTTGGTGAATTCCAATTGATGCAGACAGTCAATTTGAGTAATCCAGGCCTGGAAAACGCTCCTCATTTTCTCCTATTCCCTTCAATGATTGAATAATTTATTCAAATCTCCAGAGCTCTCCTTGAAGAGCCCCAGTCTATATTATGGGCTTGGCCTTCAGAGCTTTTTTTCTTCACTGTCTGTACCCAGTGGAAAATATCACCCCAGTCCTCATAACACAAGCAGCCAAAGAGGTTCCTTGCCATACTAAACAGTGGCTGACAACTATTTCTGAAAGCTGTAACATTTTCACCACTTTTAAATCAGCACCATATGACCCATACTCCTCCTCATCATAAAAAAAAACAACTCCAAAAGGGTAGATTAGAAAATCCCTGCCACTCCTCATGATTAGAGCTTATCTGGGTAAAGATCTAGGAAATGTATAGAAATGAAGCATCTGATTGCCGCTTGGAATGGCTTACCACCTCCCTCAGTCCCATAGAGCCTTACTTCCCCCCTGGAAGCAATTTTTAGTATCTTTTGTAAATTTTTTCTGGTCATAAGGCACCAAGTTCCTTTGGGAAACCTAGTGCCTTTTTACTGAGATTATGATTCCCATTTGGCATTGAGTTGCTTAGGAGTTTTGTATTAAAAGCAATAACTATTTTTACTTTGGCCAGAATGTGACGAAACACAGAACTCTTTGCTCTGTGTTAATTCTCTGTATTAAACTAGAAATGAAGGAGGGGAGGGGAGTAAGTCAGGGTAGAAAGTCTAGTTTACATGGTGTTTAAAGTCAGGCAGAGGGTGCTGGAGGAGTTAGTTCATTAGAAACAAGAGGATAAGAGAAAGAATGAAAATCCTGAAACTAGAGAGAATTGGATGGGACTGGAACTTCCACAGCTAATCAATCACTCACAGCTCACATCTCATTTTGTTAGGAGGTCCACATTGCCTCCAACTCCTTTTATATTGAGTTATTTACATTAGTTCCCATATTCACTTACTCCTTTGTCTTGTTAGGGATCATAGAATTCTTAAGAGCAAAAGAGAGTCCTTAGAATACAAAACACTGAATGCTAGAACTGTAAAGGTCCTTAGAATACAGGACATCAACTATCAAAACTGGAATGTCCCTTAGAGGCCATCTCATCTTAAGAGGGGAAGAAAACATAACCAAAGAGGGGAATTTATATTCACAGAGTTACACAGTATATTTAGTGGCCATGCTGGAGTTCAGATCATAAAGATACAAAAGGTTTTCTATCATAACATGGTTTATGGGCAGAGCTTCCACATCTTTTCTTGCATTCCAAATTTCCTTCTCTAAATTCCTAGTGGAACCCCAGGGAACTGATAACACTACACTGCCATTAGAATAAAAAACACCACCACCACCATCACAGTCTTCACCATCTGTTGTCACACATCTCAGGAGATATTTGTTGGATCTGGGTGATTGGCTCTAGAGTCCTAGACAAATTCTAGGTTAGGGTGTATTCTCCCTTTGCAGTTCGTCCTCCTCATTTTACGCCTGCTCCTAGATATGTTTAGTAGAGCTAAATTCCAAGTGATATTTTTTCAAGGGGTGGGAGTATGGAGATATCTGACTTGAGATTTCACTGGTATAGAGAACTCCAATGCAGAACAGAACCTATTTTGCAACCTGTAGTCTTTTTTTTTTTAACTCTTATCTTCTTAGTATCAATTCTTTTTTTAAAAAAACTCTTTCCTTCTGTATTAAAAAGAATATTAAGTATTGGTTCCAAGGCAGAAGAGTGGAAAGGTCTAGGCAACTGGGGTTAAGTGACTTATCCAGGGTCACACAGCTAGGAAGTGTTTGAGGTCAGACTTGAACCCAGGTCCTTGTGACTCCAGTCCCTGGGGCACTCTCCACTTTGCTGTGTACTTGCTCCTACAATGCCTTTTATTTTTTTATTTTATTTTTGTTAAACCCTTAACTTCTGTCTTGGAACCAATGGTTCCAAGGCAGAAGAGTGGTGAGGGCTAGGCAATGGGGGTTAAATGACTTGCCCAGGGTCACACAGCTAGGAAATGTCTCAGGCCATATTTGAATCCAGGACCTTCCTCCCATCTTTTGGTCTGGCTCTCAATCCACTGAGCTACCCAGCTGCCCTCTACAATGCCCTTTTAAAAAGAAATCTCTTTACACATCTTATTCTACTTTCTTGCCTATTAAAAAGAGTAAGGAAAACATACAGGTTTTTTTTTCTTTTTACTAAGGGAAGATCTTAGGGTGCCTCAAGAACATTATTTGTTCAGTCAGTCAATAAACATATCAAGCATCTACTATGTGCTAGGCATCCAAAAAGTACAGTCACTATTCTAAATATTATTGACTAAGATGTTTCATTCCCTGAAAGTGGTTACTGAACCTAAATCCATAATAGTAGACTTTTTTTTTTAAAAAAAGCCATTATTTGCCCCCATTTTAAAAAAAGTGTAGGGCAAGAATTTTGATTACCTGTAACTGAAATGATCAAATGTTATTGTAGTTTATATAAAAAAGAGTTTTAAGTTTAAGGTGGAAGAGCATTTTAAAAGTAGTTAATAATACTAGATGTGATAGAATGCTTCTGTGCCATAATAAATGATGAGCAGCTTAATTAAAAAAACACTTGGAAAGATCTATATGAAATAATGAAGAGCCAAATGAGTAGAACCAAGAGAATATTACATAAAGTTATAGAATTAATATTTGAAGAATAGCTTGTGAATATCCACCCCCAGAGAAAGAATTGATAAATAGAAACATGAAAGACATAATTTATACATATGGATTTTGTTGGTGTGCTGGAAGTGGGGGGTGAGATACCTGGGAAGTTTAATGTAATAATGTAACTAACGAACAAAGAAATAAATAACAACACTAGAATTGTCTGAAGCAACTGTGTAATGGATAGAAAGCTGGCCTTAAAGCCAGAGAAACCAAGAACTTCAACTCCTATCTCTGGGTAAATAACATAACCACTTGGTACTCTGGCCAATTCTCCAAGACCATAAAAGGTGCAGAGAAGGGGCCAATCTGCACTAATAGGTTTTCTTTCATTGGGGAATTCTTTATACTAACAAAATCACAGGTCCAATCTCTAGCTCTGATAACAATATATTTTTATGACATTTTAAGGCCGACAAAATGCTTTCCTCACGATAGCTATGTGATGCAAGTAATGTAAGTAATGTTCATTATTATCCTTATTTTATAAATGAAGACATGGAAGCTCTGAGAGATGAAAAAAAAAATTGGTTCCTTGTCAAGGAACTAGTAAGTGTTAGAAGGAATAGATTCCGAAAGCCTTTTGGCCCTGAATCTGGAATTCTTTACACTAAGAAATTCTCTTTCTACTCTTACCCAGGACAAAGATAAAGCATTACTTTCCCTTCATTTCTTCAGTGGACAGAGGTTGCATCTAATTAAAAAAAGAAAATAATAAAAAATGATCCTTTAGCTGATTCTTATTTTTTTAACCCTTTTACTTTCTCTTTTAGAATCGATAGTAAGTATCAATTCCAAGACAAAAAAGTGGTAAGGGCTAAGCAATTGGGGCTAAGTGACTTGACTTGCCCAAGGTCACACAGCTAGGAAGTATCTGAGGCCAGATTTTGAACCCAAGTCCTACTGACTCCAGGCTTGGCACTCTATCTACTGTGTGACCTAGCTGTCCCTCCTTTAGCTGAGTTTAAGAAATAAACACATGCATATAGACTGAAGACTTCCTTAGGAGGACAGCCAGGGATTTGACCAGAGCTCTGTGACCATATTCTCTTCTGGGTCATTTTCACAAGAAGCCAGTGAGAATAGCAAAGGTTAATCCTCTAGAAATTGCACTGAATAGCCTAGCACCAAAAGGACTTGTCTAATGTTCCCTAGCAGGTCATTCTGTTGAGTCTGGTCAAAATGCAAGGTATCACGAAAAGAACTTTGTGGAAGGATGTTTCAAAACAGCTTCAACTGTGGCTATTCATTTAAGAAAAAGCCGGTTTTTTGTTATGCCCTTAGTGGGTATGGAATCATCAGAACTTGACAGGAAGAAAAAACCCCACAAAAATTGAAGCTTATTCAGGATAGAGATATTATAGAAATGTACAAATAGGTTTTTTTTTAAATCACCAATTTCAATACTTCACTGAGTTATTATGCAGTGGTCGTTTCTCAAAGGGTCAGGATAGTATTTCTTAGTCTTTGTTTTTAGATTAAAATAGTAAGTTTTATTTGAAGTTTCTTTTTAAAAAAAAAAACAAAAACTGCACTTCTATCTCAGGAAGTCTCTGGTAGAGTACCCCAGAGATCTTTCCTTGGCCCTGCGCTATGTAACAATTTTAGCAATGGCTTTATAAAGGCATAGATGGTGTGCTCGTTAAATTTGCAGATAATACAAAGCTGAGAGGGACAGTTAATCTACTATATGATGGAGTCAAGATCTAAAAGGATCTTGACAGACTTGTGCATTTGCCTGAATTGAATGAAATGAAACTCAAAAAGGATAAATATAGTATTATACTTGTGTAAAGGGAAAAAAAAGTAACTTGACAGGCATAATATGGAGGAAGTAGCTTGGAATGCAGTTGTTCTGGAGAAGACCAGAAGTGGACCAGAAGCTCAACTGGAGTCAGCAGTATGTTGTGGTAGCTAAAGAACAAATGGGATCTCCAAGTGTAGTCCAGGGCTTTCAAGAAAAGAGAGGCAACAGGCTTATTGTTCTTCAACCTGATCAGAATTCTTCTGAGTATCATGTTCATTTCTGAGCACCAAGAATATTGGTAAAAAAGAGATCAATAAACTGTAGAGTGTTCAGGGGAAGGCATCAGGCTGATGAAGGGCCTTACCGCCATCTTATATCAAGATTAGTTGAAGTGTGTATGTGTGTGTGTGTGTGTGTGTGTGTGTGTGTAAAATTATCCAACACACATGGAAGGACAAGATAACTGTCTTCAAATATCTAAACATCTGGGGTTAGATTTATTCTGCTTATTCCCTGAAATTAAAACCAGAACAATGGCTACAAGTTACAAAAAAAGGCTGTTGGGGGCAGGGGGAGAGAAGAGTTTCAATAATTCGTATCTGTCTGAAGTGAATAGCCTGCCTGGGGAAGAGGTAGGTGGTACATTCTTCCTTCCTAGGAGGTCTTTAAAAAACAAACAAACAAAACCCTTTACCTTCTTCTGTCTTAGTATTATTTCTAAGGCAAAAGAGGGGGTAGGCAATCAGGGTTAAGTTACCTGTCCAGGGTCAGAGAGCTGCAAAGTGTCTGAAGCTACATTTGAATCCAGATCTCGATGAAGGTCTTTAAACAAAGGCTAGACAACCACTTGTCCAGCGTGTATTAGTAGGGATTCCTTTTGTGTATGTGTTGAATTAGATGGCTGTTGAGAAAGCTCTGACAGCTCTGAGATTCTTGCTGTAGCCTTTAAAATTTAGGGGATCTGTTCATTCAGTAGCCAGAAGCATGAGATTCAACCACCAAGGGCACATATTAGAAAAACAGAATGTCAGAGATAGAAGGGACTTTAGTGATTTATCTACTCCAATTCCTTCATTTTACAGATGTGGAAATCAGCCTGAAATAGCATGAAACCAGGAACAGAATCCTCGTTTCCTAGAGCCCAGTATTCTTTCCAACAATGTCACACCTGAGTCTGCTACTCTAATAAGAAAAAAGTTTGTGCTTTGAATATGAAAAACAGTGTAGAACTCATCACAGATCTGAGAGTTGAAGACTGAAATCCAGGCTATCAACTCTGCTCCATTCTATATGGGTGGGCAGCGTTGGAAGGGGGTTGCCTGGAAAAGGTGCCTTTGGCAGTCTTCTTGTAGGGGTCATAGGGAAAGTGAGCAGCCATCTTTTGTTATTCTTTTAAAAACTATTAAAGTCTGTTGGGTGTGAGAGACTCCAGTTTTCATATATTAATTCCCTTTTATTTTAATAAGGAAAGGCTAATTTCAAAGACAGATCCATGGCTGTGTTGAAGTGAACTGTTCTATCACAATGTTCTCATTGTAAATGGAGGACTTCTTGGCCTTTAAACTTGAGTTATAAAAATTTGGTCTGAGCCCAAAGTCTGGCATGAATAGAGTATTTTAATTTCATTTACTGAATATTTCTTAAAAATCTGTTTGGCTATTTAAATTTTTGTTCTATTTTCTTTAGATGAACATTTACCACTGTGGAATGCTGGGGGTGGGGTGGGTGGTGATGAGGGACTTTTCATAATCTGAAGGACAAAGTAGGATTCTTGTGGATACCACCCAAAGGGTGCACAATTTGCTTGGGCTACAATGGCCTGCTTCCTAGGTTGAAAATGCTGAATAGGGTCAGTTGGTCAGTTAGCAACTCATTTATTATCTATCAAGTGCTTAGTGCCAATGGCCCAGCCCTCAAGGAATTCACATTCTGATGGTAAAGAAACATGCAAATCACTATGCTAAAACAGGATAGAGTGTATAAAATGGGAAAAAAGCAATTTCAGAGGAAAGAGAATGGGAGAACTGAGAAAGAACTATTGCAGAAGATGAGGCCATATGGGGAAGTGAGGAGGGGAAAATCATAAGATCCTTGAACATAGATAGAGGCTATTTCCTTTACTATTCTATTGCCAGCCCCCTCCCTCCTTAGAATCTAGCATAATTTGGGGCATATAGTATAGCAGAAAGAGCAGTGAACTGGGGTAAAGAGATTGGACTAGTCCCATCCCTAACATTATTGGCTGTGTTTGATTTCTCCTTTCAGGGTCTCATTTTCCAAATCGGTAAAATGGGGAGAATAATACTTGTACTATATACCTCGACAGGTCATTTGAGGAGGTCTGATTAAATAATGGATGAGAAAGTCAAATCAAGAAGTATTTATTAAGTGTTTTTTTTTTGTGGAACAGACACTGTGCTAAATCCTAGAGAAAACTGTAAATGCTATGCAAAGAAAGGTGGTGGTATTCTGACCACTCAAGCCAATTTTACTTCAGGCTGCAGACTTCTGGTTTAAGTACCTGAAACAACAATATGGAATGACTCAAATAAGTCACTTCATCTAAGTTCTCAAGTGCAAGGTTGGAGGTTGGAGCAGAATTTTACCATAATACTATAGATACTTAATGTCTATTGAACTAAACCAGAAATGAGGAGTTCAAGATGTTTCCAACTACCTGTCAGAAAGTAGCATCCCAAACATTGAGGCTTTGGTCCCTTCAATCTAAGGTCCTTCTTTTTACAGAATGGGAAAACTGACATTCAGAGAGACTAAGTGATTGGGATACTATGAAAGACAAAGGTAGTGTAGCTGCCCAATGTCACATGACTACCAGTCAGACCTTCTTAAAGAAATTACTATTATAAAACCTCATTAATTTAGCTCTAATCCTATAGAATTTGTGATTGTACTGACAGGCCAGAATGAAGTTCTCTTGTATTAACTAAACAAAACAGAAATAGAAGACAGATTTCAGGAGGAAGGTTTAGTTCACTTAAGGAAACTGTTTTCTGTTATTTTTAAATTACATGTTTTTGAACAAGAAATGTGTCAATTACAAAGTATCTATCAAGAAACCTGGCTCAATTGACTAGTTAGTATTTTGCCCCATAAACCCTGATGTCCATTGCCAGCATAATGTTCCCCTTGGGGAAAGAAACAATGAAACAAACTATGTTACATATTGATTTGAGGAGAGAATATGAGTTTGAATCTCAGCCCAATTACTTATGTAGTATGTGTAACTGTGGGCAAGTCGCAACTTCTGGGTCTCAGTTTCTTGATCTGTAAAATGAAGATAATAACATCAACATAATTTGCCTCACAGGATTATGAGACTCAAATGAGATCATGGATGTTAAGCAAAACTCCTACATGAATGTCAGCTACTATTATCAACAGCATTGCCATATCTATCTACTACCCAAACTCAGCACCTAATTCTCTCAACCTCTCTCTCTCCCCCAAACCATGCTCTTAAGTCTATGGAAAAACTTTAAAAAAAAAACAACTCTCATTAAAAATTTACTTAATAAAGTAAATTTATGTTATATTTGTACCAAAAATTAATTTCAAGACCACCTGTTCCAAACTTTAATTTTTCAGGAAAGGAAAACTAAGGATCAGGGAAGGGCAGAGATTTTGCCAAAAGACTTCTGCCTCAAGGAGACTACAATCCCGTACTGCTTATTTGGGGAGCCCTGGATTGCCAGGGGTCTAGCTTGGTTTATAGGATGATACTCAAATAGTCCTTGTCACCACCTGCTTCAGTTTCCTCATCTTTAAAATGGACACAACAATAGTATTTACTTCCCAGGGTTTTTGTGAGCAATAAGCACTGATATAGCATCTAGTATTTGCCAGACACTGGGCTAAGTACTTTCGGAATGGCCTCTCATTTTGTATATCAATGCAATTTATTGATATTACTGCTTCTTTTATGAAATTATTCATCTTGCAGTATGATTGTATATGAGTCATAGTTCCCCCCACAGAAGGCTAGATTTATCATGAAAACAGAAATTGATTCAGGTTCTCTCTTTTTCTCTGAGAAGGAAGCTGGTTCTACCATGTCTCAATTTTTGGTTAAGGACTCCTGACTCCTGTGAACTCAGCTCAGCAGAATAGCCCTGAGGTAAATATTACTTCAAAAGGGAGGGCAGGAGATTATAAGACCTCCAGGCTAATATTTTTAGGATGTTTCCCCAAAAGGTATGAGCAGCAAATATCTTATTGAATTCACAATTAATGGGATCTATAAGATCAACCACAGGAAACTCAATTGTTGTGAAAAAGATTCGTTTATGTGTTTAAGAGAAAAAGTAAAAAGTTTTTTTTCCTTTAATTTGAAAAAACAAAACAGCAAAATTTTCCTGGAAAGGGGATTCCTTCCAATATATATCAAACAACACTGGGGGAAGTGGGAAACAGGGAGAGGTCTGACGTGACTCTTCCCTGGATGCAAACCACTAAAAAAAAGTCATTCTGTTCCCCCAAGTCCACTCCTGTGTCTCTCCCCAGTTGTCTTTTTTGTGGGTGTCTGAGTAATCCTAGAGGCATTTCCAGTGTTTAATACATTTGCTGAGTTGAAGAAATTCTTTATACTCTCTCTACCCCAACCATTAACTCCACATCATAGTGAGCAGAGTCTGTTTAGCAAGATGGTAATAATATAGCCTTTACCCATCACTGGCAGGATGTAAACAATCTCTCCTATTCTTCACTGGATGGTGCCAAGACTCTGCCCTTAGACTGTTTTCAACAGAAGGCAGCAAGTCACAACTTGTTATGGCATGACACAGTCTAGTTAGCAAATCAAGGAATATCTAACAGAAGACTCTCCTAATTCCCACCACCTCATCCTTCCATTCAATCTTAGTAAAGCTAGATAAGAAATGGGGTTCAGAGAGGAGTTCTGATAGTCACCAGTAGAAAGTATTAAAACTTGAAGCAGCAAGTCCTGTGTTCCAATCTCTGAGCTTCAATCCTTAATAGATATGTGATC
Source organism: Monodelphis domestica (assembly GCF_027887165.1). Taxonomy (NCBI): domain Eukaryota; kingdom Metazoa; phylum Chordata; class Mammalia; order Didelphimorphia; family Didelphidae; genus Monodelphis; species Monodelphis domestica. The sequence goes on from NC_077227.1 coordinate 507,457,259, forward strand.
TGCCAGTGGAAGTGGTATCACAGAAAGAGCACTGGATTTAGCATCAAAAGAATCTAGAAAGAAAAATCCTGACTCTGATATACCAACCTGAGTGATCCTGGGCAAGTCATAGGCCTAAATTTCCTCATTTTACAGAAGAGGTTGGACTAGATGATTCCTGTAGTGCCTTCAAACTCTAAAAGCTATGATGTTATGTTTTTCTTTTCTTTCTTCCTTTCTTAAACCCATGTTCTCTTTTAGAAACAATTCTAAAACAAAAGGGCAAGGGCTAGGCAAGTGGGGTTAAGTGACTTGACAGGGTCACACAGCTAAGAAATATCTGAGACCAAATTTGAATCCAGGACCTTCTGACTCCAAGACTGGTGCTCTATCCTCTGTACCATCTAGCTGATCCACTGTTTCCTAAGGTCTTTTTTTCAGCATTAAGTCCCAGAATCTGATCTCTACTCTCACTTCCCTTCTATGACACTGAAAAGTGGGGATAACATTTCTAACTATCAACTTTCCAAGGCTGTTGTGAGGAAAGTATCTCATTAAATTAAAGCAGAGAAAATATCTCTTGCATTAAACTTGTTTCCCTATAACTGAACCTATTACACATAAACCAGGATTAACACATGCCTCTGGCAGAAGAAATAATCCTTTATCATTTCACCCCAAATCTTCTTCTTCCTAGACCACACACCAGTGAATGATCTATGAGAGGTTCCAGGCTACATTCCAGGCCATTGAATGATGAGATCTCAGTAGAACATGCTAAACTCCAATTAGTAACAGAGTCAAGCAAAAAACTTGTTTAAAAAACAAAACAAAACGGGTACCCACTGTTTGGGAAATAGCTGAACAAATTATAGAATATAAATGTACTAGTATATTAAAACACCACAAAAATAATGACTACGAGGAATTCAGAAAAGCATGGACAGATCCATAGGAAGTTATAGAAAATGAAGAAAGCAGGACCAAAAAGATACTGACAATGATTACAAAAATGTAAATGATAATATTAGAAAAGAGCTGAAGACTGAAAGACCTGAAAGACCAATAGACATGGTCTGAAATAAGCAATAAGGAAATATTGCTTTCTCATCTAAGTAGAGATGGGGACTATGGATATTAAACATGGTAGGTAATGCCAATTTGTTTTGTCTTGGCTTTGTTACAAAGAGAGGTTCAAAGTTTGGGACGTAAATTGTTAATGGGAAATAACTATGACATAAAAACAAAAGAATAACAATTTTAAAAGACAAATTAATCTTAGGTAGTTTGGATGGAATGGAGAGATAAGTGGATCTTTAGCTAGAATACCTGAATTCAAATTCTGAGTCTGCAACTTATTTAAAAAGACCTAGGTTGTCACTTTCCTTTTCTTGGCCTCAGTGTCCCCATATGAAAAATGAAGGGGATTGGATTAGATGATCTCAAAAGATTCCTGTTAGTTCTAAACTTCTGACCCTAATCTCCAAGCTCCCAGTCTGGATCTTTTTAATGCTATTTAATACCAAAGGACTCTTCACCTGCTTTTCAGTTTTTCAGAACCGAAACCAAATCCCTAGACTTTCCCTAACCTGACCCCCATTCTTTTTCTGCAGAGCTGCTAACAGTCTTAGAAGCCCCTTCTCTGCACCTACACCCACCAAAAATGTCAGTCACACAGACAGGAAGTTGGGCCTGGCTGAGGTCATTCCCCTGGGGCTCCTGGAGTTTGCGGTGGGTTAGTGGTGTTGGTGGTTTCAGCCTTGCTTTTTTGGTGACCTTAGAAGTTAGAAGTGCTTATTTATGCATTTAAAGCCCATGATCTAATACTTTCTGGTTTGGCTGCTTTCTCCATAATAGCAGCCTGTAAAAAAGCATTGGAGAATTCCCTATGTTTTCTCATTTTGGGTCAAAAAAAAATAAACTGCCATCTATACGGTATTAAATAATGCCCACACGATGTGGCGGAACACTTTGCTCCAGCAGCAAAAAGCAATTTGGAGATTCTTGGTAACTTGGGGTCTGCTAATCAGCCACAGTCACTTTTTGATAGCATTTGAACAGTAATGCTCTAAGCTCGTGTTAAAGTAATTTTTTTAAATGCTGGATTTGTTCATGTTTTCCCCATTTCTTCACAGAAGAGTCAATGTTTTCAACATCCTTTTCCCTCTGTAATTTTCCTATTGGCACGGCCACATCTGACCATGAAACCCCACGTAGGTATGTTACAGAAACAGTGATTGTTGAAACAGACGCGAAGCTCTGGCATGAGCCTCTCTCCTTTACAAAATGAAAATGCCTTTTCAGCTCACAGGCTGTAATGTACTTCAGAGAGGAATACAGAAAGGAGTAACTGACAGTCTAGGAGATGAAATGAGAGAGGAGTAGACTGCTGTGTTTACGTGTCATTCGGCTTCCCCTTTCCCCCTCCCATGATGATGGAATGTTGCAAATTTGCCCTTTCTTTCTGGGAAATAAATTCATTTTGTTCTTAATTTCTTGAGCTAAATTCATAAAAAAGACAATTCCCTCTGGAATACTCTACATACTTCATGTATTTAATTTTAAAATCACTGTGACTGGTGTGGGTGCTCATTCTGCAAATACCTAATGAAGTATACGACTTAATTTCATAACTTTCTGTGGTTAAAAAATTCATTACCCAGTCGCCAAGTTGGGGATGAGATATAATAGACAGATGAATATAGACAAAAGGGATGAGGAATGAACCCATGATTTCTTTAGACTAAAGAATTCCCAGAGGAGGAAACTCCCTTTACCAACACAAGCCCCTTCCAATCTCTATAGTAACCCCAGAGCACACAGCCAATAGATGTCAAAAGTGGGACTTGAACTCAGCTTCCTGGGTAAGAGGCCAGCTCTTTATCCATGATGCCATGAAGCTGTAAATATGTTTACTGGGTACACAAAGAAAAATAAGAACTATAATTTAGAGCATATACATTGGAAAAACTCGTTAAGACAGATATTGTTATATGACACCTATATTGGTAAGTTGTTTGTTAACTGTTTTAGCATTAATAAAATAAAAATCCCTTTGGTGCTGGCCAATAATGGAGCCTCTGCCATAACTGAGACAGTAATTACTTTCATTGTTTACAATATAGAAATATTGTATCACATAAGAACAAATAGCAACAACTAGTTCAGTCAGTCAAAACTGAGACCTTTTTGGTGGCCATCAGAAATAGATCAAAGTTCCGGGTTGAGATTTCGAATGTATCATATTTTCAATCAGATACAAGCTTTTCAGAGACCAAGCTCCCCAACCAGCGATAATAATTACAGTCCTCCCTAGTGTGTGCTGAGGTGTATCTATGGACAAGGAGATATTCATTATGGCTGTCCTTCACACCAATATCACACCATCACTACTGATATTTTAACATACACACCATCCCTCAACTCCTAGGTTTAGAATACTTTACATTTAATTCATAAAGAAATTGTTACAATTCTCTATGCCGGCTAATCATTGCTCATGATTTCTTCTTCAGATGTTCTACAATGTAACTACACTGACTGAAGCACAAATCCAATTGTAAACTATTATCCTCCATGCAAACATGGCTATTTCCTCCCCTCTTATGACACAGTTTCTGGATTCCCACTTAGCTGATATCCTGAAATTGAAATGTATCAAGTGTGGCTAATTTAAATTTGTACCAATTTTATGATGGAAGAAACAAGTGAAAATATCAGGTTTAACTGAGTATCCTATCCCAGGAAGCATTTCCAGAATATTTTGACTTCCAGATAAAGTACAACACCCTTGTTATCTAAATGCTTGATTTCTGTTTTCTTCTGTTAACAAATCTCTGCAGTAGAGTTTAGGAGAAAAAGTGTCTTTGACTTTTATAGCTTCCTTAATCACAATATCCAGTACGTATAGAGATATTGAAAAAGCTCCAAATATTCTATATTGGCACTGAGCACAAATAGCTCACTCCCATCTTTTTTCTCCAAAACAATTAAAATCAGAGTAAACAGAGACTGAACAAAGCAATGAATGAATAAGATAGTAAGTAAGCAAGGGGGTGAAAAGAAAGAATTCAGACCAGAGCTTTAAAGTTTCCTTTTCTCTCTAAGCATAATGTACTCTTCTTACTTTAAAAATATTTTCATCAGGATTACAAACAAGTTACTCCTTAAGGCTCTATAGCATTGTAAGCGATTATTACTCAGCTCTATTCCATTATGAGAGGGCAAGGATGGATTCCCAGGGTCAGTCCCCAGTGAGCAGCTATTGTCAATCACCGGTATGTCACAGCAATGAGGTCTCACCTAATTGAAGGGGGCTTAGCCCCACCCTAAACCAGGGTGTTGGTTAAACACCATTAAAGGAGTTAAGATCTGCAAATAAAGAAAATAAGGCATTGTCTTAAGTGAATTAAGGCAGTCACTGGCCAATTATTTCCTGTCCCCTGCTAACAACTACAACAGACCAAAAGGAACCATTTTGGAAAGACTTGTTGTGGGACGGGGGAGGATGGAAGGGGGGATGTGAGTGTGCTTTTTCTGTCAACAGTCCAGTGTTTTCACAGCTCAGTGTCCTTACTGGGGTTAGACACTTAGGCAAGGAGTAAGGCAGGGAGATGTGTATAAAGAAAAAAGTTTGTTCTGCCACCAGAGAGAACTGTCCTGGCAGCACCCTCTGGCAAGTGGAGATTTTTGGCCTTGGAAGTTATTGACTGTTAAACCCAACAACAATAGAGATAAGGAGAAACCACATTAGGCTATTCACTACCCTCCTTTTAAAAGGACTCTTCAATTTCTGTTTCCCTTTTGCAGAAAAGTTAATGCCAGCAGAGGGTACCAAGTCAGGGGTCTTTGTTTAATCTCCCAAGTCCAGTTGGAAAACATAAATCTTCCTTCCCCTCCAGACACACACTGACCCATCTTTCCTTACGTGGAATTATGGACTCTGCTTCCAGAAACAGCAGACATTATGATCTATATTTGTATTCTTTTAACTATGCATTTTAATCATATTCATAGTTCATACTTCTAAAGGGCTTTAGGGTTTACAAAGTGCTTATTCCACAATGGACCTACAAGAATTAACATCCTGTTTTACCAAATGGGGGAACTGAGGTACTGAGGATGAATGTTATGTTATCCCAACTACTATTCTTCGATGATGATTTCCTTCAAGGTGCAGATAGCAACCCAAAACGCATCAAAAGCTACCACTTCATGTAAATTTGACTTTTTTTTCCTCCTTGGCCAAAGTATGTTGTGCCTCCAAGTCTATTTCCATGACATCTCACTGCGTTTTCATAGTGTACCACAGAGAAAAGAATGAATTTGGCCGATCTGTATTAAAAAAAAAAAAATCTAACTGCAGCAGGCCTTTGTCTGCTCACTAGTAAGAGACAGTATACTGGAAATAGTACTGAAGCCCGGGATTTGTTTTGTGACTGTGCTGCTTGCTCTCTGTTGAAGCTTGGGCAATTCATTCCCCAAGCTCAAGTTCCTCAATGGTAAAATAAAGAGACTGGATAGCATGACTCCTAAGGTTCCTAGGGTATCTCAAAGTCCTCCGATCCTAATTATATGTCACCCTTCCCCCAGGCATTGAAAATATCAACAACAACAACACTTCACATCTCTCATTTTCTCATGAATACAGAAGGCACTTCCCCCCTGCTCCGAGTCATCATAATCTGCAGTCAATTCCACACATTAAGCATAACAACCTTCGACTTTATTATACAAGGAGTTTATGGTTAGGCTAATTAGCGTCAAACTGGGCACTCCAGCTGAGGACACCTAAAAAACATCTGGCAGCAGAAGTCTGGTAAAAGGGTGGGGAGACTCAATTCACAGGGACATGCAATCCCATCAGAGCTAGTTCTAGTCAGATCTCAGTATAACCTGTCTCTTGTCTTTGAGCAAAGTTATCTTTGGAAAGGTAACTGAAAAAATAAGGAAACTGGTTTCTTCTTTGCCAGAAAGGACAGATCTTGTACTTGGGACTTCATGCCTTTTTAAAATGAACACAAGTTGAGTGTGTACATTTTACACAAACCTACTTGTGTCTACCCAAGGATATGCTTACACTGCTATACTGCAAGCACGCACCCATTTAAAAAATGCAGTTAGCTCACAAATGCCTTTCGACAATATCTCCAATCTTCCAATAGCAGCTTAGTTTGATTCATTTACACTCTTGAATATGGCTAACGATGTCTCTCGGCAGCTTAAAACAACAGAAATAATGACAGATGTTGCCAACATTCAACCTTCTATATTTGGCTAAATGGACATGACGTAATAAGCCCCCAACCCAAGACACCTTGTGAGCTCTTTACAACAAATCATTCAGATAGGAGATTATGAAATTTAAGAGGAAGATACAATTTACCCTAACAATCTGATTTCCTTTAATCAGTTAATAGAAAAATATTCATGTCTACATACCAAGCAAGTGTTCCCAAAAGTTTTAGGACAGTTTTAGGCTTTGGCAGCGTAAAACTGCCCTAAGACTTTTGGGACACCCTGTATATATAGGCAAGGAAAAGAGCAAGGAGAAATAATTGAAGAGAAGTCTTATCTAATCAAGTATAAACTAAGACAGAGTTAATTTTCAAACCCCAAGTTAAATGAGGAATAAAAATGCTTCAGAAAATATTCATTACTGTACTATCTCATTTCTTCTTCTTTTAATCTAGCTGTCCTGGGAATCTTTTAATGATTTCACATAGGATTTTAGTGGAATCTGTCTTAGGGAATTTTTGAAGCTAGTTACTTGCTCCAGCAAAAGCTAACTGTAGTCCGTTGCAAAGGAAATCCAAATTTGCCTTAGATAGCCATCCAAATTAAGTATCATCTTTCCCGCATCAGAAGACTGACATAGCTGCATGTCTAAAGACTCAGGTACTCTAGCGATATTTTTTTGAGGGGAGGGGAGATTTGGGAACAGGGAGAGAAGAGAGAGAAAGAAAGAACAATAGCACCATATATTTATGTCAGATTTCTACTTCAGAGAAAGATTAACAAGCAAGAGAAAAGATGGTTTTAGAAAAATTCTTGAATTGCAATTATTTCAAGAGAGGAACTGCTTTAACACTGTTCAAATACTCTTTCAGCCTACTTCTGTCAGGTACTATATATTAGAGGATGAATGAAGTGTTTGCAGGATCCTGCTAATAAATTTTAAGCAAACTCAAAACACTTTATTGGCTGTATACATGTAGTTTAACAATGAAAATTTCAGGACAGAAAAAAACATACCATTACATGAATGGGAGGAAAAACACCACTCAGCAATTGTACCCTGGGCAAAAAATTTCCTTTAGAGGGTATTCCCTAACTCAGACATAATTTAACACTCAAATGCTTACTTGATGTTTGTAAATCACTTTCAAACTCCCTTAAGCCTTAAGAACAGCTCTGGAAACAAGTTTAGTATTAACTCATTTCACTGCATCAGGTAATTAAATGTCACTGAAACGGCTGTGATTTATATGAATGTATATTTTTTGTTTGTTAAAAAAAAAAGGTAAAGATTACGTGGCAATTCTCAACACTGTATTCGTAAAGTTCAGCATGAGTTTTATTTTTAGATTCCCAATCCCGCATGATCAGTCGGCTTCACCTCTCCCAGTGCCCAGATCCTTGGAACAGTCCTTACAGTTAAGCCAACTGAAAAGCAATAGTGGACTCCGGGGGGTACAAGTGTTTTCACCCCGAGGCTGTTTTTGCTGTTGCGGTAGTCAGAGAGGTAGTTACCCGACCTTTGGCACTTATGCATTTGCACTTAAAGGACTTTTTCGGCACTAGGTTATTTATTTTGGACTGGAAAAACAAAAACAAAACTCACGAGCTAAAACCAACACACTTAAGTTTTTGGACTGCAGCATAAAAATCCCATTCTTTGGTTTCCTTGGTTCGACAATAATAAATTTAAAAGAAACAAATACACAGACTGACTGTTTTTAAGCACCTAACTCTACGCTAGGGTCTGCGTTACGAGGTAACAAAAAACAATTATTTCGGGGTCCCGTTCCCAGCCCGGGAAGGAAGTAACAAAGCGCGGCTATCTAGTGGGGCTGATAGGAGAGGTCACAGTAGGACCAGCTAGATCACCTCAGACCTAGGCTTTCTGAACCTAAAGCAAGTTTCAAAGAGAGGACGTCTGGTCGGCTGTTGGCTCCTAAGAGTTAGCAGCGCCAGCTTGTCCTTAGCATCTCCTCCGTCCCTGCCCGGCAGGAACGCTTTAGTCCCCACAAACCCGCAAACTTACCTAAGGCTAACCGATCCTCCTCCTGCACTGGGTGCGGACTCGGCTATCCTTCTCTGACCCCTTCTCTCCTCTGCAGTCTCGGGGCGCACGCAGGAAGGTTTCCACACCTGGCGCCTGTCAGCACTCTGCCGTCAGCCGGATCAGGGATAGCGTCCCACTGCGTTCCCTCCCTCCCTCGCTAGCCCAGTACTTGTCCACTGTCTCATTAGCCAGGCAATGACGCGGCTCTGGCCACCTGGACCAGGTTTGCTAGTGCTGCCCCGGTCACCGTCTCCAGAGGTAGCTGATCTGTAATCTGCAGCGCAGAGGCTTCCTCTGCAAAGCCCCAGGCACCGCAGGAGCAGCCCCACAGGCCGCTCTTCTTCCCCACACTCCAGATCAACACTGCGCCAGACTCTTTCCCAGGGCTCCGGGGCACTGACTGACGGAGGTCGCCCCGCACAGCACCGGGCCAGTCCAGCTCACTCGACTCCCACTGCCCGCGCGCTCAGCCCCCTCGGCTCGGTCAGTCCAGGGAACAGCGCACGCGGGCAGCTCCGCGCTTCCGTGGACGCTAGTGGCCAATGGCCCCGAAGGCAGCCTCCTTAACCCTGGAGGCGGTGTTTGAAGGCTCACTCTGGGGCTATGTGTTCAGAGAAGCACCCTTCCTCGGCTGCGGTATGGGGCCAGGACGGCGGGAAGGCTTAGCCCACAAGTCCCCGACCCACGACCCTTAAGCTCCCGGCGCAGTCACTTATTTCGCTTCACCTCCCCACCCCTGGGGCCAGCGTGAGCGCGTGGGAGGCGTGTGTGTGTAAGTGTGTGTGTGTGTGTAAGTGTGTGTGTGTGTGTGTGTGTGTGTGCGCGCGCGCGAGCGCGGGGATAAGGTTGATGGTTTCTGTACTCACCACGGGCTGCTGGAAAGAAGCTTCTGCGTCTCCGAGCCGAGCCTGCGGGCGGCTGCGGAGGCACCAGTGGCTGAGCGATTCCCCTCTCCCCCCAATCCCCCGCCGTCCTTTCCTCCAGTCTCTTCTTGTCTCCCCCTCCTCCTCCCCGCGGGTTGCGGCGCTCTCGGCCCCCAGGCGGGGTGGGGCGGGGCGAGGCCCGCGCGCGAGGTGAAAGGGTCGCGGGGAGTTGGGGCGCTGAGGGGCGCGCGGCGCCTCGCGGAGGATCCCGCCTGCAGCCGGCGCGCGGGGGGGAGCGGGTATCCGACTGAGGCAGCTGCTGCTTGGAGCCTTATTTCGCTTTACCCCGAGCACGCTTGGGGAGGAGAGATTCTCGGCCCCCTCCCCTGTACACACCCACCGACTCTCCCCTGTCTGTGCTCAGCCCCCGCGCCCAGATCTTTCCGGTGGGGAGCACCGCACCCAGACACAGAAGCAATGGTTCTCCGAGCCTCCCCACTAAGCCAAACTACGTCTTTCCCTCTCCATCAACCCCCATAAAGACTCCCCTTCACAGAGATATCTACTAGGGGACACTTTTTGTAGCCTAGATGCCAGTTTACAGAAAAAAAAGGGGGAAAAAAACTTTTAAGGGAGTATGGTGTACTGCAAAGAATCCTGGGCTTGGAGTAAAAAAACAAAACAAAACAAAACAAAACAAAACAAAACAAAAAACAACAACAAAAACCCCTGCGTTCACATCGTATCATATCATTTACTGTCTTGTTCACATCTTTGTTTTATCTATGTGAGTCTTGTTTCCTCACTGGGAAGATTGATAGAGGAACTGGTTCAAGTGAAGTGCTAATTTCCACTCATTCATTACCCTTGCTATTGAAGTCATTTGATCTCTCTAGGCCTCAGTTTCCTCATGTGAAAAGACCGGGCAGGATTGGCCAGTTTGTAAGGTTCCTTCCAACTCTAAATTGGTTATGATTTGTAAAATGGGGCATTATCTATTTTTAGGCCTTCTGCTTCCCCATTCCAAACAACTGGCCAAAACAAATCATCTTGAGGCATTCCCTTCAACAAACCTCTAGTCCAATAGTATTTTTATCCTATAGGATAGTCTCCTTTACTGTATGTACTAACATCCTTTTACATTAAACAAACATGATATCACAGCAAGCCCTGACTAGGTCTTTATGAACATATTAATGAACTAAGTGGCTGCCTCATTTTTTCAGGCCTCAAGTGTACCATTTATGAACTGAAAATTCCCTATTGGCATGAAAGCTTCCCCTAAAACTAGTGTACTCACCCAGCAGAGTCCTGACCATTATTATCTCATTAATCCAGTTTGTTCAGTATATCCCTGAGAGGGAAGCAGGAGACAGAGATGGCGATTTTAGTTACTCCTGTAAATGGGGATAAAGGACATACTCAAAAGCACTTAGCAAGGCAAGAACTGAGGGAGAATCCAAGTCACCTAACTGTCATCCAAGAACATTAAATACAGCCATGCTATTCATTCCTCTCTCACCTCCAGGCCCCCTTATCTTCATTTTTGGATTCAAATTTTGGATTGCATTTGAGAGATCAAATTTGTTCTTTTCACAGTTCTTGATGACTAAAAAATTTACAACACAAGGCCCTGGTTCACATACACACAAATATCTCTCAGATGCATGCAATCCCCTAATAGATTGGTATTCTCCAAGCCCAATTCCTTCCATTTTCTTAAACACACACCATCTACACCCTAAAAATCTCCATATAAAGTATTCATTTATGAGTGACTTCATTTACACAGACACACACAAAGTACAATTGCAAAAGAACAACTCCCTTAAGACACATAAAACCCACATACTAAACACACACACATATTATACATACATATACATCTAAAATGGACCATTAAACAGAGAGAAATTAAAATGCATGAAAATGTTTAAGTACCTATTTTAGGTTAAGGCTAAAACACATTTTGAAAGACTTTTAAAGGCTTAAGGCTAAATACACACTTGTATTTTCGACATTGCTTTTGTCACAAATATGCCAATATTTACATAGCTAATATGCACAACATGAACTTACGGTGCCTACATATTATCATTTTTTCTCACTCGTTTTTTTTTCTTATTTCTTTTGCTGACTTCCAGAAATAGGGATTAAGACAGTTTGAGGAGGCTTCAAAGAAACTTTTTTCTGGGTGGGTCTTTCTCAGTCTCTGTCTTTTCTTCTTGTTCTCCATGGCCCCATTTGTTAATCAATTCTAAAATCCTGATACTGGAACAACAGCATTATTTCATCTTCCCAGCTGGTTCAGTCATAAAAATCTTTCAACTCTATTCTAACTTGGTATTCATTTATACAGCCATATCACAATGCTGAAACCAAACAGTGAGCAAGCCACTTTCCTTACTCTGGGAATTCATTTTCCCTCTGCTGTTTATCCTCCTAAAAGATCTGTCAGTGGGGACTTTGTTGCCTCTAGAGTGATTTTGGATAGAAGGACAAGACCCCCAATTCCTCTGTGTCTTTCCCGAGTCTCTCCCCTTCTTTGGCTTCCTCCTAACTAATCCAGCATTTTTGATGGTGTGATAATTAAGCTGGTCCTACGTTTGGGTGACTTAAAACAGACTACACTACAGGAAAGAACACTGGGAACCCAACAGCAACAACATTCCCCTGCATAAATCCAGGTTTCCACACTCATCACATGTTTATTATTCACCTAAGCAACCGGAATGTCTCCCTGGTCCCTCCATTTGGGGCTCTGTCATTGAGGAATTAACAACAGACATGGGAAGGTGTGTTTTTTTAAACTGGCCTAAGGAGAAGAAAGGTCATTTGTTGTATGGGCTGAGGATCAAATTTAAAGAATAGAGCTGCTTGCGGTGGTTTTTACTCCCCCGCCCAATCTCCAAACAGCATAATACAAACAATGCTAAACTGTTAAACAAATGTGGACACTGAGAAGAAAGCATGACTAGAACCTCCAAAAGCATTACTCTGGGTCCTTGGAGCAAATGTCAGTCTCTAGAACTGCTCTCAGGAGGAGAGGTTGGTTTGACTGTGTTAAGAAACAAGGTGGCTACAGTCACACCTCTTTTATTGGACATCATCTGGGAAGGAGATGATGCCAAGAAGAGAGTTTTCTAGGTAGCCAAAGCTTCCCCTTTTAGTATATGAGCTGCTGAAGCAAGCACACGTTTCCTCCTTTAAAGCTCTAATTTTGTTGTTTTTTAAAAAGTACAATGATTATGAGATATCCATATGTTGGGGGAATGATTGGACAAGCCATCCCATATGAATATAATGAATTACTATTGCATCATAAGAAATAATGTATATGAAGAATTTGGAGAAGTAGAGAAAGACTTGAATGAATTGATACAGAGTAAAGGAAGCAGAACCAGAAGAACCCAACAACTTCAGTGAACAAAAATGATACTAAAAGATAGCTGACCTCAGATAACAGGTACCCATATATTGACCGAACAATGACCAATCTTGATTCCAGAGGTTAGGTGATAAACACACTTCCCTCCTCCCTGTAGAGAAGTGGAGAATGTTCTAGATGCTGTCAGTCACTGTGTAAATTGAGAGAACTGTATATGTTGGTTTTGTTTTATTAACAATAAAAACTCATTTATGTAACAATTTAAAACTTACAAAGTGATTTCCAAATATTCTCATTTATTGATCTTCTAAACAGTCCTGGAAGGTTTTTATGATTCCAACTTTATAGAAAAAGGGGGAAGGAAGGATAAAATACTTACCTACTTTCACATAGCAGGTAAATGTTCAAGGCAGTATTTGAACCCAAGTCTTTGTGATTTCAAGTCTAACACAGTAATCCATTATGCTGTGTAACTGTTGTTATTCTTTTTGATAATGAAGTATTTTGGTGGGGTTAGAGGTAAGAAGAAGGGATATTGAGAAATGATTATAACATAAAAGTGAAATCAATCAAACTTTTAAAAAGTTTTTATTGATATCTTTTGTTTCTTACATCATCATAGTTATGCCAAATAACCCTCATCATTCCCTTCCCAGAAAGTCATCCCAGATTTTTTATGTTGAATAACATTGTTGTTTCAGTCATGTCTGGCTTTTTCTAATACCACTTGGGGTTTTCTTGGCAAAGATACTGGAGTGGTTTCTCCAGCTCATTTGCAGATGAGGAACTGAAGCAAATGGGGTTGAGTGATTTGTCCAGAGTCACATAGCTAGTAAGTCTCTGAGGTCAGATTTGAACTCATCTTACTGACTCCAGACCTGGTGCTCTATCCACTGTACCACCTAGCTACTCATCCTATATAACAAATGATATTTTTTAGAGAGGAAAAAAATCCATACAACTAATCAATACATAGAAAAAATCTGAAAACATGAGCAGCGTATAACACCTCTGGGCCTCCCACCTCCACAAAGGGGTAGTTTTGAAGTGTCCTCACTTATTTCTTCATCTGAGTCCTGCTTGATCTTTATAATTTTATTGCATTTGTTTTTGATCTTTTGGTGTCTAATTGTTCCTTGAATTTACATTGTTGAGGTATGGTGGGCAGCTAGGTGGAGCAGTGAATAGAGTACTATGCCTAGAGTTAGGAAAACCTGAGTTCAAATATGACCTCAGATACCTACTAGCTATATGACCCTGGTCACCTAACCTTGTTTGCCTCAGTTTCCTCATCTCAAAAAATAGCTAGAGAAGGAAGTGTCACACCACTCTAGTATCTTTGCCAATAAATGCCCAAATGTTGTCATAAAAAAGTTGAACATAACTGGAAAATGACTGAACTATTACAGAGTTACTATGCAAATTTTTTTCTTGGTTTTGCTTAATTTGGTTTGCATCAATTCATATAGATCATGCTTCTCTGTTTTCCTCATACACATAATTTCTTATAGCACAGAAATATTCCATTACATACATGTACCACAATTTGTTTAGTCATACTCCCTATTACAAGTATTGACTTTGTTTCCAATTCTTAGCTAACAAAAAAAAGTGCTGCTGTAAATATTTTTGAGTATATGAGACTTTCTTCTTCTTGGTGGATTCCTTAGAGTATAAGCCCAATAATGGAATGTCTGGTTCCGAAGGTATGGACATTTAAGTAACTTCATTTGCATAATTCCACATCATTTCCCAAAATATTTATACCATCCCACAGCTCCAACAACAATGTACCAGTGTATCTATATTCTACAATTCCTCCAACATTGACTATTGCCATTTGTTGGTATAAGAGTATAAGATAAAACCTTAGAGTTATCTTGATTTGCTTTCTCTTATTTTTAGTGATTTGGGGCCTTCTTTCATATGAATGTGAATACTTTGCAATTCTTCTTTTAAAAACTGTTGCTCATATCCTTTGATCACTTATCTATTGGAGAATGGCTATTAACATATATGTGTATGTGTATTTTGATTTGTCTTAAATACCAAACCCTTATCAGAGAAATTTGATATAAAGATTTTTTTCCCCCTCATTCTCCAACTTTCTTATCCCAGGTACAGTAATTTTGTCTGTGCAGAAGTTTTGCAAGTAATCAAAGTTATCTTTTCATCTTTTGGAATTGCTTCTATATTGTTTGGTTAAAAATATACTTCTACTCATGACTGTGAGAAATATATGATCTATTTAACTTCTAATTCTTTTATTATATAGTATAGACTTTTAATATTAAGGTCACATATCCATTTAGAATGTATTGTGAAATATTGTATAAGATATTGGTCTAAGCCTAATTCTCTCTTATCTAGTCTGTTTCATTAATCTCACTCTCTCTTTTTTAAACCAATACCAGATGGTTTTGATGACTGTTGCTTTATAATACACTTTAAGGTCTGGAAGTGCTATTTCCCCTTTGTACCAATTTCACTCTGTCATTTCCCTTGATATTCTAGTGCTCTTGTTTTTCCAAATGAATTTTGTTATTTTTTAAAAAATCTACAAAGTATCCCCTTGATAATCTTATTGGTATAACATTAAAAGTTTAAATTAGTTTTGATAATAGTAATTTTTATTATATTGGCATGGCCTAACCATGATCTCTGAATATTCCTCCAGATATTTAAGTTGTTCTTTATTCTTTAAAGAGAACTTTGTAAATTAATCTTTCATATCTAAGTAGGTCAGTCCCCAGATATTTTATGAATTTTGTAGTTATTTGGACTAAGATTTCCTTTCCTATGATTATTTCTTGTGTTCTGTCATCATTACATAGACCTTTTCTATATTTTATTATTATATAGATTTTTGAAGTTTTTTTGGATCCTACAGCTTTGCTCTTTGTGGTGAGCATTTCCAGAACCATATCAAATAATAGTGGGGAGAGTGGGCATTCTTGTTTCACTTCTGTATTTACTGGAAAAGGTTCTAGTGTATCTCCATTGCATATAAAACCTGCTTTTGGTTTTATATCTTATATTTTAAAAAGATCTCTCTATGTGTATACTTTGTAGATCTTTTACTATAAGAAGGTGTTGTACTTTGTCAAAGATTTTTTCTGTGTCTATTGAGACACATATTGAGACATAACATCACATAGTTTTGAATGTGTTAAAATTTTTTTTATTATGTACTTAGTAATGTTGACAACAACCACCAAAATACATTTAAACAAATATGTTTGAAAAATTATGTGCAAAACTATAAACTCCACATTGTTTATAATTTGTATAAAATATGTAAATTATATATGTATACTAATATAAACATCTACTTTTGAGGTCCCTTTGAATTTATTTTACTTTGATACTTTTTTTTCTTAATTTTGTGCTGTTATTTTAAAAATGTAATCATAGTATGTATTACTCATTCTCTTTTCTTTACATCTCTTCATATATTTCCCTTGTTTTCTTTCTATTTCCAATATTGTAACTTCTAATAATATAATTAAACCCATTACATTTAAATATCACAATCTATTCAGTCATTTCTCCCAGTCATTGTATTTGTGTGATTTCTAATTATCTTGTTTTTCCATTAGTATTTTCATACATACATAACTTTTATTATTTCAATAATGCTTTTAGAGCTTAATCCTAGTAATATGATTCTTAGGTCAATGAACACCAACAGCTTTATAGCTCTTAGTGTATATTCTCATCTTGTTTTCAAAAAAACAATTCACAACTGCTCTAGCAATATAATATTAGGCTGCTTTCTTCATGTTCCTATTAGCATTTAATTTGATCAATGTAACCTGACTAGTTTTCAGTTAACATATATTACCAGGGACATACTTAGCTAGATTGGTCCTTAGTTAGCAGAGATAATCTGTTGCCACAACCGTACTTTTTCTAAAACCAAGCCTTTCTAGCTTGGTCAGACCCAGTGGAACTTTTGTTCCAATGCCACAACCCCTCAGGAATGCAGAATTGCCTTCATAGTGTGATGATGTGTTAAAGTAAGACTTTTGGAGAACATTTAAGCTTTTTAAACCATTATTGTTCCACCAGAAACTATGTTTGGATTATGTGTATGCTCAGGCTTAGATCCACTACTAACCTCGTGCTGGAATGTAGGGGCTTTCTTGATATCTATCATATTTAACTGACCTAAAGTTCTAGTCATCTTCCTAATTTCTTTTTTATTTATTTTTTGGTTAGATTTTTTTAATTTTTAGAGGGAAAAATTAGTCTCCCATTATGGTTATTTTGTTATCCATTTCCATATGTCTCTAATTTTTCCTTTAAAAAATGGATGCTATAACTCATGGTACATATAGATCCAATATTAATAGTGGTTCATTATCTATAGTACCCCTTAACATACTATAGTTACTTACCCTGTTCATCCCTTCCTATTATATCAATTTTACCCAACTCTGTTAGAGATCATGACTACTCTCCCTGCTTTCTGTCAATCATTTACAGCATAGCATATTCTGCTCTAGTCCTTCACCTTCACTCTATGTGTGTCAACCCATTTTCAATGTTTTTCTTGTAAATAACACATTGCCAGGTCCCAATTTTTATCCTTCTGCTGTTCATTTTCTTCCCATGGGTGAATCCATCCCATTTACATGTAATGCAATAGCTACTAACTGTGTATTTCCATCAACTCCCTTTTTACTTATTATTTGTCTCCCTTTTCCTTTCTTTCCACTGTAACCCTCCTCAGATGTTCAATTTTCTTTGACTAATACCTCTCCAGTTCACACCCCTCTTCCCACATCTTTCCTTGTCTTCTCCCCTTGCCTTCCTAGTTCTAAGTAGATTCACCTTTCCAAAGGTCCCTCCCTTGTCCTTTTCCCCTTATCTTTTAATTCTTATTCTATCTATCTTCCCCCAAATCCCTTCCTTATTCCCCCAACTGTGCCCTCCTACTTCTTGATATAACTTTGACTCTAAAGTTTCCTCCCTATCATGTCCCAAGAATCCCTTCCTTATCCTTCACCTTACCCTCCCACCTCTTGATTTATACTGCTTTTAAGTATCCCTTTCATCCCTCTCCTTTTTTATCCCTTTGCCCTCCTTTTTCTTAATACCCCCTTCCTTCTCTTATTCCTTCAGTCTCCCAGTCCTCCCCTTATTCCATCTTCTTTCCCTCCTGTTTCTCTGTATGTTAAAATGTTTATCCTTCTAATTGTTTATGTTCTTCTCTCTTTATTACAGATCTTATGAGAGTAGGATTCTAGTACTACCAGCTCCCACTCCCTTCTCTTTTCTATGGCAGTTTCTTTTCTCATTCTTCCTCCATATAAGACAGCCGTTCCATCCTGCCCCCTCTTGGTCTATTCTACTACCATTTCAGCCAATCTATTACATTCACCTCGACCTCAAGGCTTCCATCCATACACACCCCTTCAAAATACCCAAGCAATGATGTCATAGATTACATTTTCCCATATAATAATCAAATGATTCAACCTTATGGGCTGCTTATGATTAATCTTTCATTACCTTTGTATGTTTCTTGTAGATCAGATTTTCTGCTAAATTTTGGGTTTTCTCCCAGAAAACAGTTGAAACTTCTTTAGTTTGTCAAATTTCTATTTTTAACCTTTTAAAATTTATCTTTGCTGGGTATGTTATTCTTGGCTATAAGCCCAGTTCTTTTGCCCTACCAAATGCTGTGTTCCATGTCCTGGGTTCTTTTAATGTCATGGCTGCTAAGTCCTATGGTATTCTGACTCTAGCTCCATAGTGTTTAAATTGTTTTTTTTAATGTTGCTTACAAAATTTATTCCTTAATCTGGGAGATACAGAACTTAGTAATGATGTCCCTGTATATTTTCATCTTTGTTTTTTTTTGAGGTGGTGTTTGGTGGATTCTTTCAATTTAAATTTTACATTCTGATTCTAGAATTTCTGGGCAGTATGATTGCTTGGAATATGGTGACTAAACTCTTTATTTTTATCATAACTTTCTGGAAGCCCAAGTATTCTTATATTGTTTCTTCTTGATTTATTTTCCAGGTTGGTTGTTTTTGTGATAAGATGTTTCATATACTCTTCTATTATTTCATTCTTTCGATTTTGCTTCATTATTTCTTGTTGTCTTGGGAAATCATTCATTTCCCCTAGTCCAACTCTGGTTCTTAATAGATTATTTTCCCATGAATTTCTGCATCTCATTTTCCATTTGAGTGATCTTTCATAATTTTCTTGCATTGCTCTTATTTTTTCCTAAATTTTCCTCAACTTCTCTCATTTAGTTTTTGAGGTCTTTTTAAAGTCCTTCAAAAAAGCTCTTTTTGAGCTTGTGATCATTTATTGTGTTTCTTTGCTGTTTTTGAAGTAGGTATTTTTACTTCACTGTACTCAAAGTTTGAGCTGAGGTCTTCTCTGTCCTCATATTAACTATTAGTAGTTCTCCTTCATTTGCTCATTTTTATTTATTTTTAATTTTAGTGACCAGGACAATAGATTTAATTATTGACTTTTTGCTGGAGGCCCAGGGTTCCAAGTATACTAAGGTGTGTAACCTCAGCTTTCAGAATTTTTCTTGTCTTTGCTTTTTCTTGGGTCCTATTTAGTTATTCTAGTTTTATAGTCTAGGGTCATTTGTACTCCCAGTCTCCCACTCAAACCCCAGTCTATGATTGATCTCAGGTGCTCCAACCAGAGCCACGGATAATTCTGCCACTGCAACTAAAAGCAGCCATTCTGCCTTCCCCTGTGGCAGCAACCAAGGACCTAGTTCTTCTGTAACCACATTCACTGGTGTGTGCTCTGTCCTCACTCCTCCTCTCCAACTGTAGCAGCCTTGGGTAGAGCAGATATCTAGTCCATGTTCCTCCTGCTTCCAAAGTCAGTTGTTTGCTAACAATGAGGTTTGAGTTCTTGCCCTTAGGGCATGATGACTATAGATTCTGTGATGCCCACTCCTTTAATCTTCAGCTATGGGCCAGCAGGGAGACTGCAGGAGACACAGCTACTCCCAGGGCCCTCCAGCTGCAGATTCTAGTGGAATCCTCAGGGATGGAAGCTCCAGAGCTCAGAAAATATGGTGGGAATGCTAGTCTATTTGCTCGGTTCCTGACCCCAGGGTCCTCAGAGATGGGACTGAAGCCAGGGAAGTTAGAAACTTTCCTCCCTAGTTGTTCCAGGATGTTCAGGTTCACTCCCAACTCCTGTCTGTTTAGCATTAATTCTGTGGCAGTATTTTTGGTTATTTGTGGAGGATAATAGGAGGGTGAGAAAGCTTCTTGCCCTACTCTGCTATCCTCCTATTGATGTTTTGGCTTTTAATATAATTAGTTATGTTGATTCTTTTCCTCATTTTAAACAATCCTTTGAATCACTGATATAACTCCCACTTGGTGAAGAATGATGTTTCCTGCCCTTCCTCCTTCCAATTTAACAATTATAGATAGTTTTAGATTTTGTAATTTATCATCAGAAGGCTCAAAACATAATGATAAATTTTAGATTCAAAGTATCTCACAGAGTATCTACTAGGGCACAGAAAGTTATGATCTGGAGCATTGAAGTGAATCTCACATCAATGAAATCACATGAATCCTTGAAGTACTCCTTGTATGAAATCCTTGAAGTGCTCCGAAAAGGGATAAGGACTTTGCAGGGATAGGAAAAAGTGCCATCAGAGAAAGGGATTTCTTGTGCCTGCCTCCTTGAGTTTTATAAAAGATTCTAGAACATTTATATGGCAGGAAACCGTGGGAGTTGAAAAGACCATCAAAGGTGGGGATGTGTGTTTACTGTTGTTACAAGAGGCCTATCACAAAGTGGAAAAAATCAGTAAATGTATATAATGTAAGAACAGATACATCAATAAAACTTCTAAATTAAAAAAAAATTAAAACACTAAAGGAGAAAGAAAGAGTTGTCCACTGAGGCAGGAAAGAAGAGAAAAATCACTTTTCCTATTCCAGATAGTAGTAAGGATTGGAGACTTAATGGGAAGAGAAGTAATGGAACATCTCACCCAGGTGGAGAGATAGGGCAAAAGGGTTTCACAGCAACTGCATAAGGGGACCTTTAGGGGTTGTCTAAGCCTGTGACTCAGGTAAAAAAAAAAGACCCAAGAACATGCTGAATTACTCCTCGGCATGTAGCCTGAATGGTGTATGAAAAACTTAATTCTAAAATGCAATTGACAATATCTTTCTTTCCCCCTCCATACCAGCTCCAAAACTGGTTGGGAGGGCTAATTCTAAAAGAACACTTACCTGAAGCAGAGGTCTTAGGGAAAAAAGAACCACGGTGAGAAACCTGAGGCCAGTCAACAGCTGTAAGGGCAGAGCTATAGTTACAGCGATGGAGACTGGCTGTGATTCATTGCTGTAGAAATGGAGCTAAAGGGACTAACAGCCAGGAGACAGAGTTGACTGATTGACAGCAACAGAGGCAAAGTTTCAGACAATAATGGCTAAGGGGGAGTCAAAGAGCTACCTAGAAAGTTATTCCAGCTGCAACTCCAAGCATCATTCTCTAGAAGTATGGAGTGGAGGGCACAGAAATGCCTGGAAAAACTGATCCAGCCACAATATAAAACAGCTTACTCACCATTGTCGTTGGAGTTTACGCTTTCTGCCACCAAGGCATACTCTAGAAGGTGTTTCATTTTCCCCAGTGGTAGAGGGTGGGTGAGTCAAGGGACCACATGGGCTTTCCTAAAAATTATGACACAATGTAATGTTTTAGTATTTTATTTCTAAGCATTTGTCTGGACTCTGCATAGGATCTGTACTCTATGGGAGCTCAAACCAAGGATACTTTATCCCACATTGATCCATCCTCTAGAGTAGAGTAAGAGTAGAGCTCTTATATAAGGAAGCATTAAGATATGGATAGGAACTTACTCTAAAATGCAGTATTCTTTTCCCTGACTTATTTTTTTTAAAGTTTTATTGGCAGCCTTTTTAAAAAATACGTAGACATTTCCCTATTTTGTATTTTGCCTCCCCTCTACACCCTCTTCCCCTGCAAACCCCCCCCCCCCCCAGTAAGATCTTCCCTTGTCACAAAGGAATACAGGCAAAATGGACCAATGTAATGACCACATCTGATAGAGTATGCAACATTTTATGCTTGTCCCCTGCCACTCTCCTGAATGGGTAGTAGTTGGTTTTATTATTAATCCTATGGAACAAATTTTAGTTGCTGCTTTTAATTTAAATTCTTTTCTCTTTTAATGGTACTTCCTTCCATTTACATTATTGTAGTCGTGTTTTTTCTTTTCCTTTTTCTGTTTTCTTCAGCCAACATTAATCTTCCCACATTTCTCTGAATTTCTCAATTTTTGCTTGTTTTTATGGTTAATTATATTCTATTAATTCATATGCCATAATTTGTTTGTCCATTTCCCAAATTATGGACACCCACTTTTTCCCCAGCATTTTGTTACCACAACCTTCCCCTCCCCCTCGCTATTTTGGCATATTCAGAACTATTTGATCATTGACTATTTTGGAGTATATACCTAGTAAGGGGTTCACTCTATCAAAGAATTTGAACAATTTAGATACTTTTCTCATATAACTATAAATGGTTCTAAAGAGCAATAAGTCTAAGTCATAATTTCTCCAGCAATGCATTAGTGTGCCCTGTCTCCTCATAGCCCCTTTAACATTATTTGTTTTCTATCAATTTTGGCAATATAAGTATGGGATGAAAACGCAAAGTTGCTTTAATTTAATTCCTGTTTTTCTCACTTTATTATTAATGATTATAACTTTTTCCTACTATTGGCAACAACTTGACATTCTTTTGAAAACTTCACATCCCTTTGATCCTTTATCTATTAAGAGAATTAATCTTAGTCTTAGATATTTGTATAAATTCTACATATGTCTTTGATATCAGACTTTTAGCTAGGATATCTGATGCAAAGATTTTATTCTATCAAATATTTTGTCTTATTCTGGTTGCATTCATTTTGTTCATAAAAAATCCTTTACATTTTATTATATTTGAAATGTTACATTTTGTCTGTTGTGATTCCTTCTGTTCTTTGTTGTGAATCCTTTCCCCTAATTATATATCTGAGACATTTTCCTCTAACTTTTAAAAAATTATGTGATCATTTTATAGTTAGATTATGTCTCCATTTGGAACTCATGATGATATGATATGGTATAAGATTCTGGTCAAACCTATTTTCCACCAAGCTATTTGCCAGTTTTCCCTGAAGTTCTTTATGAATTCCTTCTTCAATTAGTTTATATTCTTAGAATATAGGAGATCCTTGTCCTAAAATAACCAAAATGAAATAAATAAAAGTTAACGTTTTCTTGATGACTCAAAGCAAGAGATCTGAGTTTGAATCTCCCCTTAGTAGCTATTAATTCTAGTCCAGATATCAGTCTTTCTATGCTTTATTTTTGTGTAAAATAGGAATAGTGTTTATACTAGCTATATTATGGGGAAAGCATTTTAAAAACCTGAATGTGCTCAAGAAATGTGAGTTTTTATTATCCATTATTGTGCTATGCTGTGTATAGTGATGCCTTTGGGGCTTATTTAGGTAGATTATGAAGCTGTTTGCCCCTATACTCAATAGCCCCAGAGATCTATGTTTATTGAGTTCTGTGTCTGCCTTTAATGGTTTTCCTGTCTCTTCCTTTACTGTTAGCTATAACTTCTTGTAGCTGTCAGCATGTCTATTTCTATAGCATTTTGCTGCTTCTACATTGCTATGGACTGGGAAATGAGAGAACTCAAAACTATAATCATTTTTTAATCTTCCCCCTTATTCCCATATCTGAGCTCTTATAACTTTCTTTAGATTCTACCTCCCCTCTATCTATGGTACCTCCTATATGTCTGATTCTTTTCACTCAGTTACTCTCACCTTCCATCTCAACTCATCAACAGATTTTTCTGATTGCCCTTTTCTAGTCCATCTTCTACTCAGCTGCCAAAATGACCATTCTTAAAGGATAGGTTTGACCATTTTAAGTAGTCTTCAACTTTTGCCTCTAAAATAGCTCCTTGCATTTTAAAGGAAGTTCTTCAGCCTGACAGTTGAGGCCCTACAAAATCTGACTGCAAACTCCCTTTCCAGTTATAGTTCATCTAAATGCCTTTTGACCACACTGTTTCTTTTTTTTAATCAAAAATTTATTTAATTAATATAGAATATTTTCCCATGGTTACATGATTCATGTCCTTTCCCTCTCCTTCTTCCTCACCCCCCCCCACCCCAGCCAATGAGCAATTCCATTGGGTTTTACATGCCATTGATCAAAACCTATTTCCATATTGTTAATATTTGCACTAGGGTTATCACTTAGAGTCTACATCTACGCTTAGAGTCCCCAATCACATCCCCTTAACCCATGTGATCAAGTAGTTGTTTTTCTTCTTTGTTTCTACTCCCACAGTTCTTTCTCTGGAACTTTTAACATCAAAACCCCAATCATATCCCCATTGAGTCACATTATCAATCATGTTTTTCTTCTGTGTTTCTGCTCCCACAGTTCTTTCTCATAAGTCCTTCAGAATTGTCCTGGATCGGGGGCAGCTGGGTAGCTCAGTGAATTGAGAGCTAGCCCTAGAGACGGGAGGTCCTAGTTTCAAATCTGGCCTCAGACACTTCCCAGCTGTGTGACCCTGGGCAAGTCACTTGACCCCCATTGCCCACCCTTACCACTCTTCTGCCTTGGAGCCAATACACAGTATTGACTCCAAGACGGAAGGTAAGGGTTAAAAAAAAAAAAGAATTGTCCTGGATCATTGCATTGCTGCTAGTAGAGAAGTCCATTGCATTCAATCGTTCCACAGTGTATCAGTCTCTGTGTACAGTGTTCTCCTGTTTCTGCTCCTTTCACTCTGCATCAATTCCTGGAGGTTGTTCCAGTTCACATGGAATTCCTCCAGTTCATTATTCCTTTGATCACAATAGTATTCCATCACCAACAGATACCACAATTTGTTCAGCCATTCCCCAATTGAAGGGTATCCCCTCATTTTCCTTTTATTTTCCATCAAAAAGTAGCACGGCTATGAATCTTCTTGCACAAGTCTTTTTCCTTATTATCTCTTTGGGTTATAAATCCAGCAGCCACAGTAGGTTTTGATAGCTGTTCCTCTAACCTGAAATATTGTCTTCTACATAGACCATCCCTATGTCTGCAATATACTCCTTTTCATCTCAGTTTTTCAGAATCCATCTCATCCTTCAAGGTCTAGTTCAATTTCTCTGCACTGCCTCCTTCCTGAATTACTCAGTTCAAAGTGTTCCCTTCTTCTTTAGATTTTTCTAGAGCACTTTGTCTGAATCTCTCCTCAGCTCGTCTCTCTACTTTGGATTGATATTCATCTTTTTCTATATTCTATTATTTCCCCTCCTGCTTCCTCCACTAAGAATCAATCAACACGTATTCATCAAGTACCTGTTATCTGCCAGATACTGTGCTAGGTACTAGAGATACAGACAAAATTTAAGCAGTCTTGCTTTTAAGGAACTTGCCTTCTATTGGGAGAGAGAACATATATATGGAAGTATATTAAAAATAAAATACAGGGTAAATTTGGGGGGGCCAGGGAGAGAAAATACTAATTGTGAGGATCATGAAAAGCTTCATATAGAAGGTGGTTCTTGAGCTGAGTGGGGAAGAAAATAGGGGAGTTTAGAAGCAGAGGTGAAAAGGGAGTGCATCCAGACATGGGGCAGCCCAAGCAAAGGATGGAGATGAGATGGTGAGAGGAACACTCAGAAATCTGACTTGACTGGACCATAAGGTGTGCAGAGGAAGTTTCTTAATTATGGAACAGAAATCCAGGGGGCACAGGGGAGGGACCTGGCAGTACTGGAGTCAGACATTGATGAGGAACAGTATAGAAATGGATAAGGAAGGAAGAACAGGCAACAGGGTAGGTATTGAGGTGCAAGAGGGATTTGCTGTTAGGCAGGCTGGTAGTTGGTATTACCTGGATTAGGGGAATAAGAGGAGATGGGAATTTATTTGCTAGACTTAAGTCTGGGCAGAGCAGGGAAAGATAGGAGAAGAATTTTCTAATGAAGGTTGTTGAAGATAATTCTAGCAGCCTCTTGCAGGTCCCTTCCCAGCATCAGCTCTAACTAGTGGGATCCTGGTGGCTCTGCCTCAGCACAGACAAGTTGGGGCTATAGTCACTTAGAATGGAAGCTCCCCAAGGGTGGGCACTAGATCATGTATTATCTTTATAACATCATCTCCTTCAGGGTAACCATTGTTCAAAATTTTAAATTAAAATAAAGTTTACAAATCTTTAGTAGTAGAGTCTTCTGTTGGGGGAGGGAATATTCCTCTGAACAAGGAAATGTACACATTAGTTTGCAGTGGAGTGATTTGAATAAGCCCATCAAGCCACAGGGCACAGAAATAACATACATAAGGAAAAGAGCCAGCTAATTGCTGCATTTGTTCTTTTTTTTTTAAACCCGTACATTCTGTCTTAGAATCAATCCTGTGAATTGATTCTAAGGTAGAAGAGTGGAAAGGGCTAGGCATTGGGGGTTAAGTGACTTGCCCAAGGTCACACAGCTGGGAAGTGTCTGAGGCCAGATTTAAACCTAGGACCTCCAATCTTTGAGCCTAGCTGTCAACCCACTGAACTACCCAGCTGCCCCTGTTACTTAATTAAAAAAAAAAAGACAATTATAGAGGATTCACAGCTTGGATCAAGCTCTTTAGGAACCATGGGAAAATAATCTTAGTGAGGCTTCCTGAACCTTAGTTTTCTGGTCTTTAAAATAGGAATAATAACAGTGCTACTTATCTCAGAGGGTTGTTTTAATGATCAAATGATGTAACATATGGAGAATGCTAAGAAATAATAAACTATTATATAAATGCAATGATCATATCTTAAAATGTTAACTTATTAGAAATTATGGCTCAGTTGACTGACACACAGCCTGAGGCAGAAAGTAAAAAATGTTGGTATAGTGAAATCATACAGTTGGAACATGCTATTCTTTTTTGTTTGTTTCAGAAATATTTTGATTGAGGGACAATGACAGATCATAAAATGTAGGTTCAAAAAGATCCAAGTTAATAAGCACTTATAATGCATGTATTATAGATTAAGAACTAGAGATACAAAGAAAGGCCCAAGACATTCATTGCTCTCAAGGAACCCACATTCTAATGGGAAAGGCAATATATAAAACAACTATTTGCAAGCAAGGTATATTTGGCATAAATTGGAGGTTGTTGTTCATCCTTTTTTTTTTTTTGGAAGAGGACCAGTGATATCATGGGGGTGATGATGTGCATAAATTGGATTTAAGTGAGGCAGAGTTGCACAAAGTCCTCAGTCTCACTCTTACAGAGTCATCTGGAAGGCCAAGGGCAAGACAAAAGTCAGGACAAGAATTGGGGGTAAGCCACAGAGGGATGCACAATTAAAATTAAGAGGGATCAGAAAAGCCTCCCTGTTGAAGGTAGGATGTTAGTTGGAACTTGAAAGAAGCCAGAGATGTCAGGAGGCAGAGATGAGGAGGGAGAGCATTCTAGGCATGAGGGCCATTTGGTGAAAATGCCCAGAGGTTGGAGATGGAGGTTCTTGTTCAAGGATGTCAGAGTCATTGGATCAATGGTAAAAGAGGGGGAGGAAATGAGAATGTACAGTAGTGTAAGAAGATTGGAAAGATGGTGAGTTGGAGGTTATGAAGGGCTTTGAACAACAAAGGATTTTGTATTTGGTCCTGGAGATGATTGGAAACCTCCGAACTTTATTGAGTAAGATGATATGAATTGACCCACGTTTTAGGAAGATTACTTTGATAGCTGAGTAGAGGATGGACAGGTGTGGGAAAGAGACTTGAGGCAAGCTGATCAATTATTGCAGTACTTGGTCACTCAATAAACATTTACTGTGTTTTGCAGAGTTATTGGGAAATTCCCCTCCCACTCCCCTTCACAAAAGATTAAGTCTCTGTAGCTTCTGTGACAAGAGAAGAGACCAAGCAGAAAGGCAGAGTTTGAACTGAGTCCACCACTTGCTAGCAATGTAATTTTGAGCAAATCATTTCATTTTTCTGGGCCTCCCTTTGGTCTCTCACTCACAAAATGAAGAACTTGAACTAATAGTATGTATTCAAAGGACCCTTCTAGCTCTGCGTCTATGGCTATCTGATCTTATATGCTGTATTAGGGAGTTAGGAGTTTATTGGGGACCATTTATGATCTGATTCAATTTCTTGTTAATACCCAATTTAATTTAAAGTAATTTGTTCTGGTTTTACTTGTCATGTGGCTTGGTTGCTCAGAAAGTCATGGGATGGGGACTCCTAACTGAGGAGCTGCAGAGATACTGACTTCAAAAAATGCATTGTACCTGGGAGGAGGCCCAGACTTATAACAAGGAGGGCTTTGCTACATTGTGGGGGCTATCATAGGATTCTTGGGAGATATTTGAGTATTGTGTTATGGTGATCTATTCAAGCATGGTCCATATTATTAAAGATGTTTCCTTTTTCTCTTTATACAATAATTAGTATAGGGGAAAGGGTACTAACTTTGAATTCTGATAACTTTTTTTTTCAACTTCTACTGTCTCACTTGATACCTATAGGACTTTAGCAAGTGCTCTTTCTGGGCCTCAGTTTCCTCATCTGTAAAGAGAAGAGGGTTGGACTCCATGATCTGTAAGTTCTCTTCCAGTTCTACAGTTATAATCCTATATATGCAATTTGGCAGCAAAGTTTCCCAAAGAAATTTTCATATACCAGAGTAGTTGACTTAAGTGACTTACAATTATGCATTAAAATGTTATTGGAGTTTTGGGAGGTACTGCTGAAATGACGTTGTAAGACATTGCCCTAGTAGTCACTATGGCTATTTAGTTGTTGGAGAACCAGTGCTCATTCATGGACTTTGTCCCTTATCAAGGACTCTTGAGGATCTTGATCGACCATCAAATTGATATTTTAAGGGCTCTACAATGTATAGGTATCAAATGACAAGGGTATGAATGAACGCCAAGCCTGATTAAAATGTAATTGGGAAATGTTTAACAAAATAAATAAAAATGCAATTTTTGTTGTTCAGTCATTTTTCTGTTATATCCAACTCTTTGTGACACCATTTGGAGTTTTCTTGGTAAAGATATTGGAGTTGCTATTTTCTTCTCAAGCTCATTTCACAGATGAGGAAACTGAGGCAAATGTGGTAAAATCCACTCACCCAGAGTCACATACATAGTGACTGAGGCTAGATTTGAACTCAGGAAGACGAGTCTTCCTGTTTCAGGCCCATCACCTAGCTGCCTATACTCTACAATGTAGAGGTGTCAAATTTCAAGACTCTGAATGTAAAATCAATGTAAATGTAAAATAGAACTGGGACATGTTTAACAAAACAAAAACAGAATCAAACATAAGTCATGTCAATATGTGGCTCTGCAGGGATACTTATGTTTGGTTTAGCAGCCCTCATTTCTATTTGAGCTTGACACTACTGATCTCTATGATTTTATGAATACTTTTAGGGGATGTAAAATATAGGCTAAGGAATATAGGGCTGGAGAAGGCTCTGTAGCTTTAAAATATGTCATGTGGTTTGGGAGTTAGTTCCAGTACCGTTGACCAGCAGAGAGTGAGAAGGCTTAAAGCCTTTCATGTGAGAGAAACTTTGACTAAGGAGAGGTTGAGGGTTGGATGTGGGGAAGAAGTAGTGACGGTGTCCTCAGCAGTTCATGGCCCAGCAGCAACACCATCCTGGCATCCATTCGTCCCTTGACAGCCATGCCAGACAATATTATTATGAGAGGATTTATTATGGAAAATGATATGATCTTTTACAGAATGATATCCCCATGCACTAAGAGGAACCCTTCAAATTCTGTTTAGATTTCACCAAAGAATAGCAGGACACTGATGACTGATGCAGGAAAATAAAGAAGTGCTAGATCATCCAGAAGGTTCTAAGCTATAGCTGTCAATTAACAAATACCTATTCTGCAAAGCCTGCCAAGAATTATCCAATATCTTTTTTTTAACTCTTACCTTCCATCTTAGAATCAATACTGTGTATTGGTTCCAAGGCAGAAGAGTGGTAAGGCCTAGGCAATGGGGGTTAAGTGACTTGTCCAGGGTCACACAGCTGGGAAGGGTCTGAGGCCAGATTTGAACCTAGGACCTTCCATTTCTGGGCCTGACTCTCAATCCACTGAACTACCCAGCTGCCCCTCAATATCTTAACTAGAAGTGAGTGCCATCCCAAGAAAGATAGAAGGGCTTTATTTCCTAGCTGAAGAATTGTAAAGTTAAGTATTTCTTTAGTCCTCGATAACTACAATCAGAAATTTGTGAAGAATGGTATCATCATCCAGCAAGCCCCTTAATAAGCAAGTTCATTTATGACTGTATTGATTTAATAGAACAAGAATCAGAAAGGTGAAAAGGGATGATCTATCTTTTTTCTCAAGCATCATTTAGCATGATCATGAGGATGAGGTCAGAGTTCAGAACTTCAAGGACTTTGTTGACCATCAATGACCACATGAACCACTATTATGCAGACCCAATTGAACCCTTTGCATTATACAAGGATGCTAACCTATAATAAGAAAGAGAGGCATTATATCAGGAGAGCAATGGACACCAGAAGTCCATTGCATTTGTCAGTAGATGATTTACTGAAAATGGAATTGTAATCTAACTGGAGTTCTCAGCTTTTGAAGTGGGCTGTCACTGATAAATTTTGAGGCTGCCTATGAAGTTTGGATGAACAAGAGTGTATCTTAAGTTTTGGCAAAAGTCAGCTTGAATGCTATATGCCAGAAATGGGCATCTATGCTAACCAGTTGATAGCTTTTTCAAGCTTACTGTTAATGAGATTTACCAGCCAGAGAAGATGAAATTGGATGTGGATGATATATCCTGAGCAGCCCTATGTGCTCGAAGCCATGATAGTTGGCACAGAAGGGGTAAAAGTATACAATTTATATTTTATTCTAGGGTGACAGAGAACCACAGGAGTTTAATGAGTGGATGAGTGACATGGTCATAAATGGCCTTAAGGAAAATCACTTTAGCTTCACAGAGCTGAATGGACTAAATGAGGAGGGAAGAAGCAGGTAGACCGGTTAGGAAGCTGATGCAATAATCTAGGTGATAGGTGATGAGAGCCTGAACCAAGGGTAAGTGGAGTTGTCTGAGTACAGGGAAGCAGTTGGATGTAAGAGATGTTGGAAGGATGAAATAGCAATGAATCTATGAATATAGATTCTTTTGCATTGGGTCAGTCCTGCTGCCCCATCAGCAATGGGGACAATTGTAGGATAATGGTCTTAGATGAATTGATAAAGATCAAGAAAAAGAGATGTCATGCCTTGCTGCCCAGAGGATATGGTGATGTTGGTTGAGGCAGTGACAGAAGTCAAGGCTGTGCAATGGAGTACTGTACCAGATCATAATTAATTCAACACAAAATAAAAGAAAGGAATTAGTTTCCTGAAGGCAAAAAGCAAGACTTTATGGTGGATAAGAGCACAGGACTTGCAGTCAGGAAGATCTGATTTAAAATTCTACCTCAGATAGTAAACTGTATAACCCTGAGCAAGTTATTTAACCTCTCTTAGCCTCAGTTTCCTCATCTATAAAACAGGGCTAATATTAGTACCTATCGAGAGAATATATATGTATCATTTTGCAAACTTTAAAGAAAGCACCATATAAATACAGGATATTATCTTTATTATTATTCCTAATGCCTGCTATTCCATGGCCATGAAAATACGACAATGCCAGTTTGGAATGTTGGGACAAGAGGGAAATCTAGAGTTGGCAATAAATTAGTTGGCCCAACATGGCAGTAGATGTCTTCAGGAATGGCGAAATCTGTTTAAGGGCTGCCCCTTGACAGCTCAGTGTGTTCTAAGGAAAATACTAGAAGTTAGTATTGCTTGTTTGGAGAGACTAAGGACCTGTAAACCTTTGGAACTTGTATCTATGGACTTGTACACTAAGGAAGGATATAGGAATAGCATACACAGTTGATAGTCATGACCAGCCTTTTCACTCTGCATACAAAAGAATAACTAACCAGTTACTAGAAAACTTCTAAAATACCATTATATTCAATTCAACATATCAAAAACAGAACTTAGATCTTCCCACAAGCCCTTCCCTTTTTCCTAATTTTCCAGTTTTTTTTAAGTCTTTCCTCTGTTTTGGAATCAATATCATGTATTGGATAGAAGAATGGTAAAGGTGAGGCAATAGGGTTAAGCGACTTGCCTAGGGCCATGCAGCTTAGAACTATATGAATCCAGATTTGAACCCAGGACCTCTTGACTTTCAATCCACTGAACCACCTAGCTCACCCCCACCCTTTCAAGGGTCCACTCATCCCAATCAATTTCCAGGTCCTGTCAATTCTTCCTTTGCAATATCTTTCCAATATGACCCCTTCTCTCCTATGGCATTGCTGCTACCCTGGTTGAAGTTAAAATTTTAATTTAAAGTTTTAAATTTTTTGTTGTTGCATATCTTTCTAATATAACATTATGTATTCTGTGTATCTCATCCCTGTGATCCATGCTGATGGCTTACATGGACTGGGGCTAATCTAGGAGGTAGCCCTAATAAAATCAATATCTCTTTGGCTCATTATGCCTCCTGCTACAGTTTATTTTGGCAAATTTCAGAATGTAGGTCATATCTATGTTTTCATAGCTTTAGGTTAAAGGCATCCCCAGCTCTCATATAAGCAGTCAAAGTAACAAATACGTTTAGCAGGTACAATATAACCTTTATTTTGCAAAACATAATAAACAGAGCTCGTAAATGAATATCAAAAACACAGAGAAAACTCCTTTATAAATAATCAGATAATTCTCTTTGCTAATAAGACTTATTTTCCTTACACAGAGTCCCAACATTCTCTATATTTGGAACCAATCCAGGGTTTGGAGTCCCCTAGGAGGGAACTGAATTTGGTGTGATCAGTTGGGAACCACCTCCCCATCCCCTCAACCCCTCTTCATGTTCTGGGTTGTCCCAAATTTCCTAGGGATATATTCCTTATAGGGTTACTTTCTGAACTATATTTCTTCTGAAGGAACTACAACTGGACCTCCAAATAGGCAATACCCTTGAATTCCAATGGGTCCCTTGTTCACTCCACAGAAATTCTTATAGTCGTACTATTTAATGGTAACACTCAGACCGTGTGTATTCCCCTAGAATAGAAATGGGCTTAGAGCTGCTATAAAGGAACCTTTGCTCCCCTTTGGATCCACACCTCCTGAATAAGTCAGGCTAATAGTAAAATCCACATGCTTTGCTTTATGCCTTTTTTAACTTTTAAATTTATTGATTTGTTTGTTATATTAAGATTCCCAGGTATCTCTCTCTTTCTCTCCTTTTTTCACATATATACATATAAAACTACGTCTTACTTATTTTTATTTATCAATTCTTTTTCTGGAGGTGGATGTACACTTTATCCTTCAAGCAATAGTTCTGTTGCTATATATATTGTTCCCTTGGTTCTGCTCATTTTACTCTTCATAATTTCATGTAGGTCTTTCCACATTTGAAAAAATTAACCTGCTCATCATTTCTTATACTGCAGTAGTATTCTATCACAATCATATGCCATGACTTGTTTAACCATTCCCTAATTAATTGGCATTTCCTCAGTTTCTAATTCTTTGCCACCATGAAAGAGAGCTATTATAAATAGTTTAGAATATATATGGTTTTTTCCTTTTCTCCTGATCACCTTGGGAAATAGGCCCAATAGTGCTATTGCTAGGTTGAAAGATATACTCAGTTTTGTTATCCTTTGGGCATAATTCCAGAACTAGAAAAATAATAACAAAATCCCTTGTTTTTCACGTTGCTACTTCAGAACTTTAGCACTGCCCCTCCCAGGGCTGTGACACACATGCACAATCCTTTCTTCTCTCCATGCAGTACCCTGTCCAGGAAATTTCCCCTCACTCAAACTTGGGTTTACTTGTGAGGCAACCACCAAGTTTGGTCCTGCCCAAGAAATAACTCTTTCACTGGCTAGAAGATTGTGTTCCAGAGTCATGCTACCTAGAAAATTTTCCCTCCTCTAACTAGAAGGCTAGAATCCAGGAAAGACATTGTCTAGGAGCTCCGTTCTTGGTCATTGTGAGCAAGCATATGCCTTTCTTTGACATGTGCTTATCCAGGAACTCTCCAAATTCTACTGCTGTAAAGGTCACTCTCATGTTTTGTGTTATTCTTAAGCTTCTCATATTTGACCATGCTCAGAAAAAGAGAATAGTAAAGCAAAGGAGATCAGGAATTTGGAGACTAGGAATTTCTTTTCCAGGTTACATGGATATGAACAGAGGGAAGAATGGGACATGACTGAAATTACTCAACTACAGCAAAACTTGTCACATGCTTCTGTCACAAAGTAACTGCCTGAACTGATGCAAAGTGAAGTAAGCAGAACCAGGAGAACAATTTATACAGTAACAAGAATATTGAAAAGGCTTGGTGACTCTGATCAATACAATGATCAACCACAATTCCAAAGGGCTCATGATAAATCATGTCTTCCCAGGTTTTTCAGAAACCATCCTGTTATAGTTTACTTATAGCCCAATAGTATTCCATCACAGTTATCACACTCCACCACAACCATCACATTCCAGCACAAACTTGTTCAACAATTCCACAATTGATGAACATCTCCTCAATGTCCAATTCTTGGCCACCGCAAAAAGTAACTTAGGAGTTCTTGAACTTTTTCTGTGTCTTATATCCCCTACAGCACTCTGATAAATTTCATAGATTCCTTCTCAGAATAATTTCATTGAATATGCAAAATAAAATACATAGGATTACAAAGGAAATGATTTATATTAAGTTCAGTTGCCAAAATGTTAAGAAACACCCCCCCCCAAAAAAACCCCAAGTTTATGGATTCCAGGCTAAGGACTCCTGATTTATTTAGTGGTCTCTTATCTCAGAGACAAGTGATTTAGGGGAGGGGTTAAATCGATATTATTGTACTGTGTGTTAGCCCTACTTAGCATTACAAGGTTAAATAAGATTCCCGACGTCAAAATAAATTACTTAACTGAGAGAAAAATGTTTTTTTAAAAGGCCCATGAATAAATTCCTCAATGTCGTCCAACATACATGATTTCACAGTTGTATATCCAATTCTATATATTTACTGTCACCAGATCTGTCTGGGACAGATGTTCCCATGTTTCTCCTTGGCTATTCTCTAAGTCCCCAGATGTGGTTAATCTCCTAGTCACCACACAGTAAACATTGCTTTGTGAGTGTGCGTGTGGTCAGAATAGTAAAGAAAAGTGGTTTAGATCTTGGATAAATTGAAGGGGAATGGAAGGCATGGGGCTAGTTTCACCAATAGGAAGAGCATGATTTGAGAAGCTACTGAGCTGGGCTCTAAAATATCACTTCTAATGGCTATCATTCATAAAGTATCAGAATCGCAGTGTTAGAAAGAACTGCAATGGATATCTAATCCAACCTGAATGAGGGAAGAAATATATTCTATAAATTTTCTGACAAGTGGCCATATCACCCTCTCTTCAGTGAATTCCTTCAGAGGAAACCTTTAATGATTTGAAATACATTAATATTCTACCATTAAGAGGGCAGTTGGGTGGCTCAGTGGATAGAGGGCCAGGCCTGGTGATGGGACGTCCCAGGTTCAAATCTGAACTTGGATACTTCCTAGTTGTATGCCACTGGACAAGTCACAACCCCAACTGTCCATCCTTACCACTCTTTTATACTCACTATCGATTCAAAGAAGAAATTAAGGGTTTAAAAAATAATTCTACCTTTAGGGTTTCATTTCTTTAGGTCTTGAGTCCCTTTTACATTGCAAATGTTCTTGGGATATTTTATATCAGAGTTGTCAAATTTAAGGCTTGAAAAACTAACTAGGTTAAAATGTCCTTGGGAAATGTTTAATAAAATAAGTAAAAATATAATGCAACATAGATAATGTTAATTTGTGGTTTTCTAAAGCAGCGTCCTTCTATTTGAATTTGATACCATTGGTTTATACTACTTTAGCAAGATTGAGAAATTAATTCAGTATAGGCACTTGGAAATGTTAGAGAAAGGAGATTGTAAAAGGATAAAGCAGTAAATATAGAGTAACTGGAAGAGTATCAAAGACAAATTTGGCTAACTTCCAAAAATTATCATTGACCTATCTTGGTGTGAGGCAAAAGAACTCACATGGTTTTTTGCCACCCTTTTACTATGTACTTTCTTGACTATTTCAATCCAAGAAACTAAAAAAAAGCAAGCTGTAAGAAAATATCATTATGGTGTTTGGATCTTCTGTGGTTATCACAGATCCTGAAATAGCTCAACCATCTCTATGATGGCAGATAGAGATAGGATAGGTTATAAGCAGGATAGAATCCTGGATTTGGAATCAGGGAGATGAGTTAGAATCTGACCTCAGATACTTATTAACTGAGTGACCCTATTCACCCTGGGTAGCCCCTACTTCTTTCAGTCTTAGTTTCCTCATCTTAGTGAGGATAATAATAATACCTACCTTATTGTATTACATGACATGATAGGGTTAAAATGCTTTTCAAACCTTAAAATACTATATAATGGTACATTTCCCCATGCCACTCCCCAGCTCAAAAAAACCTAATTAGCTCCTTATTTTTTATTTAAAATTTTAAATATCTATTTATTTTAAAATATTTTTCCATGGTTACATGATTCATGTTATCTCCCCCCCTTTTCCCTCACCCCTCCCAGAACTGACAAGCAATTCCATTGGGTTATATGTGTATTATCACTCAATACTTATTTCTATACCATTCATTTATGTAATAGAATAATCTTTTAAAACCCCAACCCCAAATCATAAACCTGTATAAATAACTGACAATTCACATGTTTTCTTCTGCATTTCTACTCCCACAGTTCTTTCTCTCAATGTGGATAGCTTCTTTCTCATAAGTCTCTCAGAATTGTCCTGGATCATTGCATTGCTATTAGTAGCAAAGTCTATTACATTTGATCATCCCACAGTGTTTCAGTTACTGTGTATAATGTTCTCCTGGTTTTGCTCATTTCACCCCACATCAGTTCACATAGGTCTTTCCTCGTTCTTATAGGAATCAAGCAGTTCATTATTCCTTTGAGCACAATAGTATTCCATCAACATCATATACCACAATTTGTTCAGCCATTCCCCAATTGGAGGGCATTCCCTCATTTTCCAATTTTTTATCTCCACAAAGAATGTGGCTATGAATATTTTTGTACAAACATTTTTGATTATTATCTCTTTGGGTACAAACCTAGTGGTGGTATTGCTAGATCAAAGGGTATGCCTCCTTTTAAAGCCATTTTAGCTCCCTATTTCTAATATAGGATATTTTGTTCTTATAGGACACAAGAAATCCTTATGGGGCATATGTCAGCATGATTAGAAGAGAAGGAGACTTCCAGTTGGGACTTGAACATCTCTGAATGGGGCAGATTTAATTTGGTTATAGCCTTACTGAAGGATGAACAATAGCCTTGCTACTATACAACATTTCAACTTTTCTGCTTGTTTAAGCCCTCCTTTACTGTGGAGCCCCACTCTTAACTCTTGAGGCATGATACCGGGGGAAAAGTGTGTTGGATTTGGACTCAGAAGATGTGGGTTAGAATTTTGGCTCTATTTCTTGCTACTTGTGTGACTTTTTAAAGGTCACTCAATCCTTGAGTCTTACTTTCCTCTCCTAAAAGTGCTGAGATTTAAACAGATGAAGGACCCCAAGGCCCTTTCCAACTCTGAGCTCCCTACTTAATTAGAGGCAGACCATTGATCCATAATTATATCATGTGCCCTCTCTCTCCTACTTATTAAGGAGAGCAGGACAGGGTGGGAAGACTATATTTGAAGCTTTTTTCTCTGAGCCTCAATTTGCTCATCTGTATTTCTTTTTTAAAGTTACTGGAAGAATCAAATGAGATTTTTTCCTTTGCAAATTTTGAAGCATTATATACATGTCAACTGCAATTATTCAAACTCTACCTATCCCCCAGGACCAGCACAAATCACGTTTCTTCCATGAAGTCTTTTATAAAACATTTAAAATAATACTTTTGATTTTGTACCTTACAGTAATTTCCTTAAATATCTTCCCCTCTTCCCTCCAAAAAAACAACAAACCCAACTAAAAACCCAACCAATCCCCAGCCTTCACATGTAACAAAGAAGAGCCAGTCAAACAAAACTAATCAATATAACAATTGAGTCTTTTATGTCTGTTACTCTTGGCATCTAGTCATCTGACCTCTGGATTTAATATTAGTCTTTGCATGTATTCCAAGTTCAGCTGCCTTTCTTGTGTTGTTTTCATTTACATGATTATAGTCATTATGTATATATTCTTCTGGCTCTGCTTACTTTTCTTTCAATTATCATCAATTCATACAAATCTTTACATAGTTCTCTGAATTCCTCACATTCATTATTCCTTGCACCATAATTACATGTCATTAAATTCATTCAATTCAATTTAATAAACATTTGTTAGGCACTAACAGTCGGCACTGGGGTGATGGAGACCAAAATGAGTGTTCTGCCCTCGGGGAGCATACACTTTATTGGGAGTGAGGTAAAAAGCTTGCACACACACAAGGAGAAAGGTAAGCCATGGGCCAGAGGCCTCCAAGCTTTGGGCTCGCAGACACTAGCTCTGATCTTGGAGGGGTCTACCGTAAATGGGCACTCTTTCTCTTTGGCTCCTCTCCCCCTAGAGCCTTCTCAGGGAAATCTCCACATGTGTTTGTGTCTAAGTGTCTACAAATGTGAAAAACAGGGTTCCCAGCTCCCATACAAACATTTACCGTAACTAATACATATGAAGTAGAGGCCAGACTTTATTTCACCCCAAAGAAAAATGCGGAGATGTGCCAAGGAATCACAGGACTACATAAATTGATACAGCACTCATGGTTCATCTCATAAGGAAACTGAACTTAGAGTTGCTGGCAGAGTAACCCTCCGTTGAGTTCTTCCTTCTCAAGGACGAGCACTCCACTTTGGGGCTGCTGAATAGGTAACACCTTCCCATTGGGTCTATGCTGACCAACTAACTCACTGAACTAGCAGGGAGGGGGTAGTCAGGTCTTGATCCCTTCCTCTAATTTTTTTATTGAATTGAATTGAAAACGTTAAAAGCTCCCCAAGGCAATCTAGCCTGCCTTCTTCCTTCTGTTTAATACTCAGTCTGCCTCATTGTCTCTTCGAATTGTCTGTCGATCAATTAATAAGCAGTTATTGAACACTTGTGATAAGTGCAGAGGGTGCAAAGAAGAGGCAAAACCAGTCCCTGCCCTTAAAGAACTTATATTCTGATGGGGGTAGCAATGCCAACAAATCAGAATATACAAGATATATGTGGAAGAATTGAAGATATTCTCCTCCTCCTGGAGGAGTTGGGTGTGAGATAGGTCTTATGGGAAGCTAAGGATTCTGAGAGTTGGAGGCTGAGAGTGAGATATGGGGAACAGCCAAAGGCATGAAGGCAGGAAACGGAGTACAATGTGAAAAAACAAAAGGCTGTGTGAGTAGAATAGAAAGTGCAAGAAGGCAGTAGAATGTAGGAATACTGGAAAGGTGTAAGGAGCAGTTGTAAAGAGATTTAAATCCAAACAAAGTACTATGTTTGACTAGAGAAAGAGGAAGAAGAAGGGAAGAGAACAAGAATTTAAGTATCTCCTATGTGCCAGACACCATGCAAGGCTGCTTTATATGAATATTGTCTCATTTGAATCTCACAACAACCATGGGAAATAGGTATTTATTATTATCCCCATTTTAATATTGGGAAAACAGAGCGATGTGGATATATGACTTGTCCAAGGTCACACAGCTAGGGTCTGAGACTGGATTTGAACTTGGGACTTTCTGACTCTAGACCCAGACTTTATTCACTGTGTCTCTAATTGCCTAAATGAGTGACCATAATCAGCTGTGACTTAGGAAAATCACTTCAGCAGCTGTTTGGAGCATGTATTGGAGAGAGGAGACTTGAATGAAGGAGACTAATCAAAGGGCTATTGAAGGCATAAAAAGGGAGGGCTTTGGGGGATGGATTGGTTGGATTGTTTTGGGCCAGTGCCAGTAGGTTGACTGTGGGCTGAAAAGGCTAACAGACACTCTGACAGGGCAAAGCCTGGTCTGAGATCACACACAGACCACTCAGGAAAATGGGGAAATAGGTTTAATTAAAGAGAATAGGTAAAAAGGGTCTGGGATAACCCTAAAGTGAAATTTCTACCTAATACCCCAAAAGATCTAATGTCTCCACAAGGAGAGTCTTCATAAAGTGGGTTATCTACACGAATTCTCTCCTCTCTTCCTAAAAAACCTCAATCCCTGATCTTGGCTAAGCTACAGCTAAAACCCTCCCTCAGTTGGCATAAGGAACTGGCCTGTGTACGTTTGGTAGGGCCCAGGAAAGATCCTAGATCCCAAAGGACCTAGATCTGGTCTCACCAGCTCTGCAGGCAGTTAGTCAGGATCACCAGGTTCTGCTTAGATGAAACACACCCCAGAGAGCAAGCAGGACAGGAACAAAGAGGATCAGCCACCAAGGAAATGCAGCTACCACCTCTAGAGAGAGACAGCTAACAGCCTCAGTACCAGCCTAACCCTTCCTTCAAAGTTTCAGAATCTTTTCTGCTGGTCTCATGCCACTTCTCTCTGCAAACTTACACACTTTCCTCCTTAACTGAACTTTTCCTTATAACAAAGGGCAGGTAGGTGGCTCAGTGGATTGAGAGCCAGGTCTGGAGACTAGAGGTCCTGGGTTCTAATTTGACCTTAGACACTTCCTATCTGTGTGACCCTGGACAAGTCACTTAACTCCAATCACCTAGCCCTTACTGCTCTTTGGCCTTGGAACTGATGCCTACTATTGATTCTAAGAGTTAACAAAAAGGGAGGGGCTATTGAATTAGTCCAGATGAAAGTTGTAAAGGGATTGAATTATAGTGTTGGTTTTATGAATGGACAGAAGAGGGCATATGACCAAAATGTAAAGCAAGACATTATGAGATCCAGCAACCAATTGATTGTATGTGTCGGGTGAGTAAGGGAGAAGAGTTGAGGATTACACTCATGTTGAGAACCTGGGTGGTTGCAAGGATGATAGTACCCTTAGAAAAAATGGGAAAGTGAGGAAGAGGGGAGGTTTGATGGGAAAGTTAATCATTTTGTTTTGGACATGTTGAATTTGAGGCAGAGAGCCTATAGAGCATCCAGTTCAAATTGTCAACAAGCAATTGGTGATGCCCAACTGGACAGCAGGAGAGAAATTTGGGCTAAATAAATAGATCTGGGAATCATCCGCTTAGAGGTGATAACTGAGCTCAGGAGAGACGATGAGATCACCATATGGGAGAAGACAGAGAGAAGAGAAGAAGGCCCAAGACGGAACAGTGCCTTGAAGGATGCTCACGATTATTGGGAGTGGGATGAAGAACTAATCCATCCAAAGAGACTGAGAAGGAGCAGTCTACCAATCAATCAATTCAGTGCCAAGTATATGCCACGTACTGTGAATATAAGTACAAAGAATGAAATAATTCTTACTCTCAAAAGCTTAATTCTAGTGGGGGCAGATAACGAGCACTTAAATAGAACATAAATAAAGTTAGTAAATATAAGGGTTTTGGGGATGAAGGGCACTAATACCAGGAGAATTAGGAAAGGATTCAGGTAGAAACTGGTTCTTGAGCTATGTTTAAAGGAAGAGAGTGACTCTAGGAGACAGAAGTAAAGAAGAAATGCATGTGGTACAATCAATGCAAAATGGAGGTGACACATGTTAAACCCAGTTGAATTGTGCATTGGATATGGGAGGGAGGTGGGAGAAGGGGAAGGAAAGAACATAAATCACGTAACCATGGAAAAATTCTCTTAATTAATCAATTAAATAAAATATTTTTAAAATGGAGGTGACAGATCCTGTAATGTCTTGTGGGAATAACAGAGGAAGGCCATTATGGCTAGATTGTAGAGGATTAAGTCCATGTAGCTGGAAAGGTAGGTTGGAACCAGATTGTGAAGTAGTTTAAAACCTAAACAGAGTCCACATTTTATCCTAGAGGTATCAGGAAGTTGCTGAAGCTGATTAAAGCAGTCATATGGTTATATTTGAGCTTACTGACAATTACTTTGGCAGCAACGTGTAGGATAGATGGAGAAATGAGAGACTCGAGGCAGAGACCAGTTAGGAGGCGTTACAATAATCTAGGCAAGAGTGATAAAGAACTGAACTAAGAAGGAGGCTGTATTAGTTAAGGAGAGACTGGGCAGGAACAGTCAGACAGGTAGAAGGAGGAAAACCTAGAGAAGAGAGAGTATCCCAGAGAGGAGGAGAATCAATGCTAATGTCAAGTTCAGGAAATAGGCTGAGAAAGATGAGGAGCATTGAGAAAGGACCATTAGATTTGACAATCATTGATAGCTTTGGAAAGAGATGTCAATTGAATGATGAGGTTGGAAATCAGATTGCAAAAGTTTGAGAAATGAATGAGGGGAAAGAAGGAAGTGAATATAGACAGCTTTTGCAAGGAGTTTAGTTGAAAAAGGGAAAATACAGGACAAGAATTTGAGGGGCTGTTTTATTTAAGGATGGGGGAGAGGAGCATGTTTAAGGCAGTAGGGAAGATGTGTGAAAGAGAACATGGTCCATTTTATTTTCTATGTTCCTCTCTATCCTTTAACCTTGAACTTTTTCTTTATCCATAGATATGAAAGGTGGTTTCTTCCTTTCTCATTTAATTTGTTCAGATGTTGCCCTGTCTTATGTATCCATTTGGAGTTGATCTTGGGATATGATAGGAGATGTTGGTCTAGTTTCTGCCAGCCTGCTTTTCAGTTTTCCCAATATTGTTGCTGTTGTTGTTGAATGGCGAGTTAGTTCTTACCCCAGTTAGCTGGGTTTATTTGAGTTTATTAAACATTAGGTTATTGTGCCTGTTTACAGCCATATAATATGTAATGAATGTTGCACTGATTAATCTCGCTGTAACTTCTCTATTTATTGCTAATATTAAATCTTTTTGGTGATTACTGCTTTATACTATAGCTTCAGATCTGATACTGCTAGGCACCTTTCCCTTCCCATTTTTTCCTTTCATCATTTCCCCTGAGATTCTTGACCTTTTGTTCAAAATGAATTTCTTTATTATTATTTTTCCTTTATAAAGTAATTCTTTAGTAGTCATATTGTTATTTTATCGAATAGGCTTTACCCATTGAGTAATGATATTTCTTCAATTTATGTAGGTCTATCTTTATTTGTGTAAAGAATATTCTGTCATCATATTCACATTATTCCTGTGTATTTCTAGACAAATTAGGTTCCCAAATATTTTATACATTCCATAACTATTTTAAATGGCATTTTTCTTTCTGACTTTTCCTACTGGTTTTTGTTGGTAAGATATGGACTGCTGATAATTGATTCCAAATTGAGGAACTCTAGATCAAATCCAAGTTCTGATGGTTATTAGGGGTCTGAGTCTTCCGAGCCCAGGGTTTCTCTTCCATCTGTTGGCCTCCCAATACTTCCATAGTCAAACAAAGCCTATTGAGAGTAAAGTGCATCAGAAATTAGGGTAAGCATCACCTTAGTGGGAAGCATTATTTTGTATTCCTTTGCAATAAGGTGCCATCAGGCAGCGAGGTGGCACAGTGGATAGAGTCTTGGGCTTGGAGTCAGGAAGACTCATCTCCCTGAATTCAAATCTGACCTTGGATGCTTATGATCTGTGTAACCCTAGACAAGTCACTTAATACCATTTGTCTCAGTTTCCTCATCTGTAAAATGAGTTGGAAAAGGAAATGGCAAACCACTCAAGTGTCTTGTGCAATAAGAGATGAAAAGGGTAATGGAACAGAATTTATTAAGATTCTCTCCACAGACAAAGTCCCTAGACTCTGGGATACACAACTGAGCAAATGAGTTCATCTTATAATATTCATTTCTTTTTGCATAGGTATGAGTTTTATCTCCCTAACTAGATGGGAAGTGCCTTGAGGGCAGGGACCAAGTTGGTTGTTTTTTTACTTCTTCTCTGTCCCTCTTAGGCCATCACAGATGTGCAACAAATACTTGCTAATTGGTTGATTTGCCATTTTTGTCCTTAAGAGGGATGTCTTTTATGTGAACTGATAGTCTAGAATGGGGAAAACATTGACATTTTTTAATTTAGGTGAGATGAATCCCTCCTTGCCTAAGTCTAAAGGCAAAAATTAGAAATGGAAAAGAGATAGTTGAGGATAAATACAGGAAGTGTGATTTCCTATATGCTGAGTTGAATTGGAACATACATGCAAACTAGGGTTAGGCAAAAAGGGCTCTATCCTAAGGTCCAAAATTTATATGATATTGATAATACTTAGAGTCTTCAGCAAAACTGGAGCGATAGTTTAGCACATACACAGCAAGAAAAATTAGTTTAAAAAATGTAAAATACAAGGTGGCACATTAGTCCAAATTCTCCCCTATCCCCATTGTGGTTTCCTCATATCTATTAGTGTTTCTGAATCTTTCACATAGGGTATCACAACCCCCTACAGTATAAGGGCATATTTATGCTATTTATCATAAGTGGAAAATTTTCTAGTTATGGCTTCAATTAACTCAAAGGTAGGT
The DNA here is from genome assembly GCF_027887165.1 of Monodelphis domestica. Taxonomy (NCBI): domain Eukaryota; kingdom Metazoa; phylum Chordata; class Mammalia; order Didelphimorphia; family Didelphidae; genus Monodelphis; species Monodelphis domestica. Next base: position 507,501,459 of record NC_077227.1, read on the forward strand.
GATGGCCAATTAAACTGAATTTATCCAACTAAATTTTTTTCAATACATTTTTTTTCTCCTTCCATATTAAGAAAATTTGATTTCTAGGCAGCTATATGGCTCAATGGATATATCAGCAACCTGAAATCAGAAAAACATGAGTCCTGACTTAGACACCTACTAGTTGTGTAATCCTGGGCAACCCGTCTATCTGCCCTCCATTTGTTTCAGTTTCCTTAAATCTAGAATGAGGATAATAATGGCACCTCCCTTCCAGGGGTTCCTGTGAAGATCAAATAAGGTAATATTTGTAAAGCACTTATCACAGTGAACGGCACATAATAGGCACTTAGTAAATGCTTATTCCTTCCCTCTCCAGTTAAATTGTTTCATTCACAGATGAAGATCTGAGTCTCCCAAAGGTGAAATATACCAGTTCTTACAATGACTTGAGTTGGTGACAAAGGCAGGAGTAGAACCCAAGTAAGTCTCCATGGCACAAAAGTCCTCTGTCCTTTCCCCTAAGTCCAGTCTCTCAGTGTTTCTGATGGGGATGAAAGGGAATCACTTTTAAAATGTGATTCTTAAGGGTAAATTATTCTGAACCTATTTGTACAAGAATATTTAGAGAAGTTCTTTTGTGGTGGCAAAGAATTGGAAAGTGAGGGGATGCTCATCAATTGGGAAATGGCTGGTATAATACGATTGTAATGGAATGTAATTGTGCTATAAGGATGATGAGCAGGACAATTTCTGAAAAATGTAGGAAGACTTTTATGGATTAATGCAAAGTGAAGTGAGCAGAACCAGAAGGGTGACAGAAATCTTTTTTGATGAATAACTATGAATGAACTAGTTATTCTTAGCAAGACAGTAATCCAATATCATCCCAGAGACTCATGATAAAAAATACCATCTACTTCCAGAGAAAGAACTGATGGAGGCTGAATGCAGATCAAAACATACTACATTTCCCTTTCTTTCTTTTTTAATTCAAGATCTCTTCTACAAAATGACTAATATGGGAAAATGTTTATGTGATTGCATGAGTAAAATGGATTACAAATTGCTTATCATGGTGGTGAAGAGAGAATTTAGAACACAATAAAAAAGAATGTGATTGGTAAAAATTATTATTTTTTAAAAGAGTGATTACTTCTCTCTTAAATGTGACACTCACCCGAGGAAGAACAAGTGTTAAATTCAAGAGTGTGCCTGATGCTACTTGCACAAGCCCTTACCAGTGTCAATAACCTGAGCTGTTGAGGGGCCAACCAGCGGAGCAAAGTAGAGCTTTCTGTCTGAACACGAAGAAAGGCCTTTGCTACATGCCATACACAAATACTGATTATGTTATAAATACTTAAATGCTTCCCATATTGTCAATCAGATGGATGAAGTTCACGGTTGGGGTGGGGAGAATTAGGGAAGATACAAACTCACCAAAATTCAGGGAGTCATAAAAGTTGGAAGAGACCTTGGGGATTATCTAGTCCAACCCCTCACTTTTTACAAATGAGGAAACTGAGACCCAGATAATTAAAGAAGGTGTCTAAAATCACACAGGAAGTGAGTGAAAGAGCTGATATTTGAACCCAAGTCCAGAGCTATATAACCATAATTCCTTTTTTTAATGTTGCTCTTGCAACAGACCAGGTTATTCAACTTGTCTTGATTTTTCAGCTGTGTGCTAGTGTTAAAGTATTGGAAACCACTGAAAGTTAGCTTCCTTCTCAGAAGGTCCTCTACCAAAATTACTCTAAATCACCTTATTCATAATGAGTCTGGGATTATCTCTCTACACCTGTCTAATTTAAATATATTTATCCTTAGAGCAAAACATGTCTTGATTCTCCCTAGCACAAAAATATATATCCTCAGAGGAAAGGTTTTTAAAGAGCCCACTGTAGAAAATGGAAAGAGCTTCATGTCCTATTTGCTAGATACCTTTATTTTTTAACCCTTACTTTCCATCTTAGATCAATACTGTGCATCAGTTCCAAGGCACAAGAGTGGTAAGGGCTAGGCAATGGGGGTTAAGTGACTTGCCCAGGGTCACACAGCTAGGAAGTGTCTGAGGTCACATTTGAACCTGGCTATCAATCCACTGATCTACCTAGCAGCCCCTGGATACTATTTTACTTTAGGACAGAGAGCAGTTTCAGCTTTTGCTGCTACCTAGCCGCCATAATGGCTCTACCCCTCGATACTATTTTAATTTAAATGGAGTGCAGCAAGTGCAAAACTGGGGATCACATGCAGCACAGGGGAAGAATGAATTACCAACAGGGAGCACTCCCCAAAGGGCAGAATTTACCAGTGATTCTCCTTTCCTATTATTTTCATCCAACTTTCTGAAGAAGGAAAAGTGAAGGAGTTAAGAAAAGAAGCCTTCCCCCTTCATTTTAAACAACAGATACAATAAAAGCAGAAGAAGGTTTTTCACTCATTTAGATATTATTGATATTTAAAATAATTGCTAAGGTTTAGGTCAGAATTGGTTTTTTTACTTGTTTTTCAGTTATGTCAGACTCTTTATGACTTCATTTGGGGTTTTCTTGGCAAAGATACTGCAGTGGCTACCAGTTCCTTCTTGAGCTCATTTTATAGAGGAGGAAACCAAAACAAAGAAAGTTAAATGACTTGCCCAGAGTCACACAGCTTGTGAGTGTCTGAGGCTGGATCTGAACTCAGGAAGATGAGATTTTCTGAGTTCAGGCCTAGAACTCTCTCCTCTGCACTATTCTACTTCTAATAACTGCTTGCTTTCTGAGTGGACAAGTCAACTAATTTTTATGAATCTGTTTCCTCATCTTTAAAATGAAAGGAATGGACTAGAGGACCTCTGTGGTCTCTTCTGATCCTATCATCCTACTTCTCTTGAGAGATTGAGACCATGCTATTTCTCTCTTAGGCTAATAAAATGGGTTCCTTGAACATCAGTAGACTGGGCAATATTTGATGCTTTTTCTTCTAATATGTTTAATTTCAGAACATTTGTAACTGATAAACATAGTGCATGTTAGTCATTAAAGCCCCCAATTAGGCGGGCAGTAAAAAGAAATCTGAGAGGGGTAGCTACTGATATTATTGAAACTGTGCCTAAGCCATATGGCTCCTAATCTTGGACACAATGCATCATGAGAACCCCCTACCCCCACCCCTGATTTCTACCCAAGAGACTGCCTTGTGGCATCATTAGCTGATCAAATATGCCTTTCTCCCTGCCCTTTCTAACATCTCATTCCCTGGCTTCTAGTTGGATTCTCTTTGGGAGGACTGGAGAAAGAAACACACGTGGTACATGGAGACCAACACAGTAATCTAGGCACAGCTAAAACAGTCACATCTTGGATGGTTCTGTCCCCAGGAAAGCATTATTTCTTTCCGCTTCCTTTGTACTTTGCTTCCCCTGACACAGAATCAGGAAATGGTGGAATCTGGCCCAAAGAGGTAGGCACAGCGACCTCCCTGTGTTAGAACTGGAAGGGACCTTGCAATCCAGGATGGAGAATGCATATCAGAGCTGGAAGGAACCTTAGAATTTAGACAATAGAATGTCAGAGCTGGAAGGGACCTTTGAACAAGTCAGCTTTAGAAGGGATCTTTGAGATCATCAGAACACCTCCTTATTTTACAGATGAGGAAACTGAGAGCCCAGATTTCAGAAGTCCCTTCCCACAAGTTGTGGCAATTTTCCATGGTCAACTTGAAGTGATGGATGCTTTGTGACAACCAATTGTATTTTCACCCTACTTGTGGCATTTAAACTTGAAGCTGAACAATCTTTTGTGCAATTTGCATACTGAAATATCTGTTTAATTTCTCAATATCATACATTTTGGCAAGTACAATATAATAAAATGGTTAAAAAAATCCCTGCAAATTAAAAAAATCCTCTACTTATAACCCTTTCTTCCATATCATTTTGTCTTCTCATAATCTCATAAAAGCTATTGAGTGTGATAGTTGTCCTTCAGGCGAGGAGAATGAAAGCTCTACTTTTTGCCTGCATTCCTTGAAACTCATAAAGTATGTTTTGTTTTGTATTGTTTAAACACAGACACAGACACATCCGTAACAACAACCCAACAAATTAAAAAATATCCCCTCCCCCAAATGATTTCTGTAAATGTTTGTTCCCTTCCCTAGGGAACCATGTCCTTCTTGCTAGATATTGTTTTAATTTAGATAGAGTACAGCATGTGCAAATCTGTGGATCACATGCAGTGTAGAGGAAGAGTCAGTTACAAAGAGACACTGAGCATTCACCAAAAGGCAGTTTACAATTCCACCCTTCCTCTTAAAAAATTAATTAATTTGTTTGTTATATTAAAATACCAAGATAATGCCTTCCTAACCCTAGCCCTTCCCTCCCCCAGTGAAGAATGTATCATCTGACAAAAAGATATAGGTATATATAAAACCATGCCTTGCTTATTTCTATTTATCAGTTCTTTCTCTGGATGTGGACATACACTAGCCATTTTTCAAATAATATTTCTGTTGCTATATATAATGTTCTCTTGATTTGCTTGTTTTACTTTTCATAATTTCACATACATCTTTCCATGTTTTTCCAAACTTAACTTGCTCATCATTTCTTATGACTGTGAAAGGAAATTCTTGGTTCTTTTTGTCTATTCGGGCTTGTAAAAAGGGAATCCTTTATTCTCTTTGCCTAGTTTGAGTTAACACTTTGGTTAACAATTACTTAAGTACTCCTACTTAGTACCTCACTAGATTGTGAAGACAGGATTAACTCTCCTTTGTCTACCTTTTGATTGAATCAACAAAAGCTGGAACTAGGTGGAGGAGCTCACAAACCACTTAGAGAATTCACACCCTCAGAAACTCAATCAGGCGGGAATCTGTGAACCCTTTTGATGAGAATTTATCCCTCTAGAAGGTGAGAAGTGGATCCCTCAGACTCTTCCCCCCTGGACAGTGTCTAGGCAATTTGGAAATTGTGATTAGCCACTGTGAAGAGGGGAAGGGACAAGAAGCTACCATAAAAGACCCTGAATTTCTGGGGCTAGGGAGCAGCTTCAAGAAGGAAGTAAATTACTTCAATAAGAAAGTCAGCCTCAGGAGTCATCTTCAGCTCGAAGTCATTGTCTTGACCTGCCTCTTGGAGGGAACTTGAGTGAATGAATAGCTGGTTTTCCTTTCCTATCTTCTGGAGAGAGTTTAATTCTGGGTGAAGGTCAACAAGTCTTGGCTAAGTAGAGAACCAGAGAAATATTTAGATAGATAAGCTAAATGTCTTTTTTTACCTCTCTATATTTTTCTATTTCAAACTTTCTACCTCTTTTGTAAATAAAAGCTATTAAAAGTCATTTAGACTTTGAGCAATAATACTTTAAATAGATGACTATCATATTATTTATCATTTTCATGTATTTTAGTCAAACCATTAAAATTTAATTACTACACAGCACAACAGTATTACATCACAACCATATGCCACAACTTGTTTAGTTGTTCCCTGGTTGATGGGCATCCCTTCAATTTCCATTTCTTTGCCACCATAAAGAGGGTTACTATAAATATTTTAGAACATGATTAGAGGGCAAAATGACAATGTTGGAGGGAATGTGGAAAAATGGGGACACCAATACACTGTTGGTGAAACTGTGAATTGATGCAACCATTTGGGATGGAATTATGACCAAAGAGTTATAAAACCATGTATACCCCTTGACCCAACAATCCCACTATTAGATGATTCACCTTTGCTATTATTATCATCTACCTTCTGAAGAAGATAGAGAAAAGGAACTAAGGAAAGAAATCCTCCCTTTCATTCCAAACAAAGAATACAATAAGGGTGGAATGAAGGTTTTTCATCAATTTGGATTATACTTGTTTAGATTTCATATAATTTCTTGGACTTCAAAGTCAGAAGACACAAGTCATAGACCCAGCTATTCCTCTTATGTGGTCTGGGGCAAATCACTTCTTCCTGAGTCTTAGTAATTTCCTCTGGGAACCTAGGTGGCAAGATGGAGAGAGCACTGTAAATGGTTAGAGTCTAGAAGACCTGATTACTTGCAGTATGACTTTGGGCAAGTTATTTAACCCCTGCCTCAGTTTCTCCACCTATAAAATGGGAATAATACCCTACCTCTCAGAGTTGCTGTGAGGATCAAAGGCGATAATATTTTTAAAGCAGTTAACACAATGCCTGTGCTAACTTAGGGGAGGTGACATAGGAGACATAGTAGAAACTTAATACATTTTTGTTTCCTTCCTTCCTCTATAAAAGCAGAGAGCAGTAAGTATGGTATAGTAGAAGAAGCACTTGAATTGAATTCAAGTCAGAAGATCTTCAATGGAATCTTAGCTTGGCTGCTTGATGCTTGGATGACCTTAGCTCAGAGGATTTATAAACCATAGGGTTTTTAGAAAACTCACCCAGGGTTACAAAGCAATGGTCAAAATTAATGGATATTTTTGGACTAAACTTTCACACAAGTTATCTTCTTTAAAATGAAAATGCAGCAAATTTCAACGAAGCCAAAATAATTCTTATTTAATTTGGTATGCATAAATAAGGCTAAATTTGAGTATGCTAAAATCTCAATGTCATGTGTAGTCAGCTTGAGGTGGTAGATGCTTTGTGACAATGAACTAGGGTTTTGCCCTACTTGTAGCATTTAAACTGGAAACTAAAGTAACTTTTTTTTAACAAAGATATTTTATTTTCCCAATTATGAGTGATAACAATTTTCAACATATGTTTCCTAAAATTATATGATTCAAGTTGTCTCCCTCCTCCTTTCCCTCCCCTCTTTTGGAAATGATAAGCAATTTGATCTAGATTATTGTGAATCTTAAAATTTCTCACACTTGTGAATGTTAAAAATTCTCAGACTCTACCTTAGAACTTGGTTAAGACCATTCCCCATTTTAAATAATGAAGGTAATTGATCAGGAATGTGAGAACTTTACATTACTCTACCCATACTTAAGCATACTTTAGGGGAAGATAAAGTTGTAAACTCCTTATTGAACAATGAAAAGTACTTAACTCATACTTATAGTGAGGCAAAATCCCTTAAGTTAAGTCTATTTTTAGATCTAATACAAAAAGGTGCTAAGTACCTATGAAGGTCAAATTAATCACTAAAAGGTCAGGCAACTTGCAAACTTGCAAGGGGCAAAGAGGTGTGAACTTACTCAGAAGTTTTAGTCTACCCAGAGAAATTGAGAACTAAAGAAGGTGTGAATTAAGAATGGTCAGTCCCTGTGAGAACTTAGGGGACGTGACATAGGAGAAAATTCTCTTTAAAAAGAGGTCAGAAAAAGCCTCTGAGGGAAGCTTGCCAAAGCTGAATTGAAGGGCTCGGTGGCTGAACTTAGTTGAGGTGAGGAGCTGAACTGGTGGGTCTCTCTGAACATTAGAATCTTGCTTGGGACAAATCTTGTGGTGAGTGGATTAAAGACTGACTGATCTCTCTCTTAAGGCTTAAGCCTAGGCTGGCCTAGCCCTTTTCTCATTATTTCCTCTTACTCTCTCTCTCTCTCCCTTTCATTAATTCCTTAATTTGTATTAATCAAAATCTCTATAAAACCCAGCTGACTTGGGTATATTTAATATTTGGGAATTTTCCCATGGTGACCACTATATTTTTTATTTTTGAAACCATATTTTCGCGGTCACAGTTTAAGGCAACCACTCTTTTATCTGTAACATTATACATGTATTATCATGCAAAGCATACTCCCATATTGGACATTGTTGTTAGAGAATACTCATATAAGCCCCCCTTCCCCCCCCATAAATAAACTGTTGTGAAAAATAGTAGGTTTTGATCTGCATCTGACTCCAACAGTTCTGTTTCTGAAGGTGGATAGCATTCTTTGCCATAAGTTCTTCAGAACTGTGCTGGATCATTTTATTGCTGAGAGTAACTAAGTCTTTCGCAGTTAATTATTGTATAATATTGCTGTTACGGTGTGCAAAGTCCTCCAGGTTCTGTTTATTTAGCTTTGCATCAGTCCATGTAGATCTTTCCAGATTTTCTGAAAGCATCCTGCTTGTTTATTCTTATAACACAATAGTATTCCATCACCAATATGTATCACAATATGTTCAGCCATTCTTCAACTTGTAGACATTCCCTCAATTTCCAATTCTTTGCTGCCACAAAAAAAGCGGCTATAAATATTTTTGTAAAAGTGGGTCCTTTCCCCATTTTTATGATCTTTTTGGTATATAGACTCATTAGTGGCCTTACAGTATCTTTGAGTGGAATTTATGTGCCAAAATATCTGTTTAATTTCTTAACATCATTAATTTTAACAAGTACAATATAATAAATTGGTTTTCAGACACTTGCAGATTAAAAAAATTGAGATAACTTAAGAATAGTTATAATTATTTGAAATTTCCAATAGTTAAATTTAAAAGTAATCATTTTATATTTCTATCTCTAATTTTTAAAAGTGAAGTAACATTTTTTTCTATTTAAATTTTTAATAAAACCCTTACCATTCTATAGGCAATGGGCGTTAAGTGACTTGCCTGGGATGACACAGCTAGGACATCAAATTTAACTCCAGGACCTCCCATCTTTAGTCTTGGTTCTCAATCTACTGAGCCACCTTGCTTCCTCCACAGGCTCTTCTTGATGGATAAATAATAACCAATTTGAAGAAAAAGCTCGCTATAGCAGCTGAAATTAATTAAGGCAAAGACAGTGAAATCAGCTTAAGTAATGGAAATATAGAAATACAAAAGAAAAAATTTAACAAGGTAAGATGACTTTCCCACTTAAAAATGGATGTTTTTAAGCAGTAAACTTAAAAAAAATTCTCTCTGACATCCAAAGCATTGCTTGTATCATATAGTTGCTTAAAGAATTGTTAGGTGTTAGGAAGTTTCATTCGACAAGAGAAATGTTGATGCTACCTGAAGTTATTGAAGTGGTTGAAACAATGTTTGATGAACTATAGCAAAAATGTTTCTAATGGTCCTATTTACAGATAACAAGATGAAATGAAGAATCACCCATATATCTGAAGACTTCCACTGTAAACTAAGAAATTAAAATCTTTATATTTTTCATTGCAAATGAAGGTAGTCAAAGATGATTATTTAACATGTTGAAATTGGTACTAGGAAAGATTTGATGCTTTGTAAATCTGTGGTTACATCAAGAAATATTTTCAAAATATTTGACGGATTTAAAAAATTAAAAGAATGAATATTTAGTAATCATCAAAACTATTTAGTAATCATTAAAAAATAGAAAATTAGATCAACAGGACAGACTAGATAAGGAAGAATAAAAAACAACTGAATTCTATGACTCAGTGATTAATAAACCCAAGAATATAAATTACTTAAGGGAACAAATTTCTATGTGAGAAGAAATTCTGGGAAAGCTAGAAAACAGGCAAAAATTAAGTTTAGATCCACAATTTACACCATAAATCACAATAAGGTCAAATTTGATATATTTCCTAAATATTAAAGGTTGCATTATACAAATTTCTTTTTAAATAGAAGAGAAATAATTCAGGTTCCTTTCACAATTGTGACAAGGGAGAAACAAAGTATAGTAGAGATAAAGAATGTGAAATAATTTTAATTTAATGAAATTGAAAAGATTTTACATTAATAAAATCAGAATAACTAGGATAAGAAGAATATATTGATTGGGGGAAATTTTTGCATTAAATAATTCTGATGAGGGAAATGCATACAAGATTTATAAGAAGCTAACACAAATAAATAAGAGAGAGACATTCCCTAATGGAAAATTGGTCAAAGGATGTAAAGAAACATTTCTCAAAAGAAGAATTGAAAACTATTAATCGGATGAAAGATTGCTCCAAATCACCAATAATAAGAAAAATGCTAATCATAACAACTCTGAGATTTCACTTAACATCCAGAGTTGGCAAAGACAATAGAAGATAATCAATATTGGTTGGATTACAGGACAATCCTGAGGAATTTATAAGAAAGAATGCTATCCACATCAAGAGAAAGAACTGTGGGAGTAGAAACACAGAAGAAAAACATATGATCAATCATGTGGTTTGTTGGGGATATGACTGGATTTTTGGCTTTAAAAGATCACTTTGTTGCAAATAAGAATAATATGGAAATGGGTTTTGAACAATGATACATGTATAACCCAATGGAATTGCTTGTCAGCTCCAGAAGGGAGGAGGGAAGAGGGGAGGGAAAGAACATGAGTCATGTAACCATGGAAAAATATTCTAAATAAATAAATTAATTAATTTAAAAAATATTAGTTGGATTATATGAAAGAATGGCACCCTAATAAGATGTTGCCAATTTACGAATTGATTTAAAAATTCTGGAAAGCATTTAATTAAATTTGGAAAGTGACTAAAATGTTCATTTCCTTGGACCCAGATAGTCCACTGCTAGAAATATATCCCATGGAAGTAAAATTCATTTTTTAAATCTGTTTAAAGCATTTTCAATGGTGTTTTAAAAAAGTCTATTAAAATGAAAGTTCTTTGCGAAATTATGTAGGGTTCAGAGGTAGAGTATCAGACACTTCTACATTGTAAAGTATGCCAGTTTTCTCATGAAAGAGTACTTTGAATGTTGTTTTAGCTGAAAGAAAAACATTTTTATTAGTAATAATAAAGATGAAGCAGATTATTTTTACAATCCAAATTTTCTCCTTAACATTATTTCATTGATATTAACTGAGTACTATAAGTAAATCAGTGCAAGGGACTCATTAATATAAGAAGAAATGGATAACAAATTTACAAAATAATATTTTATCATTTCCTAACTAAAGCAAATCTGTTCTTGTTTGCCTCTCACCAAATCTACAGAAGCAATTCTTATCTTAATTTGAAGACCTACATATTTCTAAATATTAATAGATAAGAAACTTGTTTTTTTTATAAACAAATATGATACATTAGGTTGTACTCTATCTGAACAAGATCTGTGTGATCTTGGGCAAGTCATTTGACCCCAATTACATAGCCCTTTCAGCACTTCTGCTTTGGAGCCAATGCTTAGTATTAATTCTAAGACAGCATGAAAGGGTTTAAAAAAAAAAGGTTAAAAACTAGTGGATTAAATTATCTCTATGTTCCCATCTAGTTTTGAATTCTATGATTCTGAAAAGCCTGCCCTGACTCCTCTTCACGTGGACGTCTTGTCTCTCTTCAAGGACTTTGAAGAGTATGGGCTTTATTTATCTCTGTTGTCCCCAAGTATGCTATGAATGACTCCTATTTATATTATACTTTGGGATAGAGACTGAACCTGTGATTTCACTGGAACAGGACACATCAGGGTGAAGAAATTCCCTTTGCCAATGCAAGTAATCACTTTGCAGTCTTAAAGAGCTGCCTGGGTGCTATGGGGTTAAGTGACTTGCCTAGGATAACACAGCTCATTGTGTAAATCTGTTGCCTAGACTGGAGCATAGGATGTCCCGACTCCAGAGCCAGCTTTCTATCCACCTGGCAACACAAAGGAGTCAAGACAAAGTAGAGGGAAGTAGGGGTGGGGAGTAAGAACTCTTGAAGTGGTTCTTGACTTGAGCCCTGAAGGAAGTTAAGGATTCTTTTGTTATTATTTGTAACAATTCTTGCATGTATAACTCTGGATTATTTAGAAAACATTTTCTTCCCGATCCATCCTGATTCTGTAACCCTGGCCAAGTCACTGCATTTCTCCATGTTCTTGGCAACTCTCTTAAGTGGAAGAGAACATTAAAGAGAATTTCCTTGCCCTAGAGGCCTCTATCCATAACTATATACATAATTAACATATTAACATCAATAACAATTAATACTATCATATTAAAATACACAATAAACAAAATGAAACCGATATCCATACAATTAACATTGTGTGTATGGGGTGCTCAGGGAGAGGTAGCATCTCTGGTATGGAGGGCTTGTTGTGCCCTCCTAGGGCAGCTCTCCAGCCTCTGACCCTCACCTGACACCCAGCTCTCACTTGTGGCTCCCAGTAGCTGCTAGCATGTGGCAGCGGCCACACCCCGGGCAACGGCTTTGACAGGCCGGCTAAACCTTGTGAGGGTAGCCATCGGGTCGTCGCTGACCCCTGGTGAACCAGGGCTTTGCTCACCCAGCATGTGAAGACTGCTTCAGCCGAACAGACTGAAGAAACCAATAAGAAGGTTCAATGGCTGAGATGGCGACGCAGCAAAGCACTGTGGAGTGCTCAGGGCGTGTTGGAGCACAAAAGACAACACGGCCATCCAATGCAGCTGAGGAAGTCTCCAGGTATAACGACTTTTCGTGCCACTGGACCCAGGCTTCCAACGCCGAGAGAGTGGGACTGTCTCTGTGCATCGACTTTTCCACTTAAATCTCCTTCACACACAAGTGTTTTTTGTGCAAAGCGCACAAAGACAATCGTCATTCTCGGTTACTGAGAGACAACTACTATATCTGAACAAGAGCAGTTAACAGACTTGCCTTGTGATTGTCTGGGGAAACAAGCATTTGAGCTTGAAAATCTTATCTTTTGGCAACAAGTGAATAGAGTTCTGGTTAAATCAAACAAAGTGAAACAAATTTTAATCCCATTCATAGCATCTTGTTTGTGTGTAAAGAAGTGCTTTCTAGTACAGTTGCTATCAAGATAAAAATATTGATCTCAAGTAGTGGTTTAAAAAGGATTATAAGCGGAAATATGATTGATGACATTACATATGGAAAAATGTTGCCCCCTCCCAAACAAGTCCATTTATCTCATTTATAGTAATATTACTGTTGATTTTAAATAAATATATCACATTTATAATATTACAGTCAATTTTAGTACATATTTTAACAGCTAACAATTATAGAGTACTTATGTGCTGGGCACTGTGTGAAGTACTTTACAAATAGTACCTCATACCATCCTTACAAAGCCCTGAGAGGCAGTGCTATTATTATATCCATTTTACAGATTAGGAAACTGAAGCAAACAGAGACGAAGTGCCTTGCCCAGAGTGCCACAGCTAGGAAATATCTGAGTTCAGGCCCTGAGCTCTATCCCCCATGCCACTTTACTGCTCAATGAAATATGAATATTATAACAGATTTTATCAATATATATTCTTACACATTACTTTTATTATATATTTAAGGTTATGATTGATCACTTTTGCTATCTGTTCAAGATATTTGATATTTATTATATGTTTAAAGAATATGTTTGTATTGTGAGAATTATATTAAATCTTATTTTTATTTGCATAAATATGAGATAAGAACATTATGGAAGTTGCTTTCTAAGAAATAGGAGGAGGCATGAAAAATTGGTTTTAAAAAAAGGTAAAAAATGGAGAGGTGGGAAGGAATGTAACTATACAAAGTTTGGGGACCACTGCCTTCTCCCTAATCTGGGCCTCGGATGTCTCATCTCTAAAATAAAGTGGTCCCATTAGAGAAACTCTGAATTCCCTCTAGCTCTCAATTTTATATCATTTGAGGCCTAGATGAATTCTAAGATTTCTTCTACTTTAGGTACATACAATTCTGTGAACATAAGTTAAAATTGTTCTAAACTTTTATAGCTCATACTCATCCATTCATTTAAGAAAGACTGAGTGCCCATTGTAGGTATCATCTACAGACTTTATACACAGTTATAATGAATAATAATAAATACAATCATGGTTAACATTTACATAGTCAACTATTAATAATTAACAACAATAATAAAATATTTATATAATGTATAAGGCAGCTAAGACATACAGGGGATAGAACTCTAGACCTGGACTGAGGAAGACTCATCTTTCTGAGTTCAATCTTGCTTCAGATACTTATTGGCTATATGACCTTGGATAAATCACTTAAACCTGTCTGCCTCAGTTTCCTCATCTGTAAAATGAGCTGGAGAAGGAAATAGCCAACTAACTACTCCAGTATTTCTGCAAGAAAACCCCAAATAATGTCACAAAGAGTCAGAAATAACTAAATGACAGCAAAAAATATAGTACATACTGTGAGAAGGGAATTTGTATTTTGATTTGATCATTCAGGGATTTAGGTTTCCCTTCCATTTGTTTTGAATTTGGATCCATCAGCAACCAGGGAATCGATCCCACAGGCACTGCCCCTTTGGGTGGTGCCAGGCTAATTGAGGAGCTGTGATTGGCTCCTGGGGAGTGATGTAAGAGAGTTAGCGGGTACAGTAAGGATTTATAAGATGAGACCCAGAAGGAAGCTGGTGGGGTTTATTTTATTTTCTGAGGCTGAGATGTGGCGACAGACACTGAGTTGGTAGGCTCTGGATTATTAGGCTAGGAAATTCTTCACCTCCTTTCTATATTCCTTTCTTATTTTCTTTTTTCTGAATCTGGCTATTAACAGTCTTGTGACTTAAGGGTTCATGACCATTTTGGTGACCACCCATTCTAATCATGACAATACTCTATGCCAGGTACCATGTTAAGCACTTTACAGTTATTTTCTCATTTGATCCTTACAACAGCCTTGAGAGATAGAAGCTATGATTCTCACCATTTTACAAATGAGGAAACTGAAGCAGGTGGAAATTAAGTGACTTGCTAGGTTGAGTCACGCTCTATTCACTCTACTATCCAAGCAATAGATAATTAGCAAATTAAGAGTTTCTATCGACTTATTTTTTTTAAAAGTTTGTTTACCAAAAAACAAAAACCCAACCTAGGACATTGGTGGTATAAATCACTTAATTATATGGTGCTCCAAGTCCAGAAATAACTTTTCCCTTCCTGCTGCTGGCATGGACTCCTTTGGGCTTTGCTCCTATTACTCCCAAGAGAGTAATATTTCTCTCTTGGTCACACTAGCTGAGTGTGCTCGGACACTACGTTAGGCTGACCCTCCATAGAGGTAGAAACAATAGCATGGGGAAGTGTGTGTAGTTAAATGGTCTCTACTAGCAAATGAGGCCACATGGTATGGTGGAAAAATCCTTATCATCAAGGTCTACTATCATCTTGGAATATGATCTTGGACAAGTCACTTCATTCTATACCTCTCTTTCTTCTTTTGCATAATGATGGATCTGAGAAATTCCTTCTAATTCCTTGATCCAACTCTGCATGTTGATCATAAGGCAATATTGAATTTTAAGAAACAAACTCTGTTTAGATTTGTAACAACCGAAATTCTGAAGAGGCAATATTTCTTAATTTTAAATTGAATTATTAATTGACCATTCCGGGTCATCTAAATTGGCCAGTTCAAAATCTGAAAGGTGCTGAAGAGAGTGAGCAGGACAAAAGAAAGTGGGATCCAAGAGCCCATGTAGCCAGAAGAGAGAGAAAGAGAGCCTGAGGGGGACAGCTAGGTGGCTCAGTAGCTAGAGAGCCAGGCCTGGAAATGGGAGATCCTGGGTTCAAATGTGGCCTCAGACACTTCCTAGCTGTGTGACCCTGGGCAAGTCACTTAACCCCCATTGCGTAGCCCTTACCACTCTTCTGCCTTGTAACCAAAACACAGTATGAATTTTAAGGCAGAAATTAAAGTTTAAAAAAAAAAAGGAGTGCTTGGGAAACACTCAGGCATACCAATATATACCCCTTGTGACCATATCACTCAGTCTTTCCCCTGAACATCCCAAGACATATCTGATTCGTTAAATAGCCACTGAGAACTTAGAGACCTCACTTGCTCCCTTATTGCCTCATCCCAGGAAGGGGTGGGTCTTAAGGATGTCAACAGGTCCTTTTCCTTCCTGTCATGTGGCTGTCCAAAATGGCAGATTGCTGAGTTAAGTACTGCAAATGGGTCAAGTGGTTCCTCAGCCAGCCCTAATTTCCATTTTCCTTTAAACAAAAGAAGGGAGGACCCAATCCAGTTTCATAGCCTGGGAGGGAACTGTTCCTGGGAGGCTAAGGAGAAAATTATTTCACAAAGGATTTCAGAATTCATTATTATTTTTTTTCACAGATTTTGCAAATATGTATAGATGAAGTATATCTTCTGTCCTCATTTTGGTCTGGCATTGAAGCTTTTATCTTATCAAGGTTGAAACAACCCCATTAAGACTACATTCAAGAATGATCCTAAATCCTACCTTTGGACTTGGCCTTTAAAAGGAGAAGACACAGAGAGAGACAGAGAAGACCTGAGTGACCCAAATTGGAGAGGGATCATATAGAGACACTCATTGGTTCTGAGGATGGGAAGATTGAGCTTCTTTGTGCTCCCTCTTCTGTGGAACTACCTAGACCTAAGAGATGAAGGAACGACATGGCCCCAGAGAGGGCGGTGCCAGAAGGCACTGATGGAGCTGGCAAGAAGTGCTTGGACCAAGCTGGGAGCAACACGACTTTGAGTCAGCAATAGTGGAATGTTGGTGATGAAACCAGGGAGAAGGTATCCGAGTAAGCCCCCTGAATGGACAGAACACCGAGTGAGACTTCTTAGACAATGCCAAGGTCCTGGTTTAGATAGACCAGGTTTTATCTCCCGCTAAAGGGAACAGAGTTGTCATTCCTCTATCCTTCTGGGCTCTTTCTATGTTATCAGTGCTCTTTCTCAAATATGGTAAGCAGAGTTTCAGATGGTATCTTTCATGTATCATGACCTGATCAGGCCAGAATACAGTGGAACTCTTATTTCTCTTCTTTTTGATGCTTTGTCTTTCTTTTTCTTAAAAAAAAAAAAGAAAAGAAAAGAAAAGAAAAAAATGTGGCAACTAGATAGCTCAGTGGATAGAGTACCATGCCTGGAGTTGGGAGGACTTATATCCAAATCTGGCCTCAGATACTTCCTAGCTGGGCAAATCACTTAACTTCAATTCCCTCCCCCTTGCTGCTTTTCTGTTTTAGAATCAATTAGAATCAGTTCTAAGACAGAAGGTAAGAACTTTTAAAAACCTGAGCATATTTATAATTTTTTTATTTTTAGCATTCTTTTTTTTTAAATTGAGTTCTAAATTCTCCCTCCTTCCCATACTTCTCTGACTCATTGAGAAAGCAAGAAAAAATACATCAATTACATATTAGAAATCATACAAGGGGCAGCTGGGTATCTCAGTGGATTGAGAGCCAGGCCTAGAGACAGGAGGTCCTAGGTTCAAATCTGACCTCAGATACTTGCCAGCTGTGTGACCCTGGGCAAGTCACTTAACCCCCATTGCCTAGCCCTTACCATTCTTTTGTCTTGGAACCAATATACAGTACTGATTCCAAGATGGAAAGTAAGGGTTTAAAAAAAAATCATGCAAAACACATTTCCACTTTGATGCTGTCTCTCTTGATACAACTTAAACTGTCATCTGCTTTTTGCCTGCTGTGTTTTTAGTCAACTAAATACACAATATTTTAAAACTGGTTCTCAAACAAACAAAAAAAAGAAAGTACATGATAGACCTTTAATCTAAAAACTAAAGAGGCAGCTAAGTGGTAGAGTAAGTAGAGTTCTGAGCCTGGACTCAGGAAGAACTGAGTTCAAATTTGACTTCTAACACTTATTAGCTGTCTGATGGTAGAAAAGTAAATTAACCTCAGTTTCCTCAAATGCAATTGTGGGGATAATTGCAAGATCTACCTCCCAGGGTTGCTGTGAGGATCAAATGAGATATTATATGTATAGTTCCTGGAACATAGCCGGCAAGTGATATTCGTATGAATTCCTCTCTCTCTTAATCTGCATTCTTAATATTTTTCCATCACTGTCTTAAGTCTAGATGATCAACAAAGCAATAAATCAAGTCCTGGTTGTAGTGTTTGCTGATTTCCAACGTATAAAGGCTCACACTGAATGTTTAATAATCAGTTCTCCAGAGCTGGTTCCAGCCAGGTCCAGCACACCACTGACTAAATCAATCATCTTTTATAAGAACTATTATCCAGTCCCATTTTTTCCCACCCTCTACTTGTATAGTTGATTTTTTTTACGCTAATCATAAGACTTGATATTTACCCTTATTAAAATGCCAATTTAGAGCAGTATAGTATAGTAGTGAGAGTTCTTTACTTGGATCTTGGAAGACCTGGGTTTAAATTCATCCTCTGACCTTTTCTACTTGAGTGACCTTAGACAAGTTACTTCATCTCTATTTTCTGTAGCAATTCCCTTGGAATTTAGTGACTCTATTAGGAAGAAGAGTCACAATTGTAGAACCTTCAAATATTGGATGGATCTCATTAGATGTGGCCCATCCTATTAATCTGTTGAGGGTGTTTTTGGGTGCCGACTCAGTTATTTATTAATTTTATCATTTGATGAATGTTAATTTAGCAACTAGTATGTGCAAAACCCAATCTAAGGAAGTCCATACTACATGTGAGCTAAACAATACTGACAGTAAGATAATAAAACATTGATGTAGGCAAAGTTCACTGTGAGCTGGTATGATCCCAGAGGGATTTTTGAGGAAGGGAGATTTGAGCTGGGTATGGAAGGATGATTTACATAGGCAGAAAGGGGAGGATTTCCAAAAAGAGAACACAGTTTGGGCAAAATATGGATAAAGAAAGGTTCATGGACTATTTGGAGGACATTGGAGCCCTGTTTTGTGAGATTAGGTCTATATGAGGCAGCAAGAACAATAGGGAAAGAGTTATAATAACACTTCCTTACATGGGTGTGGATCTTTATGGTCTACAAAACACTGTTTCATTCATTATCTCGTTTAATCCTTAGAACTATTCCTGGAAGGTAAGTATGAAAATATTATAGTATTATTTTCCTTTTTTTGTTTTAACAGAGAAAGAAAAGGACTTGCTCAAGGTTGCCCAAAGTCTTATGAATTTCAGCAAGCCATCTTTCTCCCAAACCCAACTCCTGCCCCCACCCCATCCATCCCCCCCCAAAAAAAAACAAAGACAAATTTCTCTATTATCACATCCCATTTACCTACCATGACTGTCTGCTGCTCTTACACACTGAACTCTGAACTCACTTAACTTCTCTCTATGTTACATTATCCCTGATGGGAAAACCGGGGACAAATCCTGTTGTACTTTCTATGTAATTTAACTACACACAGAAACAGGCTTCCAGACATTTGGCTGGGTTGATTTATGAGCGGAACTAAGACTCACTCGATACAGTATTTTCAAAGTGGGAGTTTCGCTCTTACCCAAAGGTCTCTTGCCGAATGGAATGTTGGCTGGTTCACCCCCATGGGGGGATGCTCGTTACCTTTGAATGTTCTCTAGAAAAGTTCTGGCTTACAAATTAGGATCTGGACCATTGGCAAGAAGTCCATTAAACTCACTGGGTGTGCTGTGAATTTCTACATAGTGGAAACAGTTCTTTATATCACCCCCAAACCACGTGTGTAGCAACATTGAGATTTATGGTGAGAAGACACTTTTCTCCTTTTAAAGCTGCTTGGGATCTTTTGTCCCACATTTGAGGAGTTACATGTGACTGAACGGGATATAAGGAGAAGCATTCCTGCCAAATGGCACGGTCTTCTTAGGTTCTTTTAAAAGTGGGGACATTGTGAGAGAGTCACAATAGTACAGTGGAAAGGACCCTCTTTCTCTCTCTCTCTGGGTACATGATTTCAAATTCCACCTAGTTCTATGCTTTACAACTTGTGTGACTTTGTGCTTCAATTGCTCCATCTGTAAAATGAAGGGATTAGATTAGATGACCACTGAGCTTCCATCAAGCTCAAAAGTCTCTAATTAAAATTTGGTCCTGAAAACCTTAAGCATCATCTCCCAAATAGATCATTAACATGCTTCTTCTAAATATTGAAATATGAGCTCCATTATTATAGGGGGCCAGGTAGCACAGTAAACTGTGGGACTTGGGGTTAGGAAGACCTGAGTTCAAACCCTGTCTCAGACACATACTAGCTGCATAACTCTGGGCAAGTTATTTAATCTCTTTCAGACTGCATTTCTTCATCTGTAAAATGAGGCAGCTAGGTAGCACAATGGGTAGAGCTTTAGACTTGGAGTCAAGAGGATCTGAGTTCAAATCCAGTGCCAGAAAACTCATAGCTATGTGACCCTGGACAAGTCACTTAATTCCAGTTTGCCTCAGTTCCTCATCTGTAAAATGGGGACACGCTGGAGAAAGAAATGGCAAACCACTCCAGTATCTTTGCCGAGAAAACGTTGTGGATAGAGGCTCAAGGGGTCATGAAGAGCTGGACATGATTGAAATTATTAAACAAATAAACAAAACAAAGAAAAATGGGGATAATCACCTAGTTCCCAGGATTGTTGTGAGGATCAAGTGAGATAATAAATGCACAGGGCTTTGTAAACCTTAAAATGTTATAATCGTACCGGCTATTTGTCCCCCTTTCTCCTTGCCTCTTCTATCTAAAAGGGCATGGAAAATAGAAAGTTCTCCTTCTCTGTCTCTGAATTTCATTCAATTCAATTCTAAATCTATGTATTAAGTCATCACTGATTACTGAGTCCTGTAATAAGTTCTGGAAGATATGCAAAGTTTAGATAAAACAGGGTTGTTATCCTAATAATGGAGCTTATGTCTAGTCAGGGTGGTGGGTATTCCACTTAAATACCCATAAAGCAAAATAATACACAGTAAGTGCATTAGAAAGGACTAAA
The DNA here is from genome assembly GCF_027887165.1 of Monodelphis domestica. Classification (NCBI taxonomy): domain Eukaryota; kingdom Metazoa; phylum Chordata; class Mammalia; order Didelphimorphia; family Didelphidae; genus Monodelphis; species Monodelphis domestica. The sequence goes on from NC_077227.1 coordinate 507,521,954, forward strand.
TCTAAGAGCTATTTGATCTAGGGCTGAAATGGGCCTTGAGGTTCATCTAACTCCATACACTATCATTTTACAGAAAGGGGGAAGGGATTTGCTGATCACCCAGGTCCTAGGATCACCTAGGAGCAGGGATTCCAACCCAGGTCCTAAACTGCTAATTTAGTTTTCTAAACCTTTACTTCACAGCTGTCTAATGTGAGATCCCTCCATTTTCTCCAAAGAAATAGGTTCAAAGATTTCTTGTAAATAAAACCGGCAGGCTAACTAGTTATGGAACTCTCAAGTAGCTTGAAACCCTCTCCTTCCTCATCTCTACTTCCTGACTTCCTTCAAGCCTCTGCTAAAATCTCACCTTCCATAGGAAGTCTTTCCTGATCCCCCTTCATACTTGTATCTTCCATCTCTACTTGATCCTGTACAGATCTTTGATTGTTTTTTCCCCTTTTAGGCTGGAAGCTCTTTGAGGCTGGAACTGTCTTTTGCTCTTCTTTACATCCTTTGCACTAATAGTTCCTGGCATATAGCAGGTGCATACTAAATGCTTATTGATTGACTCCAATGCCCAACTCCTCCAAGTAGCCTTCCCTGAAGGCCTCAATCCAAATTGGTTTTTCCCTTTGTGGCACTCCTTTAGCCCTAAGAATCTGGGACACACAATCCTTACCAATGGCTTGGTCTCCATCTCTAGTTGTTTCGAGCACGTGTGTCTTCTTGTATTCCCAAAGGTCTCCGCCATGGTTTGGTAAAGGGCATATCACTTTTAGTAAAAGGTGATCGTACCCTGACAAGAGTCAGTGGAAAGAACTGGAGATCTTTAGTAGAGAAGAGAAGATTTAGAAAGGACATACATATGTCAATTGATTCTTGAAACAAACCAATGCCAGAGGGACTAATGTGTTATCCTTGTTTTACAGATGGGGAAACAGAGGCCAAGGGTGGTTAAATGACTCATACTGGGTCAAGTAAATGTTTGAGGCAGGATTTGAATTCAGATCCTCCTGAATGCAAGTCAAATGCTCTATTCATCATATAATTTGGGTGCCCTGAAGGGCATATATAGTGAAGGACCTCGAATGACAGGATGCATGGAAAGAACTGGGAGATGACATTTAACAGGGAGATAAAAAAGACTTGAAGATGGGAAGGAGAATTGGTGAAGCAAGGAGTCTAAGTGCTGATTTAGGGATTTAAAATAATATCTTCAGATCTGATTCTGATGTCAGAACAAAAGAATCAAAATTTATTTTGTAAATGAATAAGGAAATGAAAGAAAGAAAAGGAAGACAATTATTTGAAAGGCTGTGGAATGGAAAGAAGGACAGGCTTGTTCTGTTTGACTCCAGAAGACAGAAATAGGAGCAAAGGGTAGAGATTGCAGAGAAACAAAATTAGGTTTGATTAAGGCTTGATTTCTTAAGGCAAAAACTTAACATTAGAGCTGTCTGAAGGTGGAATGGCCTGTCTAGGTAGGTAAAGAGTTCTTCTTCTTTGGCTAGATGACCACATTTTTGACATAATCAGAGGAACTCTTGCTCATATGTGCAGTGGGCTAGATGGTCACTGAAGTCCCTTACTGAGGTTCGGTGATTCTATGCATCAATTAGTATTTGATTGATTCATGGGGAGACAGATAACATCAGATGATATAACAATATACTGAATGTTGAGTTAAAAATCCAAGTTTGAACCTTGTTCAGTTATACCTGATTCTTCATGATTTTGTTTGAAGTTTCCTTGACAAAGATCCTGAAATGATTGGCCATTTCCTTCTCCAGCTCATTTGACAATTGAAGAGACTGAAGCAAACAGGGTTAAGTGTCTTGCCTAGGTTCACACAGCTAAGAAGAGTCTGAGGCTGGATTTGAACTCAGTGCTTTCTGACTCCAGGCCTGGCACTCCATCCTCTGGGCTACATCATTAACATTGATTTTGTGATCAATTCGGTGTGTAAGTGACTTTAGGGTGCATGACTTCACCTAAAGTTTCCTCTCCTGTAAAATAATGGGGCTGGATCCACGAGTTTCTAAAAACTTTCTGGCTTTGACAGACTAAGATTTTGCGATAGATTTATAAGTCATTCTTCTTACAAACTATGCAGTATTTCACATGTATAATATTATAACACTTGTGGTGTAAGAAAGAGGCTAGAAATTTCCCCATTTCACAGGTGAGGTAGTTGAGGCACAAAAATTGTTGGTGGCTTGACCAATGACGAGGAGTTGTCTGGTTTTTCTATCTACTGTGTGAGTAATTACACTAGGCTTAACAGCATAGGCTTTACCATTGGACAATGGTTTTTAAAGCTTCCCAATGAAAAATATTTACAGAATGAGTGAATGAAATCAAGTTAACTACAATGCACTTGAGTTTCTAATAAAGATTTCTTCATTTTGTGGGAAGGAACTGGGATCCATTAGGGACGATGTCCTCTTTAGAACAGTATTTCCCTTTTTAATTTGTCTAGAATCATCCCCTGTCTACACTCCTGACCTCCTAAAGCTCTCATTTGAATGAGAAAATTTATGCCTGAAAATAAAAATACACTCCTACTGTCTCATTGGATTCTGGAAAATGTATTCTTTCCTTCATCTTTATTGCTTCTATTCATGAATGCTTAGTGGTTGTAAAACTAAAATTGACAGGATTAAAAAAAGGGAAAGGGGGAAAAAGACTGAACTTCCTTTGTTTCCTTTGGCCTAAATTCCCTCAAAGTGTAAAGTTTTTTGCCGATTCGAAATTCAGACCTTTCCAAAGAGATTGGCTCATTCCTGTTAGTTAACTTGTCAAGAGAAGAATTTGGGGGCTCTCAAAAGACAAATCATTCCAAATTGTGGGAAGCATTGAGATCAAAATCTCCCATCTACTGGGGCCATTTGGAAACTTTTATTGCCTTGGGATGGAGGGTGTTTGAACATTCCAAGGGTAATTATAGGAAAGCACTGTGCTGTCCAAGAACAAATATGGTTTAGAGGAGCCTGACACATTCTCTTCAGGTGGTATCTCAGAGATACTCATAAAGCTGGAAGGAAACTTAGAGATCAACTTGTATAACTTCTTTATTGGACAGAAGAGGAAACTAATGCCCAGAGAGGGGAAGTAATTTACCTAAAACCACACAGCTAGTTATTGGCAGAGCTAGAACTTTATTTTAAGTTTCCTGAGTCCCTATGCAATTGTCTTGGCATTATACCAGGCTGACTCTCCATCTGAGTAGGAAGAATGGTAAGGGGACACGGCATGGGATTGGACAAACTCTTCTAAATTAGCCAGCTCTACATCTAGAAGACCTACCCCACTCCTCTGGGTTGATCTTTACTTCTACTATCCTGGAGAGAGTGGGAAAAACCCACCAGCCTGGCCTCCTTAGAAGGGAGGGAAGGAATAAGAGAAGAGAAGAGAAGAGAAGAGAAGAGAAGAGAAGAGAAGAGAAGAGAAGAGAAGAGAAGAGAAGAGAAGAGAAGAGAAGAGAAGAGAACTATCTGCTTCCTAGTGCCAGTCAACTTGATGAGTAGAGATTTTGCTGGGAAGGTAGAAGTAAAGATAAATCCAGAGGAGGGGGGCAGGGGCTAAACAAGCCAAGAGAGTCATCAAAGAACTGAAGTCATGATTTAAATCTGGAATTAAATCTCTAAGCTGATTTCAAGTAGGGCTTCTTATGCATTGGTTCATTTGCATTATATATTTCATTGAGGTCAGGGAGGTTTCTCTTCCATTCAGAGCGGTTAACTAGCAATCTTGGTATCCAGGGAAAGCTTTCAAAAGAATAGATGTGCACTTACATTGCAGGACAAATTCCATGGAAGAGAGGGTAAGCAGAGCTCTATTCACTTTACTATCCAAGCAACAGACAATTAGCAAATTAAAAGTTTGGGGCACAAGTTCCCATCTTTCTCTAAAACAGTGGTCCTCATGGGCAGAAACACTAGAGTACTGCTAAAGTTATAAGGTTACCTGGGGAGTAATTTCCTTGGAGGTTAATACAGAATGAAGGAACTCTCCCATTGGTAGGGAGGTAACTCAGTTTAACCAAGAGAGGAAATCTTAGATCTCACACAAGGGGAAGTTCTCCCAAGTCTTTAGTATAGCAAGTTGGGACAGAGACATGATGAGACTGCTGGTTCCTCTCACAAATTTCTGGGTCTTTTCTTCTAGCACCCTAAAGTGGGTTTAACTTTATCCAAATTTTCCTTAAACTAGAAGCCATAAACATCCAGAATGACTGCAGAATCCAAATAGACTGAAGAGATTTGAAGAAAGTAGGTCTTGAGGTCAAAGAAGTGTGAACTGCTCCTCTCTCTTTGGCCAACTCTGTCCCATCTCTCAGGCAGGGGTAGATCTTTGATCTTCACCAAAGAGGAGAGAGTTCAATTTCCATGGACTTTGGGCTTGAGTTACATAAAGAAAAAGTCCCTGTCCTCAAGAAGTTTACATTCTAATGGGGGAGACAGGAGGTACATAAATAGGCATATATTCAAGATATATTCAGAGTAAATGGAAAGCACCCTTGGAGGGGAATGCATAAGCAACTGAGAGGACTGGGAAGAATAGCATTTGATCTGAATTTTAAATGATACAATCTATACATATTGAGAATTAGACAAACTCTTAGAATTCATTTAGAAGAACCTCTCATCCTCAACAGAGACTATCTGGCCTCTTCTCAAAAGACTAGATGGTACAATGGATAGGTTTTGATCAGAAAAATCAGAATCAGAAAAATTAGGGTTCAAATCTATTCTCAAACACTATTTGTGTGAACCTGGACTGCTAGTTGCCTCAGTTTGCTCATCTTTAAAATAGGGATAAAAGTTGTACTAATCTCCCAGAGTTGCTGTAATAATCCAATGTGGTAATTTTTGTAAAGCAATTAAAACATAATTGGCTTTTGATAAATGCCCGTTTCCTTTCTTTCATCTTTTCCTGAGGTTTTTCAAAGATATCCCTCCCTTCCAGGGTAAATCATTCCATTGGTGTGTAGATCTAATAATTAGAAAACTATTCCTCATATTGATGTGAGGTCCACTTCTTCTTCCTAGGCCTCAATTTCTTCCTCTGGGAAAAGAGGTTGATTTACCATATTGGTTTTGGTTCTTTGCATGTAGAATGTCATTTAAAGAGTTGGGGTGGGTGGGAAGATCTGAGGGTCTGTCTCATGATACTGCTCCATCTCTAGATTTCACTTGCTCTTTTTGGTCTTCAGGCCCCCTCAAGACTTCGGAGCTTTCTCTCCCCAGTCCCATCCTTGCCCTCTCTGATAGTAGTACACTTCCAAGCCAGATTTCTTTAGAATGATTGAGATTCTTTTGACTTCAGGGCAAATGGCATTAACCAAATAATATTTCATTATAAATCCTAGATTTGAAGCAGCGGGGGTCTTCAGAGGCCATTTAGTCCAATCCCCTCACTGTGCAAATGACGAAGTGGTGCCTCAGTGAACTTACAGCACCTGCTGCTCAAAGACATGCAGGTAATGAAAATCAGAGTATCAAAATGCTAGGTCTTCTGAATCAAGAGTCAGGGTTCTTTCCACTCTACCAAGCTGTGACAATAATCATGTTCCTCCTCTAATTCTCAGATTTCTCTTTTTTTAGCATAGAAATTCCCATTTCCTTCGACTGATCCTCATGTGGCATGGATTTGAGGCTCTCCAACATTCTGGTTGTCTTCGTCTGGAATTTCTCCAGTTTATTAATATTTCCTAAACTGTGGGGTCCATACCTGAATACAATACTACAAATATTTTGGGTCAAGGGAAAAGTGATCTCACCAACTCCTTATTCTTAGAAGTTATGCTTCTCAGCCCAGCCCAAGATTGCATGAACGTTTGGGGGCATTATTTCACACCGTTCCCACATCTTTTTCAGACGAACTACCAGCCAGCCATTCCTTCTCTGTCTTGAACTGTGAACTTGATTTTTGGACCCAAGTATAATACTTTATATTTATCTCTTGGGTATTCCCTTAATCTGTCAATAAATGTTCCCCCTCCCCCCCAATCTCCTTTCAATGGAAATCTTTTCTCTTTAGCAATCCTATCCTCACAATTTAGTTTCTTGACTGTTCTTTGATCTTTCAACATGGAGTCATTTATCGTGATCTGCCCCTCACCTCCCAAGGTCCTGAGGCATCCCTGACTTAGCTCCTAGTGCCCACCATCAGAAAGTATAAACCCAGTCGATATAAGCAAAGGGCAGCATAGTTAAGTGTATGAAACATGGATTCAGGTAGTCATACAAACTACTTTCTATCTTGACAGCTTTCCACAGAGACAAGCCACTGTTTGCCTGATGTTCTTAAGATGAACTTTTCTTTCATCACTAAGAGCTTTCCCCCTTCTTTCTAAGGTTCTTTCTGCCATGCAAAGTAGATTATTTTTAAAACCTGGGGCTCTAAAGGTATTGAAGCATATGAAATCTGGGCATGCATTTTATTTCCTCAGGCTAGGGGGAAATTTACCAGCCTCCTTCCCTGGGCTAACTGTGTGGGCAAAAAAGGCAACAGGTTAGAGTTAATCTCTCCCACTCCTTGTTGATAACAGAGGCACTCCTCACCTCCTCGCTTGGGAGGATCAAAGCTTATCTGTCTATCAGCAAGAACAATTAGTTCTAAGTAGAGAATATTTGGACTAAAACCAAAACGACTAGATAGACTTTTTCTCAGACACATGTTTTCAGAGAGTTTTGCTTTGGCTGGGAATATTTCGTATGGTCGCCCAGGATTCAACTTTCTCGAATTTTAGAAAAATTGACCAGCAGGGTTGGGGTTGCCTGGAGCATTGAGGGGTATATAGCCCTATTTGGGAATAATTAGGACTCAGATGAATGGATTCCTTTTCTTGCATTCTGTATGTGGTGGTGAGAAAGATAACCAGCAACCAATGGGGAATTCCACAGTGTGCGGTATTCCAAGCCACTTTGCACGCACCAATTCAAGGGTGTGTGTGTGTGTGTGTGTGTGTGTGTGTGTGTGTGTGTGTGTGTGTGAATTTATATGTGGGAAAAATTAGAACTTTATTTTCACTATCTTTTAACTGATAACTTGTCTTTCCTTCGATTGTAGATGTAGAAAACAAATATTATTCTGAAAATGGGCTGATAGGTTTTAATGGACTGCCAAAGGGGCCCATGATACAAACATGTTCAAGGACCCCTGCTCTAACTGCTGCCTGGAACCATATTCTTGGATTGAACTAGCAGAAAGGTGGAAGAGGAGGGCTTCAGATCAAATTGCTTACCATCCCTGAGTGGGGGGAGGGAAAGGACAAGGGAGAATTGGATCTTATAATTTTGGAAAACCTATGTTAAGAATTATTATATGTAATTGGGAAAATAAAATATCTTTGAATTAAAAATAAAAAAAGAAGAGGAGGGTGTGATCAATATTCTCTAATAACACTGGCTGGCTGAGTTGTCATTAAATGATGGGTATAACAACCGATTTGATTCCTCAGTGATTGAATTGATGCTGATCAGCAATTCAGTTAGCCAGGGGTATTAGTGGAAATAGGGACAGAAAGAGGCATAATCTCCTGTTTTTCCATGCCTCATCATTCTATTTAGGTACCCATTGGCACAAAATTCTTGTTGGCCATATTCAATATTTAGAGAATATGTTTTGAGCTACTGTCTTTATCTCTTACCCTTAGGCTTTTCATTTGATAATGAATTATGAAGGAATAATATTGATCTCTTAACAACCAATCTCTTGTGACTAGTTCTTCCACATTTAATTAAGGCCAGTCCACAGATATCTATTGTGGGATCTAATTGGATCTCTATAGCTTGCTAAAAGCTGCAAAAAAAATTCTTTTTTAAAAAATTAAATTATTTTTTTCTGTGAACAAAAATCTTTTTTTCTCCCTTATATCTCTCTTCTCTCCATTGAAAAAAAGAAAGAGAAAAAGGAAAACATAACCTTTGTAACAAATAGGGAGAATCAGCAAAGCCAATTCTAGCACTGGCTATGTCCAAAAAATTTATATCTCATTTTGTATTTGAGACTATCCTGCAAATCATTTCCTTTTATTGCAAAGCTAACATTTAATTTAATTTAATTTTTCTCAATTACAAGTAAACAAAAATTTAAATATTAATTATTTATATTTAATATTTATAAATAATATTTATATATAATGTTTATATATAAATATAAATAATATTTATAAATAAAAACTCTTAGCTCCAAATTCTCTCCCTCTCCTTCTCCCTCCCTAAAAAGGCAAGCTATTTGATATAATGCACTCCTACAAAACATTTCCATATTACCACACTGCAAAAGAAAATGCAGACCAAAAAAACCAAAAAAACAAGAATAACAAAATTTTAAAATTGTGCTCTAATTTGCATTTGGATTTCATCAGTTCTTTCTCTGGAGATGGATAGCATCTTTCATCATAAATCCTTTGGAATTGTTTTGGGTCACTGTATTGATAAAAATAACTGTCATTTACAGTTGATCAGAGTATAGATTTGCTGCTACTATGTACAGTGGTTCTGCTTATTTCACTTTGTGCCAGTTTATGTAAATCTTCCTAAATTTTTATGGAAGTATCCTGCTCATCATTTCTTATAGCATAATAGTATTCCATCACAATTTTATACCAAAATTTGTTTAGCCATTCTCCGATTGATGGATATCTCCTCAATTTCCAATATTTTGCCACCATAAAAAGAGCTGAGATGAATATTTTGTACAAATAAGTCCTTTTCCTTTAAAAAAAAAACCTTTTTGAGCTCTATACCTAGGAGTTGTACTGCTGGATCAAGAGGCATGCACAGTTTTATAGTCCTTTGGTCATAGCTCCAAATTTGCAAATCATTTCTAACAAACTTCTCAACAACATTCTTTGCCTTCTCATCCTGTTAGGGATGTTATAAAGAAATGGGAGATTTTTTCTTAATGGCTTCTAAGATCCCTTCTAACACTAAGTTTGTATGATTTTATGAGACAGATATGATATCCCTTCCCTAATCTTTTTTTCTCCAATCTATATAATTCCAATTTTTACATTGGCTTAAAAAAACAATTGTTTCTGTCAGCAAAAATCTGCCTTCTCATCCCATCACCTCCTAAACTGAGAACAAAAGAAAAACAATCCTCATTGTAAACATGAATAGTTCATCAAAACAAATGCCCACTTTGGTCATATTTTTAAAATTGTCTCATTCTTTCAGTCCATTCTTATATGGCATGATTTTCAGATCCCTCCCATCTCTGATCACCAGATGGGTTCTAATTGTCAATGTCTTTCCTAAAGCTGGTGCCAAAAGTTGAACACAGTACCAGGTGGAGTCTGAGCAGAAGAGAGGCCAGATGTGCTCTTGGGAGTGGCCGACTGGGGAATACTTGCCTTTGGAGGGTGATGCTGGTTCTAATTGCAACCTCTACCCTGAACTTCTGTCTGATTACATTGGTGACTGGCTAGGTTTTGGTGCACGAGCCAAGACAAATTCTAAACAACAAAAGCTCTCGATTCCTGAAGTGCTTTAAAGCTTACAAAACACTTTCATCCCAATAATCCTGAGTTAGGGAGTATAGCTATTCTTCTTTTACAGAGGAGAAAACTGGGGCACAGGCAGTTAAAAATAATAGTAGTTAGCATTTATGGAGCACTTTAAGGTTTAAAAAGTAATTGGCAAAGAGCTTAATTATCCTCACAACAATCCTTGAAGGAGGGACTACCTTCTAGGTATTATTATTTCTATTTTACAAATGAGAGAAGTGAGGCATAGGGAGGCTAAGCGACTTGCCCAGAACCACATACAAGTCAGTGTCTGAGGCTCTATTTGAACTCGGCGTTCAAGTCCTGACTCCAAGTCCAACACGTGGCCACCTAGCTTCTTATGATATATTCTTGTTAGCTGTTATTAAATGACTTACCCAGCATCACATATCTATATGCTCATGTTGGAACCAGGTCTCAAACTCAGGTCAGCCTTGGGCAAGGCATTTCCCCTTCTCCTGTTAAATGGAAAAATTAGAATAAATAATCTCTAAAAGTCCTTTGAGACAGTAAGAAGAGCATTATGTTTAGAACCAGAGGACCTTTGAGTACTGGATATACTTCTTACTGTTTCCATGATTTGGGGAAGTCATTTAAGCTCTCTGAACCTGTTTCTTCAGCTATAAAATGGGCTTAGAGATATTCTCAGTGATCGCTTCCAGCTCTCCATTTCATGAGATCTAGAATGATGACTCCAATGTTAATGAGTTGGCTTTCCCCCCACTTCCAGAGCACTGCCTGGAGAGTGTCCTCTTGGTCATTTCCAGTCTGGCTCAAAGGTGGCCCTGGACACCTTGTTTCTCCCTTTGACCACCAAAGGGTACAGCTCTAGTTCTTCAAGTACACCGTGGAAATGGACATAGAGCGTAGCCAAGTGAGTGGTTCCTTTTGGCCCCAGGGAGCTGATTCTCACTAGGGGTTGGCAGTAGAAAAAAGCTGTTTGTACATGACTTGCCAAGCCCTTGTCAAGAGGAAGACTAATGGGCTATAAAACGCCAGGCTTCGTTTCCTCCACGCCAGGGGAGAGAAGGAACATGTCTCCAGTGGGCGGCCTCGTGTCCAAGTTGGAGAAAATATTTGGAGCCAAGTCGGTGAGAAATCCTTGGCTAGGAGTGGGGTGTGATAGCCCTGTGCGTGAGGCGATGGCCAGGTGGGAGCAGTGTCTGCTTCCTACAAGGGGCATAGCCTGGAACACTGTTATCTGGCGTGGCTTGGGATTGGGATGCTTGAGCTGGCTAGTATCTCAACTTACAGAATCACCACATGTTCTACATGGGGGCTGCCAATTTTTAAAATAATGTACATAGTAGAAAGAACACTGGGTTTAGAATCAGAGGACCCAGGTTCTAATCCTGGCTCTGCTGCAATGGGCAGATCAATTAACCTCTCTGGGCCTCCTTTTCCTCCTTTATAAAATGAGGGACTGATCTCTAAGTTTATTTTTCATTCTACGCCATTCCTAAGAGCCTAAATATATGGAAGCAGTATGATAGAGTGGAAAAAACATTGGAGTGTCCCCTGAGGCCAAGAAGACAAGCTCACATCCTCACATCTCTGGATCCTTCTTTCTCATATGGACCTATAGAGTACTATGCTATGGGTTTGTGTTCATTCCCACAAAGTCTAATGGCTGGGGTTACTCTAGAGTCAACACCCTTTCCTGTCAGTCCTACCCTGTCTGCATAATTCACAGTCATAGTGAGGACGCATGGTCTAGGCTTGCTCTCCTGTGTCAGCTCTCTCCTTTATCCTTCAGCTGCTGGGTCGAGTGTTTGCTCTTCTTCTCTCCAGGTGACCTCACTACTGTCCCAGAAACCCTCCTCCTCTCTCCAGGATGCTGAGCTCTCACCCCTCTTCCTCCCACTACCCCCCAGTTGCTTCCAACTCTCAGGCCACGTGTTTCTCTCTTCTCCTAGAAAATATGATTCTTTTCCCCAGGAACTCCTTGGTCATTCTATGGTTACCTCTCTGTGGATGCCATTTCTGGGAATGAAAGGCTCTTGGGGAGAGCGTACAAATGCCCAGGCTCTACCTCATAAGCACTCTGGTGCTCTGGTTTACTTCCCTTCTGGTTCTCTGATATAACTTATCAAAGCACTGGCTTGGTCAGTAATTTTCAATAAGTTGTCAATGGATATGTCTACTATACCTTCCAAAAGATTATGTCTTTAAAGAAGGAACAGAGTTCCCAGCCTCTACCTTCAACAAATTGACCAGGTTTTCTTCCTCATATAGAAGGATGCTTCAGTCCAAGACACCCTAACCCCAGGCAATTGGCAGTCTAATAATATAATTATAATAGTCTAATAAATGCGTTCTATGCATAGACAAATGCACTGAATATAGGATAATATGAAGTGCAGTGAGATCAGATGAAGGAAATCATCTTCATCCAGAAAACAGGGAAAGGTCTACAGAAGATGAGGAAGAGCACACGTACATGTTGTTTTCACCATGGAATGTAGGTCCTTGAGGTAAGAGATTTTTATTTTTGTCTTTGTAAAAAAGCCTTAGAATGACTAAACAAGTTGTGCTCTATGGCTGATTTCTGCACATTGATATGGACAGCTATTCCATTGATCAGAACAAGAAATGCCAGAGAAACATTTTTCACCTTGGTAATTTTATCCCATAGATAAAGATGGTCTGCATGGCCATTGAAGTTCCAGTATTATAATGGAGTCTGTTGACAGGGAACACTCGCGTGTGTGTGTGTGTGTGTGTGTGTGTGTGTGTGTGTGTGTGTGTGTGGTGTGTGTGTGTGATCAAAGGATCATAGACTTGAGAATGGGAAGGGACCACAGAGATGGTCTAGCCCAACCCTCCAATTTCACAGAGGAGGGAACAGAAGATGGACTCTGCTAAATCCTCTAATGCTCAAGGTTGCACAGGTGGAGCAATGAGGATTGAGAGGCCCTTCTCTTTCCAGGGCTTCTACTATTCTACCAAACTGCTTCCATACGCTTCTGGGTGCTCATGTGGCAATGAGTACATGCGTGTGTGTACGTTCATGGAGGTGCTTGAAAGAGTCAAGCCTGGGCCAACTCAGGAAATGGGATTCTGTCCTCCTTTCTTCCTTCAGCACTCTCTGGTCTCACAGTATCTTCTTCCCTTGCCTGATAGGCATGGATTTTATCAAGGATCTTCTAAATGGGTGTCTCTGAGAGGAGGAATTCCCTGCACCAGATTCGGTGTACGTGTGAGTGAGTGCGTGCCTGCCTGTGCACGTGTGTGTATACATGTGTATGTGTATGCATGCCTATGGTGGAGGGAGAACTTGGCGGGCAGATTTTGGGGCAGCCAAGACTCCAAAATTAAATGATTCCTTTCCAAATTTGGTGGATTTCTGGGGAGCTAGATTTAAACTGGAGGGACTTAGATTCAAATACCGAGTCCATACTACTTACTAACTATGTGGACTTGGACAAATAATTTAAGTCTCTGGGGTTCAATTTCAGACATAAAGTGACAGGTTGGACCAAATCGTCCAAGGTCTCTTTTCTTCTCTCTCTGAGCCTTTTTAGGCAGGCTGTGGCCCGCTTCCTCTGAGAGAACCTACACAGAAAGAGGACCTGAATTTAGGCTGCAATCTTTGGGCTGGAATGACTCACCAGGGGGGTTATTTGATCCTTAGGATTTTGCAAGCTCTGGTTTGAGGCAAATCATTTCATTGTCCCTGTGGCAAAGGAAACAATGGGGTGAGATGCCTTCTAGTGGTGGGGGCTCTGCCCAGCAGGAGGGGTGGAGCCCCTAAATGTCATTGGGACCTTATCAACCTCCTACCAACTTGAGATTTGGTTATTGTTATTGATATCTCTGTCCTAGATCATAATGTCATAGAGTGTTGGCTGGAAGTGATCTTAAGAACACCAACTGTGATGTCTGAAGAGGAAGGCACCTTAGAGACAGAGTGTTAGAGGTGGAAGGGACTTTACAATATTGAAGAGAAAATATTGCACTAGGAAAGGGGCCCTTATCCAACATCATGAATTCAAACCTCCCACTCCACATTGCCACATTTTACAAATGAGGAAACTGAGGCTAGAGAGTTAGAAGTGATTTTCTCCAGGCTATACAAAGTGATCAAGACTAGAAATCAGGTTTCGACTTATTTCTATGATCTTTTTTTTAATAAGTCAAAGGTTTTAGAATTTATCTGTATGTTATATGCAGTTAATGGACAGAATTAAACAGTTTGCATCAGTTCCTGAATATTTGGGGTATGTCCTTGAGATGGTATGATCTCTTCCACTAGCAGTGAAGGAGGTGATGAGACTAAAGTAGTTGTGATGAACTCTGCTAGTGTGGTAAAGAAGAAGACAGTCCACTTCAGTGTTAATGAGAAGCATGTCTTTGAGACAACAGAACCAGAAAAAGGTATCAGTAGAATAACTAAAACTTACAAGGTCTTATTTCAAGTATATTCATAACTTAAACACAAAACCTGACCATGCATGATGCCTTCCTGCTTATTCTGCATATCCTTAGGATTTTATATGTAGCTGGTAATCAGTTAGGTGGTGCAGTAGATAAAGTGTCAGGCCTGAAGTCAGGAAGACCTCCTGAATTTAAATCTAGACACGGACACCTCCTAGCTGTGTAACCCTGGGCAATCCTATTTGCCTCAGTTTCTTCATCTGTTAAATGAGCTGGAGAAGGAAATGGCAAACCACTCTAGTATCTCTGCCAAGAAAGCCCCAAATGTGGTTATGGAGGATGGAGCATGACAGAAATGACTGAACAACAACAATCACTAATAGTTTTTTGAATGAATAAATAAATGATAGAACGTCAAGACATTATGCTCTAGAACAGTTTGGAGATAATCTTGGAGTCACAGTGAACTAGTGGCTTTCCCACTAATAGCTTTTCCTAAAACTCTGTCATGGCAGAGAGCTGTCCCTAGCTTCTTAAAAGCTATTTCAGCAAAGAACACGCTTTGGGAGGTCCTACAAAGCTTTAAACTCTTCAAGTACAGGCTATGATGAATGCCTCTCCTCTGAAGACCAGCCTGTCTAGATGAAGCAAGGCTCATCACTAACCTTCAGTTGGCCACAGGATGATGAATCTAGAAAGGACCTTAGAAGTCCTGTAGTCCTTCCTCCACCCCCTATTTTACAGAGAAAGGAACTGAGGTCTAGATCAGTTAAGTGATTTGCTCCAGAGCACCCAGATAATCAGTGATTTGAGATTTGATCCCAGCTTCTCTGACTTCAAAAACAGTGTTCTTTCAATTGTCCTATTATGAAACTTTTTCTACTATGGAAATTCAAAGAGAACATCTAAGGAGTAGGGGTGGGGAGATCTATATTGTTTGAGGAAGGTGAAATTACAGCTAACACAGAAGTGTGGCAGTGGTCAAAAGAAAGCAGGGTATCAGGACACAGGGACTAACCAACAGGAAGCTCCCTTCTTCTCATTTGGTATTTGTTGGGTGGTGGTTGCTAGCAGAGTTGTAACTAGGGTAGAGTAATCAGAGCCTTTCCCTAGGATGCCAGATTTAGAGACAGACAGTCCTTTTTTGTTATTAAACCCTTACCTTCTGTTTTAGTATGAATTCTAAAACAAGAGCAACAAGGGTTAGATAATTGGGGTTAAGTGACTTGCTTAGGGTCCCATAGTTAGGAAGTGTCTGAGACCAGATTTGAACCCAGATTCTCCTGACTCCAGGACTGGCTCTCCTGCCATTGGCTCATGACATATGGTCCTTGTGGGAAAACAATGTTGAATACTTAGCAAGAATAATTAGTTAAAACAGGAAGTTTTCAAATAGATGAGAGTTGTTTGTTCCTTGATCTGATTTTCTACTTCATACAATTTAAGACATGGTTTATATTACTTCCCTTGAGCACAAAAATTAATTTTACTCATGGCTCTTGTTGCTAGAGAACTGAGCCTAGTTTGGGGTTCCTAAGTATTGCTGGAGATCCACGTAGAATCCTCGCCCCATTGTTCTGATCCTTCCTGAATCTGAAGAATGAGAGGCAATGTGGCTGGGCTGTGATTCAAGGTGCTGCCAGTTCACAATCACTGTCTACACTCAACTTGTGTTTGAAATTAGATGCTTGTCAGCTGCTTGTCCATTACTCACCCCATTGTCCCAGTGCAATCATCTGAGGAAAAAGACATGGTTTTGATGAAGCATGGGGCAGGGCAGCATCCTGGGGGAGGGAACCCAGAAGTCCTTGTGCCCTCTCTCTTGAGGTGGGTTGACCCCACAACAAATAGTCATACCCTTCTTTTACCAACTCTGTAGATAGACTGAGGTAGGTACTTGATACTAGAAGGCAAGCCCTAGATGCAGTTCGGTTTGGGGTGGGGAGACTCAGCTTCAGTTCTCTTATACTTTCTAGTTGCATGTGATTTTGGACAATTTGTTAAACTTTGCCATTAGAACATAGAAGGTCAGAGCTGGAAGGGGCCATAAGAACATAGAACACCAGAACAGAAGGGTTATGAGAACATAGAAGGTCAGAGCTGGAAGGAGCCATAAGAACATAGAACACCAGGCCAGAAGGGTTATGAGAACAGAGAAGGTCAGAGCTGGAAGGGGCCAAAGAACAAGGAACACCAGGCCAAAAGGGTTATGAGAACATAGAAGGTCAGAGCTGGAAGGGACTATAAGAACATAGAACACCAGGACAGAAGGGTTATGAGAACAGAGAAGGTCAGAGCTGGAAGGGACCATAAGAACATAGAACACCAGGACAGAAGGGTTATGAGAACAGAGAAGGTCAGAGCTGGAAGGGACCATAAGAACATAGAACACCAGGACAGAAGGGTTATGAGAACAGAGAAGGTCAGAGCTGGAAGGGACTATAAGAACATAGAACACCAGGACAGAAGGGTTATGAGAACAGAGAAGGTCAGAGCTGGAAGGGGCCAAAGAACAAGGAACACCAGGCCAAAAGGGTTATGAGAACATAGAAGGTCAGAGCTGGAAGGGGCCAAAGAACAAGGAACACCAGGCCAGAAGGGTTATGAGAACATAGAAGGTCAGAGCTGGAAGGGACTATAAGAACATAGAACACCAGGACAGAAGGGTTATGAGAACAGAGAAGGTCAGAGCTGGAAGGGACCATAAGAACATAGAACACCAGGACAGAAGGGTTATGAGAACAGAGAAGGTCAGAGCTGGAAGGGACTATAAGAACATAGAACACCAGGACAGAAGGGTTATGAGAACAGAGAAGGTCAGAGCTGGAAGGGGCCAAAGAACAAGGAACACCAGGCCAAAAGGGTTATGAGAACATAGAAGGTCAGAGCTGGAAGGGGCCAAAGAACAAGGAACACCAGGCCAGAAGGGTTATGAGAACATAGAAGGTCAGAGCTGGAAGGGACTATAAGAACATAGAACACCAGGACAGAAGGGTTATGAGAACAGAGAAGGTCAGAGCTGGAAGGGACCATAAGAACATAGAACACCAGGACAGAAGGGTTATGAGAACAGAGAAGGTCAGAGCTGGAAGGGACCATAAGAACATAGAACACCAGGACAGAAGGGTTATGAGAACAGAGAAGGTCAGAGCTGGAAGGGACTATAAGAACATAGAACACCAGGACAGAAGGGTTATGAGAACAGAGAAGGTCAGAGCTGGAAGGGACCATAAGAACATAGAACACCAGGACAGAAGGGTTATGAGAACAGAGAAGGTCAGAGCTGGAAGGGACCATAAGAACATAGAACACCAGGACAGAAGGGTTATGAGAACAGAGAAGGTCAGAGCTGGAAGGGACCATAAGAACATAGAACACCAGGACAGAAGGGTTATGAGAACAGAGAAGGTCAGAGCTGGAAGGGACCATAAGAACAAAGAACACCAGGCCAGAAGGGTTATGAGAACATAGAAGGTCAGAGCTGGAAGGGACTATAAGAACATAGAACACCAGGATAGAAGGGTTATGAGAACATAGAAGGTCAGAGCTGGAAGGGACCATAAGAACATAGAACACCAGGCCAGAAGGGTTATGAGAACATAGAAGGTCAGAGCTGGAAGGGACCATAAGAACATAGAACACCAGGACAGAAGGGTTATGAGAACATAGAAGGTTAGAGCTGGAAGGGGCCATAGAACAAGGAACACCAGGACAGAAGGGTTATGAGAACATAGAAGGTTAGAGCTGGAAGGGGCCATAAGAACATAGAACACCAGGCCAGAAGGGTTATGAGAACAGAGAAGGTCAGAGCTGGAAGGGACTATAAGAACATAGAACACCAGGACAGAAGGGTTATGAGAACAGAGAAGGTCAGAGCTGGAAGGGACCATAAGAACATAGAACACCAGGACAGAAGGGTTATGAGAACAGAGAAGGTCAGAGCTGGAAGGGACCATAAGAACAAAGAACACCAGGCCAGAAGGGTTATGAGAACATAGAAGGTTAGAGCTGGAAGAGGCCATAGAACAAGGAACACCAGGACAGAAGGGTTATGAGAACATAGAAGGTTAGAGCTGGAAGGGGCCATAGAACGAGGAACACCAGGGCTTGGAGGGCCATTAGAATACAGAATGTCAAAGTCAGAAGGCCCTTAAAGATAATGGTATCCAATCTCATTGTGCAAGGATAGAAACAGAGCAAGAGAGGAAAAATGACTTAACTAAAGACATTTGGCATTTGGGTTGGAAGAAAAGTTAGGGAAGGGTGGGATGTAGGTAATGAAGGAAGGGAGGAAGGGAATAAGCATTTCTTAAGTGCCTACCATGTGTCAGACCCTGTGCTAATAAACACTGGGGAGACAAGGGATGGCAGAAACCAAACAAACAAGACAAATGGCAAACCAGAAACCAAATCAACGGTACCTCAGTACCTCCAAGAAGGCAAAAAGGTAGAGAGGCCAACCTTGTGTTCATTGAGATCATCTCTCTGGCTTTGGTGGCCTTTTCCCTTCAGAGCCACTTTAATGATTGCCTCAGAATTCCCCTAACAGTGGTTGAATTCCATGCTCTGAGCCTCTTAGAGAAGAAGCCTGGACCCTCTCCTGCTGCTCACCAGTGGTCACATTACCTCATGACCTAGGCAGCTCTCCTTAATCTTCCCTTCTCTCTCAAGGCTGCAAGAGGACTTGGCCAGGTGACTTTCCCTCATAGCAGCTAATCTCTTTGTTACTAAGGGACCCAGCTGCCAGCAATCTTTCCCTGACTCACCTCTGGATTGCTGCCAAGGGGAGGAAGTCCTTGGCATGGAGTGGCTTCTTCTCACCTGGGGATTGCTTGCCACCATGAGGATTTTCTCCAAGTGCTTCATAGAATCATAGACTTGGAGGCCTTAGGAACCATTTTGTCCAAATCCTTTGTTTAACAGAGGGAGGAGTCTTTCTCAATAGAATAAAATACTAAGGGTGGGGATTTGTTTTATTTATTTTCTCTGTCACTGGGTCCCTAGTACCTAGCATTGTGCCTGGAACATGGTAGGTCCTCCATATCTATCTATCTATCTATATGCAGATATAGATAGATATATAGATATAGATATTTATTTATTTATTTAAAATTCTTACCTTCTATCTTAGGTATAATTAAGGATTGACACCAAGGCAGAAGAGCAGTAAGGGCTAGGCAATGGGGGCCAAGTAACTTGCCCAGGGTTACATAGCTGGGAGTTATTTGAGATCAGATTTGAACCCAGGACCTCCCATCTCTAGGACTGGCTCTCAATCCACTGAACTACCTAGCCACCCCTATCACGGATGCTTTTTTTTTTTATTTTAATTGGATTGATCCTAGATTTAGAGCTAGAAAGTAGCTTAGAAGTCCTTAGAGGAGTTATTTGCATCCTAAATGAGGGAGTGCTCAAATTGGTGAAATAACAGATAATTAAAAGTATTTAATGAGTCTTACAATGAATGCTCATCACATCCACAATTACACACAGGTAGCTCAATATCTAAGCCCTGTCAAGGTTGTCCAAAACTCTTGAGTCAATTCAGTGGAGGAGAAGATGGGGCTGTGGCAGGAAATGCTTGAATTCTACTTTCATGGGCCTTAGCTCAAAGTGGGAATAATGCCCATACTAAGCCTGCTATAGAAACCCATTTTACCGTGTAGGGAAGAAGGAGGGAAAGGAGGAAGAGAAAAGGAGAGGGAGGATAGGTACAAAGGAAGTCAAATTAGAGGATGCTGTGATTGGAACCCAGGTTGCCCAGAAGCCTTTGCTCAGCTCTGGGTCTGGGTTCATAGTTTATAATCATAGTATTTTAGAGCTGGGAGAGACCTCTGAAACCATCTAGTTCAGCCTCATCTGTTACATACAAAGAGTGGTTGCCTTAAACTGTGACTTCGAATTTATAGCTAATAGCAGCTAACACTTATAATGCTTTAAGGTTTTCAAAACCCTTTACTTGTATTATTTAATCTGATCCTTATAACAACCTTACCCTGTAAGGTAGATGCTATTATTATTTCCATTTTGCAGATGAGAAAACTAAGGCTGAGGTTTAAAAAAAGGTGTCAAACATGTGGCCTGAACCAAGTTAAAATGGAATTGGGAATTCTTTTTAAAAATACAATTAAACATAAGTAATATTACAATTAAAAACTAAGTCCATATGCTACCCACAAGTGTTCTTATGTATAGAATAGGGGTCTCCATTTCCATTTCAGTTTGCATTGGTTTAAGTGACTTGTCCAGGGCCATATGGGCAACTAGATGGTTCAGTGGATAGAATGCTGAAACTAGAATCAAGAAAAGTTAAGTTCAAATCCAGCCTCAGACACTTATTAGTTGTGTGAACTTGGACAAGTCATTTTGCCTTATTTGTCTCAGTTTCCTCATCTGTAAAATGAGCTAGATAAGGAAATGGCAAACCACTCTAGTATGCTTTACCAAGGAAAACCCCAAACAAGGTCATGAAAAATCAGACAGGCCTGAAAAATGACTGAACAACAACCACTAGGGTCAAATGACAAGTAAATATCTATAGGCAAGATTTAAACTCAGGCCTTTCTGATTCACCAGTTCTTTTTTCCCTATGCCCACTACATGTCCTTTCCTATACACTTTTTATATGGACCCCTTCCCTTTTTATAGAGGAGAAAGCTCTGGACTGGGGGGGGGGGTGGAAAGCAAGTGCCTTTAGTGGTAGAGAAGGGACTAGAACCTTTGATCTTGGTTTTTAGGCACAGGACAATATCTGTGCTTCCAATTCCCACACAATTCTGTGGATCTAAGCTTTTGTCCAAGGCTGAGTTTTCTACGCTGGACTGAACTCTGTGAGTGAGGAGGAGAGGAGAGAAGGAACCTTGGTGTCCCAGAATTTGGAGTTGGGTGATCTGGGTTTGCCTCTTAGCAGTTGTGTGAGACTGGACAAATCACTTAAACTCTCAGATCCTCAGTTTCTTGACCTGCCAAATGGGAGTGATAATGCTTAAATGACCTATTCATAGGTTTGTTGTAAGGATCAAATGAGAAAATGTATAGAAATGTACTTTGGAAAGTGATATATATATATATATCATATATGTCATATGATTATTATTATGATATGTCAATAATAATTATTATTGCTGAAGAGGAGAGTTTTTAGGGCTACTCCCAATCTCTCTCTCTCTCCCCTCTCCCCTTTCTCTCCCCCCTTCTCCCCTTCTTCTCTCCCCTCTCTCCTCTCCCTCTCTCCCTCTCCTCCTCCTTTCCTTCTCTCTCTCCCTCTCTTCTCTCTCCCTCTCCCTCTCTCCCTCTCTCTCTCTCCCTCTCTTCTCTCTCCCTCTCCCTCTATCTCTCTGTCTCTTTCCCTTTCTCTCTCTCTCTCCCCCTCTTCTCTCTCTCTCTCCCTTTCTCTCTCTTCTGTCTCTCTCCCTTTCTCTCTCTCTGTCTCTCCCCTTCTCTCTCTCTCTGTCTCTGTCTCTCTCCCTCTCTCTGTCTCTTTCTCTCTGTCTCTCTGTCTCTGTCTCTCTCTGTCTCTCTCTGTCTCTCTGTCTCTCTCTCTCTCTCTCTCTCTCTCTCTCTCTCTCTCTCTCTCTCTCTGTCCCTCTCTGTCTCTCTCTCCCTTTCTCTCTCTCTCCCCACCCCCTCTCTCAGCTATGTGTCCTGATGAGTCCAATTTCCAGTTTCCTAAAGCTCATCCTGTCCACAGCCTATTCACACTCAGCACAGACATGATATCATAGGGCTGCAGCTTCAAGTGAAAGACTTCCTTGGGGCTCCAAGAAGGGATTGAACAGATGTGTAACAGGACTGGCTGTCTCCCAGACTTATGGGACACAGTCCCATGGATTGGGAGAGAGAAGGGGAGGGGGACAGAACTTACCCATAGGGTTATGCAACAGCTCTCAATAGCTTTGACCATGGGGAAGGGTCTGTTGGAAAGAGAAGATGGTTTAGCTTGGATCTCAAAGCTCTGAGATGCTCTTTCCTTCCCATCTTCTACCCTCCCTCCTGAGCTTTAGAGAGGGGCTTTGTTGTTGATCAATCATACCCAACTCTTCTTGATCACATACTATCCATACTGAACTTTTTTGTTGTTGTTGTTTGGTTTTGTTTTGCTGGCAAAGATACTGGAGTGGTTTTCCATTTCCTTCTACAGGGAATTAAGGCAATTGACTTGCCCAGGCTCATACAGCTAGTAAGTGTCTGAGGTCAGATTTGAACTCAAGTCTTCCTGACTTCAAGTACAGGGTTTTATTCCCTGAGCTATCCAGCTGGCCCCTAGAGAGGGCCTACCTGGAGCCAAAAATGAGAATGTGATTTGGCCTTCTTGGCTCTAAAGGCCCTGCAGAAAAGTTTAGCCTAGAGAGCACTCCTGGGAAGAGCTCTCTCTTGAATACTCCAAATTGGTTTCTCTTCTTAATTGAGGCTACTTAACCTAGGATCCATGGACCTTCAAGGGCTCTGTGGATAGATTTCAGGGCATCTATGAACTTGAGTGAGAAAAAAATAGTTCTTTATTTCAATATAGTTGGCTTCCTTAGTAATTGCATGTATCTTATACATTTAAAAACATTTTATGAAAAGTTCATAGGCTTTACACAAAAACGGTTAAGAACCTATGATTTGGGTTTGTTTTTTGGTCAGGAATATGGGAGGAGGTAGTCCTTTCACCTGATGCAAAAAGAAAAATGCTTGAAGCTTTTGTACATTCAATCAATAGGTCAATACCTCCTCCACTCAACATCAGTCTTCCATCCTACACTATTCCTTCAGGTTGAATGTCAGGGGCTACTCTTGATGTCCATGTTTAAATTGTTGCTGGAATATAAATATGAATATAAGAATTTGATTTTCCCTGAGCAGCCTCGTCCTGCCCCTGGCACACACAGCTCAAGGCCTGCCTCTGGGACATCTTGTCTATGTGATCTGGGTGGAGCAGTTCCCCAATTTTCTGAGTCTCTGGTTCCTCATCCTTAACCTGAGAGAGGATTGAACACTAGACAGAGTTAGGATGACCTCCATTTGAATCCTGCTTCAGATACTGACTGGCTTTGCGACAATGGGAAAGACACTATTCCCTTCTGGGCCTCGGTTTAGGCCTCGGGGATATGATGGGTGGTGAACTGAAGGAGCTCAAATGTTCTTTCTATATCTAAACACTGGAAGTTGGGCTATACCCCTCTCTGTGATTCTTCATCTCCTGATTCTGAATTGTGTTCTCTTCTCCCCACCAACTCTCTCCCTCCTCCTCTCCCAACTTCCTAAGAAGCCTATTCAAGTCCTCCTTAATCTTGATGCTTCCCTCTGAGACCATTTTTATTTTCCTATATTGTTCTCATAGTATATTTTATTCTTAATTTATTCTGTATAGATCCCATTCCTGCATGGTTGTTTTCATTTTATCTCACCCTTAGAGGGTGAGCTTCCTGAGAGCAGCAATGTTTTTTTGCATTTCTTGGGTAGTTCAGTGCCTGGCACATAGTAGTGGCTAATGTTATTGTTGTTGTGCCTTTGATTTGGAAGAGGACCAATGATATCACAGGGTGATACCTTGACTTGCCTGTGAATTGGATAGAAGCAAGGCAGAGTTGCACCAAGGCATCTCCCTCACTCTCTCTTCCCCGGGTCATCCAAGTCTAGTAGTGTAATAAAGAAGTAAACTGACTGGAAACTACTTGTTGAAATAGTGAAGGTAAACTGAGGGGAACCAGTTTCTTTACAATGACTGTTATTCTCTGGCTGTGACTAGAGAGGCTGCTACAGGGACCTGAACCTGCTTATTGGTAATGGAAGTAGAACAGAAATGATGCTGGTGAATGCCACTACACAGGGATACTGGTACATGCGGGACACTCCTTATAAGGGACTGCTCTGGGGTTTACTCTGGGGTTTGTTCTGGGGTTTACCTACTGGGGATCCCTACTGATTGCTGATGGATCAATCTATTTCCTAACCTCCTTCCTTCCTCAATCCCTCCCTTGCCTCCCTCACCTCCCCAATCTTCCTTGAAGCCTTTGGCTCCTTCCTTCCCTCCTGAGTTGAACTATAAAGATACTCTAGTTGCTTTCTCAGTCAAGGGGTTTATTGGGATAACAGGATGGGGAACTGAGGTAAGAGGGATGAGGAATTTCCCTAATCTAAATGAGATAAAATTGAGGGTTTGGGGGAGTCACGAGTGTGACTCTTAGACAGTTATGAAGATGGAGGACAACAGCAGTTCAAGATCTTCTTTCTTCTTCACAAATCAGCCAGATCTCTCAGCTTAACCCCAGATAGAAACAAAGTTCAAAGTCTCTCCTTTTATCTTGGCCAGCTCAACTCTCATATAGACCACCAACTCAAAAGCTTCTCCCCTGATCAGCTTCCACTGCTCAGAGTCAGAGACAAAGTTCAAAAGCCAAGTCAGGCTCACAAAAGTCTCTCAGCCAGCTTCAAACCCCCAGGGAGAAAGAGTGTGTGTCCCCCAGTCAGAGACAAAGTCCATAAGCCAAGCTTCTCCTCTCAGAGTGTGGCCAGCAACCCCCCAACTGCCCCTCCTGGGGACATTCCATTGGATCTCTGACTTTTGCATCTTGGTCCACAAGTCCTACAAAACCTCCCTCGCTTATGTCTCTATCACAGTGGCAAGGCAAAAATTGGGATGACTGGCAATGGCTTGTGATGCCGTGGATCACCTTGGAAACTCTAAGGGCTCCACAGCACCTGCTTCAGCCACCTTCATGGCTGTTGGAACAAATTGTTCCCATCCTCTCCTTCTGTTGAGGGAAGTCACTATGTCCTGGGGGTGTCAGTTACTTCAGCCTGGGATAACCCGACTGCCTGGACCATCTTACTGAGGTATGACCACTGAGCATGCTACAGCTTCTTGGAGGTCCTGGTCCTGGAACACTCCATACATCCCAGTAGGGGATCAGTCCCAGTTGACTGCCTGAGAGGAGCCCATTCTACCTCTAAATATCACCACCCTATAATGCTTTCTTGTGGTGGAGTTGAATATGACTCTTTGCAACTCCATTTGGGGTTTTCTTGGCAAAGATACTGGAGTTATTTGCCATTTTCTCCCCCAGCTCATTTGACAGAAGAGGAAACTGAGGCAAACAAAATTAAATGACTTGCCCAGGGTCACACAGCTGGAAGTATATGAGGCCAGATTTTGGAGATGAGTCTTCCTGATTCCAGACTCAGTACTCTCTTGATCAAGTTTGCCCCTTTAAGAATAGGTTGGGACATCCATCTGTCTGCCTATCTATCTGCACTGTTGCTCAGGCTAGAAGCAGGGGAATTGGCTAATTGATGTCACAAGATCTGTGCTTGATAGAAAGGCCCATAATCCCACATTTTGGGGAGGGGAGTAAGCTCTGCTAACCTGGGCTCTGTTTATTCACAAACTTTCAGAGAAGAGTCTTTCTGACTTCTGTGTATTTACTTAAGCAGCAATTAAACTCAAGTCTAACCATGTGCTTTGGGAAAGGGGCCAGGCCTCCCTCCATTGGGTCCAAATCAGGAATAGGAAGAAAGACCAGAGAAAATCTGTTCAGGAGGTTCCAGATGAGCGTTTCTCAGCCATGTTGACCCTAAGTAGGGCCCACTCCAGCGTCACCCACGCTGTGCTGGGAAGCTTTTCCGTGGCATTAGGGCCAGAGGGGGGTGCAGAACAGAACAGCCCCCACAGGACCAGGCAGACAGGGGAGCAGGGGTCAGAGTTCGGGGTTGAGGAGTTCAAACTCTACGCAATTCCTGAATGTTTCTGAGCCCAAAACAGTAACCCGAGAAATTGTTTGTATCAGCAAGGAATGACTTAATTTTTGGCAAATCTGGAAAAACTCTCTTTTCCTGTTCTTTGTGGCCTTCCAAAGAAAAGAAACAATACAGGCGTTTTTAGCTTTGTAGCAGACTGGCAGCACCTTCCCCTCGATTCTGGGGAGCCTCTGTGTGTATGGATGCGTATGTGTGTGTGTGTGTTTGCAAGAGGCCCAGCCCCCAAAGGGAAATGTTCAGGGAACAGAGAATGGGCCCCCTCCGGTTCTTCTGCATCATCAAGGCAGCTTGGAAGAGGCAGAATCTGTCAGGGGACAGAATGTACCTAACCACTGACCTCCCTTACCTCCTGCAGTGACCACATACAGCCCACAGCTCATTCCTTTCCATTTGCTCTCACAGCCTCTGCTGGGACAACATTCCCAGTCTCTTCCTAATTCACAGAAAATTAATGAAAGAACACTGATTAAGAATGGTGGTAAGCCCTGGGGATATGAACTGAAAAAGTGAGATGTCATTCTCAAGGAGCTCACCTTCTAACTGAGGGACCAGCAGCATGGGGGCTGGCAAGGCCTGCTGGTCCTGAGGATTTGGTGGCAGGGGCAAAAATAAGACCAAGTGGGCCCCTACCTTACCAATGTACGCCATGCACCTCTCTGCCTTTGTTCCCATCCTCTCCTCATCTCGAATGCCTGCCTCCATTCCCTTTTGTCCAAGCAAAGAGAACTTAGCATGGTTTTATAGAAAGACGAGTGGACTTAGAAGGGCAAATTCAAGTTCTATCACTTTGCTAATGGACAGACCACTCCAGAATTTGAGACTGAGGACTCGTTTTGCTTTCCTTTGCTTTTTTAATGCCAGTAAACACTTAAAAGTCCTATTTACTGATCAGACCTCGGTTTCTTCATGTGCAAAACGGGTATAATATTTATACCCTCTACCTCTACCTTTTTTGGCTCTGAGCAGGAAAGACCAAAGAAAATGCAATAAACATTTATTAAGGATCTAACATCTAAGCATCATGCTGGGTGTGGGAAGAGGTGCGGAGTTAAGATCAGACAAGTTTTCAGCTTCATGGACTTTACGGCTTAGTAGGGGGTTGTGCTATACATACCAAGTTCAATATTTCAGGGGTCTGTGATTTCATAGGGGTGTCTACTGGCCTCTTCGGCTGAGCTCGTGGCCCCTCTGTGCTGAGTAAAGGGTTTTAGTAAGGTGTTAAGCAAGTGTTTAGTAAGGTGATGATGGGAAGAGTGACTCTCTGGCCACCTTTGAGGGCATGTGGCCTTTCTAGTCCTTTCAGTAGCCAGTGTCTTCCCCATCAAGGTTTGCAGATTCCTGTTACATATGCACATATTTTCTCCCCCTCTAAAGGACTGGAATTACATTGCTCCTATTTTTTGTATTTCTGTATCTTGCATAGCACCTGGCCCATAAATGTGGAATGAATGCTTTATTATGGATTGACTAACATTCTAGGGTGAGCCTTGCCCTAAGACCCTTGTTAAAGCCCCTCCACTTTCAAAATTTCATGGCAGAATTGGGAAACTCAAACGAAATACTGCATGGGAGCCTAGTGAAAAGAACACAGGATTTGGGGTCAGAGAACCTGGTTTCAAATCTTGACTTTTCTATGGACTCTGTAAATGTATTCTCTGTGTTAGTGTGTTCTAGTTTTCCCTTCAGAGATATAATTTACTTGGCTCTAAAACGAAGGGATTTCCATTACATAGAACTCCAAAATCTGACATTCTGTGTTTTGAAGTCAATTCCAGCTCCTGATCCTATGGGTAGCAAATAAGAGAGATTACTTTTTTTTTTTTAAAAGATCTTATATTTTACTGTATATTTTTTCCCAATTGAGAAAGTGTCATCCAGATCATAGGATCCTACATTTAGAAGTAGGAAAGATGTTATTGAAACCTATTGGGATGACAATGGATAGAGAGTCATTCTTGGAGGAGATGGGAGGTCCTGGGTTCAAATTTGACCTGAGACACTTCCTAGCTGTGGAATCCCACTGGCTAGCCTTTACCACTTTTCTGCCTTGGAGCCGATACAAAGTACTGATTCGAAGACAGAAGGTGAGAGTTTAAAAAACAACCACCACCAACAAAAATATACCCAAATGGGTTCGTGAAGAGTTGGACATGGCTGAAACAACTGAACAACCACAAGAAGATACAAGTTCCTTGAGGACAGGGCCTAGTTTTTGTTTTGTCCCTGTATGTCCCCATGCCTTGCACATAACAAATGCTCCATAAATGCTTATTGGATTGGTATAAATTGAATTTTAAGATTCACTAGCCTTGTTTTGTTCTCCACTCGTCACAGGCATACAGCTATCTTATTCCCTCTGATAGATTGTAAATTCAAGGACAGAAAGTATATCTTGATCCCGTAAGGACCGAATCCAGGTAGATTTAACTCATCTAGTACAATGAGTTTTCTCTATGGGACCTCAGCACACATAAGAAATGGATGAATGTTTGTTGTTGCTATTAGACCACTGGACAACTGCCAGCTGTTCTGCCTCTGGATTCTGGATCTGCTCCCTTTCGGGGGCAATAGAAGTCCTGGGGATCCGGAGTCATAGACAGCATGAGGATCTGCAATGTGTTTCGGGTTTGTGTTGTTGACTGGTTGATTGGCTAACTGTAAGAGCTGGAAGGACCCCAAGTTCCCAATGGGGAAACTAAGCCAGTGAGACATTTTGCAACTGGATTTCTTCAGTGCCATTACAGGACAGAGTTAAAGCCTTGTGTGGGAAAATGAGAGATGTTGTGTGCAGGTGCTCAGGCTGGCCCTTTCTTCTTTGCCTTCTTTTTCCTTTGCTTTGGAGAAGGACTTTTGGCTCACCATTTGATTTGGGAGCCAGAAGCTGAGAGGGAGGAATGGAAAACTGGCAGATGTCCATGTGGTCACTAGTGGCTATGTATTGCTATTGGTGCTGCCACTGATTACTGGGGCAGCTGGGACTGGGAGCTTCCTTCAACTTGGCAGGTCAACACTAGAGAGGTGAAGATTCCGGGGGTTAGATGAAGAAAGATAGGAGGAAGGAACAAGCATTTTAAGTGCCTACCAAGTGCCAGGCATTGTGCTAAATGCTTTGCAAAGATTATCTCATTTGATCTTCATTGTAACTCTGTGAGGTAGGTACTTACCCCCATTTTATAGTTGAGGAAACTGAGGCAGACAGGGATTAAGTGACATGCCCAGTGTAATAGAGGGTTAAGTCTGGTGGTAAATAGAGAGAGAGGGAGAAAGAGTGGAGACCTCCCCTCTCAAAGTGGGATTCAGGGGAGACAGCTGCTGTTTAACTAGGCCAAGAGAGTGGAGAGGGGGAGTGAGTAGTTCCCCCCTTTAGCCTCCCATCAGCTATGACTGCTCACCCCAAACTGCCTCTTGACTTCCCTCTACTACTAATATTTTTTTTTCAGACAGAGTTACTCTCCCCCCTCAAGCTAGAACTGGTTCCCACACACACATACTCAGTTGGGGAAAGATGACAGACTTTATTCTAACTGATCAATTTGGGAATAACACAGGGAAATGGCAGCAGAAGGGTTTTTGTGAGGAAAGAGGGGAAAAATGCACCTCCTTTCTAGCTACCCTTACCTCCCTCCCCAAGCTGGGGAGCCCAGGCCTTGGCAGCCTTGGGCCCCTGAGAGATTCTGACTTGGATGGCCCTGGTCTTGGTCCAGCACAGTTCTGACCCAGGGCACCAGGAACTGTGAGGTGATCTTGTCAGATGCTTGACTGTCTTCTCCAACTGCCACTTCAGTTGGTAATCAGTGGGGGGAAGGATGTCTAATCACCAGAAGAGGTAAGTCTTTCCTCAGGAGCAAAGTCTTGACCAGACCTCTCCATAGGCTGTTTTAGGATTGAGAGCTAACTGCCTCTCACAGAAACTCTTACTCTCCCAAGATTCCAGAACATCTCCTGGGGCTCCTCCCCCACCGTGGCTGAGACTCCATCAATTTCCCAGACTGTAACTCCAGTTCTAGGGTTTGAAACCTCTATCACACCAGGGTGGCAGAGCTAGCGAGTGTCTGAAGTGGGATCTGAACTCAGATCTTCCAGACTCCAGGCCCAGTGCTCTCTCAATTAACTACCCATCAAGTCAACATTCACAACCTTCCAGACTAATGTACAGAAATAAGAGTGAAGGAGAATTGTAGTGATTGCTGGTGAGGAAGACCAGGAGGCCATGGTGACCCCAGGCACTCTTGTATTTTTTTGCTCTTACTTTGCCAGTTCTGGACCTGGAATCTCATCATTCCCTCAGCCTCTCATTCCTTTTCTACAACTGCCAGTGCATGAGGAGGAATTGGTTGATGAGGAGGTGAAAGCCTCTTTGAAGAGAGAGCCTAATGATTTCTTTGCAATTTTTGCTTTGTTTTTGTTGGAACACTCAAAGTTGTTTGCTTTGTTATACAAATACAGAGGTTGAGAATGAAGTAGGGAATTTCAAAGATGCAGGAATGGGGGAGGGGCTCTAGAGCTACAAGTTGTCCTACTTTTTTTTTTTTTTTTAACAATCTTGAGCTATAATTTTATAATACTTGTAGGCTGGAATTTAGAATTCAGAACCCAATCAGTAAAAGTTCCTACTTTACTCAGATCTTTTGAAAGTGGTGACATGGAGGGACTGCTTGCCTTTGTATATAAAAAGACTCTTTGGAGCACATGTCAAAGAAAATTTGATGGAATTCCTGGGCTGGTGACTTGAACAATAGTGCTACCTCAAGAGCAACTATCTTGCTATTCCTTATAAGGTGATGATGCCCTATCTTTCTGTGGGTTTAAGGAAGACTGAGAATGAGCTGCTGTGGGCTGCCACTGATACTGAAGCCATTCAATGGTTACCTGGGATAGTCACTAAGCACAGCACAGCCCACATAGAATACTAGAGCTGAAGGGAAGCTGAAAGACCATCTATTCCAGCCCAAAACAGAAGCCCAGAGATGGGCAGTGACTCTCTCAAAGTCACAAGCTAGTAGATGGCTGAAAGCCTTAACTGATGGCGTAGTTGAGCCTAGAACACAGTGTCCTTTCCACTATGTCACACTGGACATTACCTTCAACATAGAGAAGATTGTAGATGGTGAGATTCAAAGCTGGAGGAACCTCAGAGATGATCTAATCCTGTTCCCCTCATTTCATATACAAGAAACCATGACCCAGAATGGGGAAGAGGCTTCAGTTACACAGTAGAGCCCTGCTTCAAGTAAAGGTCTTCTGACTTCAAGCAGAGCGATCTTTCTACTACTCCACAGTGTCTTTGGGTCTGTGGCAGGAGAGAGCATGACAAGGTCCTAGCTGTGGGTGAAGTCACAGAGTGGTGTGAGAAGCTGGGACCAGGCCAGACAGCTAGATGGGCATGTATGAACATGGTGGTCAGAGGAAGCTAAGAATCAGCAGCTGAACTGACAAGAGCACAGGAAGGTGTCAGGGGGAGTTGATGGGACAAGCCAGTCGGAAGCACACCCCCTAGCATGGAGGAGATGTGATCCTACTCTCATTTCTATGGTTCTTCCTGGGTAAGAGCTGATCTCAGGAGAGCTAGTCTGGGTCATGCTGGTGGGAATAAACAATTGGCAACAGCCAATACAACTAAGAAGGGCAAGGCATTTTCAGAAGCTCCTGGAAGACAGACATTTATAGAACATGAGATGAAGGAGATCTGAGCTTCTAGACATCTTTCTTCCCAAATGAAGTCCATAACAGAATTGTGCAGGGGAAAGAGATTTGGAGCCAGAGAATCTCAGTTTGAATTCTTGCTCTGCTACTTATCTGTATAACTTGGGGAAGCCAATTTGCTTTTCAATCTCAGTTTCCTGATATGCAGAATGAAAGTATTGGACAATATCATCTCTGAGGCCCCCTTTAATTCTTCATCTATGACTAAGAGGACAGTAAACTGTTAAATTAGAAAATTCAGAGTCCTCTTATGCTCAATCCCAGACAGATTACAGGTGTAACCCTGAGTGTACCTTATTGAACTCATCTCTTTGGTTCATTGACCACACTTAGATGGAATCTGGGAACTTCAAGAGTGGCCACCAGCTCCCCTTTCAAACAATCAGTATTACAAAGCTTCAAAACATAGAATGTTTTTTTTAAACTCTTACCTTCCGTTTTGGAATCAATACTGTATATTGTTTCTAAGGCAGAAGAGTGATAAGAACTAGGCAATGGGGGTCAAGTGACTTGCCCAGGGTCACACAGCTAGGAAGTGAGGCCACATTTGAACCTAGGTCCTCCCATCTCTGGGTCTGACTCTCAATCCACTGAGCCACCCAGCTGCCCCCTATAATCGTTTTTAAAGATACCAAAAGAATTTATAATAGCACCTAAAAGAATTAAGAGACTTCTCCTCCTCCTCTAGGATCCCATAAAAGAGAAAGACTTTTAATGGAATTTTTTAAGTTGATGCTCTGCCAGGACAATGTTTGTTGATCAGCAGCTATTCTCTAGGTCTGCCCCTTGGTGCTCTGTCAATGTCTTGTTCCTTCATCACCAGCTCCTCTCAGATACTCTACTGCCCTGTTATTCAACATCATTCCAGGGGATGGTGCCAACTCTTAAGCAGCTGGGTCAGCAAAGGATTATAGTGAAGCCTCAGGTCACAGGGTGACAGTTCTTTTTAATGTCCCTAGGTCATCGGTGGCTACTTAAACCTCTTCTGTTTCCTACCCTGTACAATCATCTCCTTCTGAAAGGCACTTTAAATACCTTCCCATTTGTCTAGACAAGTCAGAATGACAAGCATTTAATTATGTGATTACTATACTCCCAACTCTGTGTGAAGTGTCAGATAATCCCTGCCCTCAAAGAGCTTACACTTCAATGGGAGAAGACAACTCATATAAGGGAGTGGAACGGGAGAAGAAAGGTACCCATATAGAAACACATTCAGAGAATAAAGGATGACTGATCTGGGATCTTTCTTAAAATGAAGGTCCAGGGTGGGGGACTCATTAATGGGAGAAGGGAGCCATAGGAGTGGAGAGAGAAGGCAGCTGAGGCATGATGGCTAAGCATCTCTCATCTTCCTGAGAGGCATCTGAGTAATGAAAAATACTCCAGGCTGCTTTATTTTGAATCTTTTGAAAGATTACTAGAGGAGAGGGGAATCTCTACCAACTACTCCTGGTAGAGATAACTGTCAAGAGAAGAAGAGAATTTTGTAGTCCTTACTACATTGGGTGAAAAAATAACAACCTTATCTTCCTTCTTAGAATCAATACTATGTATGGGTTCCAAGGCAGAGGAGTAGTAAGGGCTAAGCAAGGAGAGTTAAATGATTTGCCCAGGGTCACACAACTAGGAAGTATCTGAATTCAGATTTGAACCCAGGACCTCCAATCTCTAGGCCTGGCTCTCTATCCATTGATTCATCTAGCTTCCCCCCTACATTGGTTTTTAAAGCTCTCTCAGGTTAACTAGTCCAATTCCCTTATTTTACAAATGAAGAAACTGAGAACCAAAGAGGTTTAGTTATAAGGAATTAAGTGACAAAGCTAAGACTATAACTTAAATTCCCCCATTCCTAGTCTAGCACCATTCCCATTACACTATTAAATCAATGTTGAAATTCAAGATTTAGGAGTACCTAAATGATTCCATTAAGAAACAGGATCCCTAGGTTCTAGTTTCAGACAAGCAACTGGCATTTTGTATTTAATGTTGGGGAATTCATTTCTCTTCCATGGGGCTTAGTTTCTCTCTCTGTATAATGAAAAATTTGGATGTGATTCTTTCTAAGGTCCCTTCCAATTTCACACCCTATTTTTTTTGTGAGGGAATCAAGCTCAGCTTCTGATTTTGCAGAATAGGAAACTGAGGCCCAGAGAGATTTAGTGACTTGTCAATGGGCACAAAATTGCAGAATAAGATCCACATTCAGGTCTTCTAACACAAAGATCAGTTCTCTTTACATTTAAACTTTGTTTCTCCAATAGCATGTTGTTCCTCATTTGCAAAAGGAGAGTGGACTATAAGATGTTTCCCCTCTCTGCCATTCTATGCTCAATTGTTCTACTAGGATGTGACTGCAGTCTTTCTATATGGATCCCTAATTTATTTACCCAATTGCCATTTGCTTTTGGTTGCAAAGAATGTATTGAACTGTAAAGGAGTTTTTACAATTGGTCTCCTTCCACTTCTGAGTGCTGAGGCTGCCAGTGGGCTGGCAGAAGTGGGTCCTGTTACCTGCCTTTGTCCTTCTGGATCTCTGTTCCCTCCCTTCTTTCTCCATCCCTCTAATACACATGCTCCTCCCCAAGCCCACATTCAAAAATCCAGCCCCATTTTTTCTTGTCTCTGACCCTTGTGGCTGAAGTTTACTTCACTGTCATAAAACCCAGGGTTGTAAAATTCATATTGTAACTTTAAGAGCCACATCTGTTTTAGTCATTTTTTGTTTTAAGAACTCAACGTGAATTTAACGATTCGGCCATAAAAGGAAAAGCTGAAGGAAATTATCGCAGATTTGTAAAGCTACAAGAGAGGTTCCTGGGCTCATATGCACAATCAAATTACAAAGAAACAACCCAATTGTTTTTATTGCCAGCGGATCTCTGGTTTAAGCATTTCTTATTTTAATCTATTGATGAGGATTAACATTTTATTTATGTCGGCCCTAATAATTAAGTTGGCACATCTTTCTCAGGTGGATAAGCCTGGAAAGACTCTTAGATGCTAGGGGGAGATCATCTGATCCATATCACTTGTCTTTAAGGAATGAAGAAACATTATTCTGTCCATTTTATAGATGAAACAAATGAGACCCAGAAAGTCAGTGATGTTCTTCATCTATAAAAAGAGGGTGTTAGAAAAGGTGATCTCTCAGGTCCTGCTCTAAATTCCTATGTTGTAAGGTCTTTTCTAGCTTTGGTATTTATGTTTTATGTTTTGAGGGCCACCTCAGCTCTGAAATTCTGTCCTAAGGTACATTCCAAAGCTAACATTCTCTCTACCTTCTATGAAAGGCAACTTGATTGTAGTGGAAAGAGTGCCCAGTTTGGAGTCAGGAGGGACTTGTGAACAAATCCAGGCTCACACACTAACTAGCTCAAAAGCAATCCATTTACTCCATCAAAACTTCAAGTTTCCTCATCTGCAAAATGGGGCCAATCACATTTGTGGTATCTCTTTTACAGGGTTATTATGAGGACCAAATGAGATCAGGTCTATAAAATGTTTTGCAAACCTTGATCCAGGATATACATGTTAGGCTACTGTTACTCTTCCAAGGTTCCTCCAACTCCAATGTATATTCTAAGATACTTTTCAGTTCTAAAATTCTGTGCTCTAAGAACTCTTCTGGCTTGGACATCTTTAAAATCCTGTGAAATGGGTTGTACTTTCTTAGGGTATATGCCTGAGAATGAAAGGAAATTTTAGAGGATATTTAATTCAACTTCTTCATTTTATAGATAAGGACCTTGAGGGCCAGTGAGTTGAAGGAATTGTCCAAGGTCACACATGGAGTAAACGACTAGGTTGAGATATGAACCCACATCCATTGCAAGGTATGGTGGACTGCCCTGTTGCAATGCAAGCATCTTAAGAAGCTGTAACATCCCTAGCTCCAGAACAGCTTTTGTACTTTTGATTTTCCAGTCCCACTGTTAAAAAAAGGTCTTACCAAGAAAAAAAGCGTCTGCAGTCATTTTAAAATTACTTGGTATTGTTGGCTAGAGATAAGTGTGGCCCTCAATATCCCTTATGTAATCTGATCTGCTGGCAACAAAACTCTGACAACTGAAAGAAGGAGGTGTTTCAGTGGGGGGTGATGAGAGAAATCTAGACTAGGTCCTTTATTATCCCACCCAGGCCTCTTTAGGGCAAAAAGGGGTTAGAATTTGGAGATAATGATTCATTGTTGAAAGAAATATCTCGGAAAGTGTCTGAGGCTGTTTCTTTTTTCATCCCATCATCATCATCATCATCATCATCATCATCATCATCATCATCATCATCATCATCATCACCACCATCATCATCATTATCAGATAGGGCTTTTAAAGTGTCTATTTGCAGGAACTACCATACACACAGACTCTCACAGATGTCCCCATTGACCAGGAACTCATAATCTAAGACAGACACATTGATTTTAGTAAATGACTAGATGACAGGCATAGAGACAAATGAAAGCTGTAAACTAGTTCCCAGACAGACAGTAAAGCAGAAACAGAAATAGATGTAGTAACAGTTTTCCCCTCTGTAAAATGATCACCCTATAAAATATCTTAAAATTAGAGTGTTGGAGCAGAAGGTCTCTTTAGCCTTCCCCTATGTTCTAAGGTCACCTCCATCACTATGATTCCATAGGAGGCAGGAGAAAGAGCAGTGGATTTGGAGTCATAGAATAAGAGATTTGGGACTCAATGGGGCCTTGGAGACCATAGGGTCCAATCCCTTCATTTTACAGAAGAGAAAATTGAAGCACAGAGCAATTAGATGACTTGCCCAGGGTCTA
Organism: Monodelphis domestica; assembly: GCF_027887165.1. Classification (NCBI taxonomy): domain Eukaryota; kingdom Metazoa; phylum Chordata; class Mammalia; order Didelphimorphia; family Didelphidae; genus Monodelphis; species Monodelphis domestica. The sequence continues at coordinate 507,558,064 of NC_077227.1, forward strand.
GCTAAAGACTCATAGCTAATGATATGACACCAGACTTCCTGATTTTAAGACCAGCATCCCCTCCATTGAAAGCTGGGGTGTTTACGCCTTCCTACCTTCTTAAAAGAGTCTCATAATCTTTCTTCAGATTCTTTGCCCATTTAATGAAGGCATTGGACTAGATGACCTTGACTTTATGGAAAGAACATCTGAATTTAGATCATTAGACCTGGGCAGCTTTTGTGTTTTACTAGCTGTGTGATGTTGGGAAATTCACTTTATATCTCCGACACCGTTTCCTTACCTGTTAAATATACCTATGTTGTTGTTCAGTGTGTCTACCTCTTTGGTGACCCCATTTGGGGTTTCTTGGCAAAGAAACTGGAGTAGTTTCCCATTTCCTTCTCCAGTTCATTTGACAAGTCAGGAAACTGAGGCAAACAGGGTGAAGTGACTTGCCCAGGGTCACACAGCTAGTAATTGCCCAAGACTGGATTAGAATTTGGGATGAGGAGTCTTCCTGATTCCAAGCTCAGTGATCTATCCACTATACCTGTCTTTATAGAAGAAAAGTGCTTTGAAAGGTAAACTGTTATTACTATTACTACCAATACCCCACATTCAGGTATGCTGAATACAATTAACATGGCCTCTAAAAATGCTTTCATATCCCATATCTCTTTTTTTACGGAGAAGGAAACTGAGGACTTTGCTGACTTGTCCAGGGTGACAGAGTATTTTAATGACAGAGTCAGTACAGACTCGCATCTCCTAGCTAAAGGCTCTTTTCCCTGGACCCAAGCTCTGGCCCTCAGTTTTCCCGTGTTCAAAGATGGGAGTTGGTTTGGATGATCTTTAAGGTCCCTTCTAGATCTAACTCCCATGATCTGCTGATCCGCTGGGGCTGCTCCCTTTTGTGTGTGTCCCAGGCCCGGGCCCCCTTGTCCCTTGGGGGACCTCCTGGCTCCGCAGCGTCCCGGGCTCACCAGCCATCTGCACAGCACAGGTGTGAGTCCCCCTCCGCTCCCCTGCCCCGCCCCCAACCTGAGGGGCTCCGCACACTGGGCCAATTGTTCCCCCCCTCATGGTGGCTAATTCTCGGGGCAGCTGCTGGGGGTGGGGGGCAGCGAGAGGAGGGGGTGCTGCCATCTGTACGATGGGGGCGGGGGAGAGGCGGCCCAGAGGAGGAGCCGCCTGGCCGGGTCTTGACTGGGGGCCCATTCAAGAGCTGACAGGAGCTAATTGATGAAGCCAGGCCGGGAGCAGGTGCTAACCTGTCTGCAGCCGAGATAATGGGGCTGGGGGCAGGAGGGGGACGAGGGGGAGGCTGGGGCGGCCCACTTAGCCCGGAGCGCAGCTGTTGGAGGGTCATTACCGAGCGCCCGCTTCCACATTCCAGTCGCATAAATGCCAAGAAGACAGAGCGGTGCATGCGTCTGGGGGGTGGGGGGAGGAGGCGGGGGACAGGGGGGGGCTGGGGGAGAGAAGAGAAGAGATGAGTCAGGAGGGTGTCCCTAAGCTTGTTGGGGTTCCAATAGCGCCCCGAAAGCTGCCTCCAGCAGATCCCACCCTAGGGTTCATTAACACCGGGTGGTGCTCCCTCTTCTCTCCACAACCAGAGGGTGGCTAGGGCACAAGAAGAGGACTCAGGGTGATCCTCAGGATTCTGATCTGTTTGGGGTTAGATGTCTAACAATGAAGTGTCTCCCCTGGCGTAGAGGCAATACCGTTCATAGCGGTGTTATTTTTTGTGTGGCCAGGGACAATTAATTTCATTTCTCTCTGCCTCAGTTTCCTCATCCATAAAATGGGGATAGATAACTATACTTGCACTCTCTAGGTGGAAAATTATGAATCAAAAAAAGCACTAGATAAATGTGATTTATTATTAATTAAGCATCTGGGGGTTCTTGGCATTCCCACGGGGACCTGGTTGAAGGATAGCTCTGGCTGGGGGAGCTGAGGGCTGTGTGTGTGTGTGTGTGTGTGTGTGTGTGTGTGTGTGTGTGTGTGTGTGTGTGTGTGTGTGTGTGTGTGATGTGAGCAATGGGTAAATTGGTGGCAAATATTTCCAAAGACATTTGAAGGAGATAAACTAAACAAGATAGGGGAGGATTATAGGATGTAAACTTTTGAGTATAGATTTTCTTAAAAGAATGACTGAATCCAAACCTAGGGTTAGACCCCAAAGGGAGCATAGGCTCCATCTTAAAGTAGAAAAAGACTGTCGAAGGCCAGCCCCCTGCTCATGGCTACATCCCCTCGAGGGCATCTCTGAACAAGACTACGTTAATTAAGCATCTACTATGTTCTGGAGCTGAGGTAAGTGCTGGGGACACATAGAAAGGGGAAAATCAGCCTCTCCTGTCAAAGAGTTCAGTCTCATGGAGAAGAAAACAAGCAAATGACTATGTTCAGACAAGTTATAGTTAGGGTAAATTGGAAATAATTAACTGAGGGAAGTCACTAGCATTACAGAAGCTGCAGAAAGGTTTCAAGATGGAATTTTAGTTGACAGGAAGGAAGCCAGGAGCTGGAAATGAAGAGGAAGAACATTACAGAGGAGGTCAGCCAGTGAAAATGCAGTCTGGAGTGGATCGTTCTATTCAAGAAACAGCAAGGAGGACCATGTTGCTGGGTCACAGAATATACAAAGGATAGATAAGCTTAAAAATCCTGGGGACTTGGAACAGTTGGGTGGCTCAGTGGTTCGAGAGTCAGGCCTAAAGATGGGAGGTCTTGGGTTCAAATTTGATCTCAAATACTTCCCAGCTGTGTGACCCTGGGCAAGTCACTTAACTTCCATGCCTAGCCCTTACCACTCTTCTGCCTTGGAAAAAATACACAGTATTGATTCTAAGACAGGAGATAAAGGCTTAAAAAATACTGGGGACCTTACTACTTCAAGAAGTAGGTCATTTAGGTATTCAACAGCAGACAGAATGAAAAAGAATGTGGCCTGATTTGCCCCAATAGGTTAAACTTTCTTTTCTTTGTAGGAGTGGCTTTGAAGGTTCCAAGTTGGGGTGGAAAGAACCCTGGATGTCCAGATCAGTTCAAGTACCAGCCTTGCCACTGACTCAGTGTTGATCCTTCTCTTTGGATCTCTATTTGCCATTCTGTAAAATGAGGTTTTGGTTGATTGCTAACTCTGCTATGCTATGTTAGATTATCTAAGGTGCCTTCTGGGGCTGGCACTGGATAGAGTTTTAAGAGTGTAAAGATTATGTATTTTATAAATTAAATTTATTTTATAGAAAGGGATTAGAGGAAGTATCAGAGAGGGACTGATCCAGATAAGAAATCAGAAGGACTTGGGTGATTCCTCTTTGCTCCATTGAGTAGAGTGGGGGTGGGTTCTTCATGGCAGTTGTAGACATCTGCCCAGGAACCCTGATATTGATCTCTGGATCTAAAGGGAGACTCTGCCCTTGTCCATATGTGCTGGCCCCTTAATAAGCTAAAATGATTGGTGTAAAGTAACCAGCTCGGGGCTAAGTGTGGTCCTGTTCAGTATGACCTTAGGCTGGCCTCACAAAGTCACCAATGGCTTTGGGATTCTCAGGATGGATTGGCTGATTTAGACAGGGGTCTTTCTAGGAAAGAAAAGAGAGAGCTCAGCTATCTGAGGAAAATAGTTAGGTCTCTAACAGCTGTGGGTGCCTTCCTGATCTGGGAGTGAATACACCTTTAGGCCCTAACTCAGTAAGGTCAGATACTAGCTATGTGACTCTGGTCAAGTCTCTTAAACCTGTTTGCCTCAGTCTCCCCAACTGTAAAGTGGGGATGATAGTAACGTTCATCCCTAGGCTGTTATGGAGATCAAATGAGATATTTGTAAAGCTCTTGGCTCAGCACTTGCTTCATGCTATTCAAGAATAAAAAGCATATGTTGCTCATTTACTATTTTGCCAGTCAGACATTTTCAATTGGAGGTCCAGTAGACATCTTAGACTCAAATGTGTCCAAAAGGGAACTCATTGTCATTCCCTAAATCTTCCTATGCTCCCCATTATTGTAGAAGGTACCACCATCATTCTGGTCCTTCATGCTCACGACCTAAGCATCATCCTGGATTCCTCACTCTCTCTCACCTCCCATATCCAAAGTGTGACCAAGGCCTAACCATTTCACTTTCTTCATGACATCTCTCCTGCAGGAATTTTTCTTTCCTCTGACACTGCCATCACTTTGATTTCAGGCCCTCCTTAGCTCATGCTTGGATTATTTAAAAAAGCCTGTGGGTGGATCTATAGGTTTCAAGTCTCTTCTATCCCAATCCATCCTCCATTGAGCCATTAAAGTGATTTTCCTGAAGTGCAGGTCCAACCATATCTTCCATTCCTATAAATCCCAATAAACTCCATTGGTTCCCTATTGCTATCAGGATCAAATACAAATTCTTCTGCTTGGTATTCAGTCTTTCATAACCTAGCCCCCTCCTACCTTTTCAGACTTCTCATACCTTATTCTATGACACATATTTTTTGATTCACTGACATTGGCCGCCTTGCTGTTCTATTCCATCTCTTGACTTGGGGCATTTTCTTTGACTATACCCTATGCCTGGAATGCTCTTCCTCCTTATCTCTACTTACTGGCTTCCCTGGCTTCCTTTAAGTCTCATTAAAAATTTTGTCTTCTCTGGGAAGCCTTCCCCTAGACCTCTTAATTCGAATGCCTTTTCTTTTAAAATTATTTCGTATTTATCTTATATATAGTTTGTTTGTATATATTTATTTGCATGTTGTCTCCATTAGATTGTAAGTTTCTTGGGGGCAGGGACTATCTTCTCCCTCCTTTTGTATATCCAGTGCTTAGCACAGTGCTTAGAACAAAGTTTGTGCTTAATAAATATGAATTGATTGATTGATTGATTGATTGATTGATTGCCAGCCACAGTACTAAGTATTGAAGACTAAAAAAAAAAAAAAGCCAAAACAGCCCCCTTCTCAAAGGACTTATATTCTAATGGGGGAGACAATGTATAAATAGGTACATATAAGAACACACAGAAAAGTAATAGGAGATAATCTCAGCAAGGAAGACCTGAGCAACTGGGGGGACTTGGAAAAGCTTCTGTCCTTTCTTTCTTTCTTTCTTTCTTTCTTTCTTTCTTTCTTTCTTTCTTTCTTTCTTTCTTTCTTTCTTTCTTTCTTTCTTTCTTTCTTTCTTTCTTTCTTTCTTTCTTTCTTTCTTCCTTCCTTCCTTCCTTCCTTCCTTCCTTCCTTCCTTCCTTCCTTCCTTTCTTTCTTTCTTTCTTTCTTTCTTTCTTTCTTTCTTCCTTTCTTCCTTTCTTCCTTCCTTCCTTCCTTCCTTCCTTTCTTTCTTTCTTTCTTCCTTCCTTCCTTCCTTCCTTCCTTCCTTCCTTCCTTCCTTCCTTTCTTCCTTCCTTCTCCTCTACACAACGCTTCAAAGCTATGATTTACAGAGCTGCTGCAGCTCTACATGTAAACTTCCTCCTCAGGAATGAAATCATAGGTCTGGTAAACAAAACAAAACAGAAGGAAACAAAAGATAGGATTTAGAGTTGGGAGGAAGCTCTGAGTTCATGAAGGTCAGACCCCTCATTTCTATAAAGAGGAAACTGAGGCTCAAATCTCTCCAAAGTTATTGATCACTAGTAGAGCTGTGATTCTCACTCAAGTCTTCTAACTTCACATTGCAAGGTTCTTGCTCTTCTGTTTCATTCTCTAATTGGCTCCACTTCTAAATTGACTGCCTCCTACCTTCCTACCCACTAGAATGACTTCATTCTGAAACCAGGTGAGAATCTGCCAGAATCAAACTAGCAAGAGGGTCTCCAGTCACCCTTTCTCTGTTAAATACCCAGCTTGCCTTGCCCTCATATGGATATCTTTGCTTTCCATTCCCCATTTTCAGCTCCCTTTTATTTGTTATTTTCCCCTGCTACAAGATAAGTAAGTAGAGGCCATACCATTTTTGTGTCCCCACTGGTAAGGTCTTTAAAACGTCTCTCTCTCTCTCTCTCTCTCTCTCTCTCTCTCTCTCTCTCTCTCTCTCTCTCTCTCTCTCTCTCTCTCTCTCTCTCTCTCTATTTCGTTGCTTCTCCAACACCAAATTATGTGTGGTCAGTTTCTACATCAAGCATTACATTTGTGTAGGGCACAGTATTTATTGAGTGCCTCCTTTCTCTATGTCAGGAAGAATTGGGGAATTGGCAACACATGTTTCAGCTGCCCTAACATCCTTGTTCTTGTATCTTTTCTTTCCTACCATCTCAGGTTGCAGTATCCTTTAGCTTCACCCCCTTCTAAACCCATGTTCAAACTCCGATCTCCCAGAAACCTTTGTAACTGAGAAAGGTTAAATGTGGGACCTCCAGAACACCCTTCCTAACAACTTAAACCTGACATTTGCATTTTAACAGGGAGCAGCTAGTGAGCCGGGGTAGGAGCCCCTGAAATCACAGGGTATGGGGAGGCTTCCAGCAGGACTTAAAAATAAAAGGACAACCTAGACACTTTTGTCACCTGAGACAAAGATACTTCAGTTCAACTCCTCTTCCATTGGGGCTACCCTCTAGTATAACTCTGAGCCTGGGAAGGAGTGAGGCTCCCAGGTAGGTGAGATGGTCTGATCATGAGCTAGCCTCTCATGCTGGCTCTCAGACCCAAGCCCAGATGAATCAAGTGAAGAAGGGAAGGAAGGAAGTTGCTTAGGCCCTGCTCCATAATTGATGAGACTGGGCCCAGGCTGAAGAGCCTAATCAATTATTTAGCACAGATTCATTAGGGAAGGATTTCATTAAGGGATGATTTAATTAAATAGCAGGTCATAGGGAAAAAAAGCCAAAGGCAGACCAAAAGGATTTGGTTGATTGGGTTGTTCTGTGACTGGACAAGAGATTAAAATCTATCTATGTCTTTGGATGCATTCAGTCATTCAATGAAAATTTACTGAACATCTACTGTATAAGGAGTTCTATGTTTGGGGAAAATACAAAGAAGAATGAGAATTGGGCCCCTTCCCTCAAGGAGCGCACAATCCAACAGGTTCCAAGGTGAAGGAACCAACCTGGTTTTCCTTGTTTGGCTTTCCTCCTATTTAAAACAAAACAAAACAAAACCCTTATCTTCTGCCTTAGAATCAGTACTCTATTGTTTCTAAGACAGAAGAGCAGTAAGGGCTGGGCAATGGGGGTTAAGTGACTTGCCCAGGGTCACACAGCTAGGAAGTGTCTGAGGCCAGATTTGAACCTAGGAGTTCCTGTCTCTAGGCCTGGCTCTCCAACCATTGAACCATCTAGCTGCCCCCTGAGTTCTCTCTTTCAAATAACTATAAGTTCATAGAATTTCTGACTCTTCTATTTTTCCTATAACACTTCTATAGGTGAGGTCAACTTAAAATATTCCTCAGATTTGGTTATGTAGGGTGACTGACTCAGAATTTAGAATCAGAATCTCTTAGGATGTGGGAAGATAGGGGAGAATAGGTGATCTTAGGGCAAAGGACAGAGCTAGAAACGGACTTCAGAAGCATGGAATGTTAGAGCTAGGAGGGACCTTAAAGGTCATTTAGTCCAACCCCCATTATTTATAGATGGTAAAACTATAGCAAAGAAAACAGTGACTTGCCCAAGGTCATAGAATGAGCTGGAAGGAACCCTAGAGATCATCCAATTCAATCTCTTTTATTTCATGGACTAGAAAAAGCCTGATGAAGTGTACAGCTTA